>NC_137025.1:38555484-39155484 GCF_032717465.1 Coenobita brevimanus | reverse complement strand
TGCCCAATCCAATAGGTCACGCTTCCATTCACTCATCATTCAAGCCTCTAGCATCCTGATTCTATCAGATATGCCAAAAACATTCACCACATTCTGTAGCTTCACATAAACGTATCCGACTAAGTCAATCCAGACGCTGCCACGTTAAAAAGGGGTGCCAAATCCCTGGTCATGCACATCTCACAACATTCATCCAGCAAGCTCGATCTCTTGTCAGTTCTCTTGCCTCATGGACTTCCAAACCTCTCATCCTCACACACGTATCCACAATATCTCTCCACCTTCTCCTTGGCCTACCTCGCCTCCTCCCTCCTTCAAATTCGCTCATATATACCCTTTTCACCACTCTTTGGTTATCCAAGCTCTCTACATGACCATATCATCACAGTACACTCTCTTCGACTCTTGTATCCACCGACTTCCTCACTCCACGTCTTTCACGAATCACATTATATCGTATCCTATCCACCCTCTGTACTTCACACACATTCCTCATCAGTCCCATCTCCACTGCTCTTACTCTTGACTTTTCATTTTCATGCCACACCATAGTCTCACATCCATATTTTAAAGTTGGCACTAACACTGCTTCATGTAAACTCGTGCAGCTGCAGCACTCAAGCCTCTGTTTCTTATCAAGGCCTTCATTGCACCAGTTACTTATCTTCCTTGTGTCACTCTTACATACAACTTCTTTTGCACATTTTCCTCTCTTTTTTATCACTGCACCCAGGTATTTGAACTCTCTCACCAATTCCAGTCTCTCTCTATTCACTGTAACTTCGCACTGGGAGTCACTGTCTCTCTCAATAACCATCACTTTACTCTTTTCTACAATTACTCTCAAGGCACTACGCTCACAGACATTCAGCAAAACTCTGTGCTAGCCTACCAAGTTCTTGTTCGATACTTGCGAACAGTACTGTATTATCAGCGTACAATAAATTTGAGATATTCCATCCATCACTATTCATTATCAACGCCATCCCTCCCTCCATTATTCGTGTTTATTCTTCTCTCATCACCCCATCCATATATATATTGAACAACCATGGGGATATTGCACAACCTTCTCGCGTGCCCACACGTGAACCATTCACTTAGATGCCCATTAACCGCTATGCATGCTTTGCTACCATCATAAAAACTCTTGACGGCACCTAGCAGCTTACAATCTACTTCATACATGCGCAAAACTTTCCACAATCCTTCTCTGTCCACTTTGTCGTATGCTTTTTCCAGATCCATAAATGCCATAAACACCTTATAGTCCTTCTCACAAGCCTTCTCTGCTGTCTCTCTGCAAATATTTGATCCATACATCCTCTGCCACTTCAAAAGCCACCCTGTTCATCACTCACTAAGACATCTGATTTATCTCTTACTTTCTCTAATTCTTCCATATACCTTCCCTACAGCACTCAATAAACTTTTGCCACGACAATTCTTGCACTCACTTTGCTCACCTTTATTTTTGTACAGAGGTACAATCACAGCCTTTTTCCACTCTGCTGGTACAGTTTCACTCATCCATGTCTTCTTACATATCTCCAACAAGAACTTCATTCCACTCTCTCTATTACATTTAAGCATCTCTGCATACACCTCATCAACCCCAGCTGCTTTCCCATTGTTCAGCCGCTTCACAGCACTCTTCACCTGTGCGAGTGTCATGTCTCATGGTACAGCATTCCTTCTCTGCACTCCCCCCAAAAACAATCATGTTTACAGCCGCTCTGCTGTCTCTATTCCCATTCATCAGTCTTTTAAGATATTCTTTCCAACTGGTCCTCACTTCATCCCTATGGGTTAATAATCTACCACCTACATCCTTCACACCATTACATTTCTTTCTGCATTCACTTCTACATTTCTGCACCTCTTTCCAGAATAACTTTCTATTTTCAGAGGAGTTTGCATTCATTTTTCTTCCTAGATCCTCATTTACCTCCTTTTTTCCCCCTCTTCACTAGTCTCTTTACAAGCTTCTTGCTCTCAATATATTCAGTTCTTATTTCAACTGAACCCCTGTCTTGTAACCATTTTAGCCACTTCTTGCTCTTTACCTCCACCACTGTCTTAACCTCCTCATCCCACCATGCTGTGCCTTTCTTCTTTGTTGTTACTCTTGCCACTCCACACACCGCTTTAGCATTCCTAACTAAGCAATCCCTATATGCATTCCACAGGCTGTCCAGATCCATTTCATTCCAATTCACTTATTCTAACTCCTCCTCTTCTTTGGTCCTGTAATCATCTGGCATTTCTTTGATCCTCAGCTTTTCAACTTTTAGTTTTTCTTCCTGACTGCTCCTCTCTCTCCTAATCCGCCTCACTCCTCTCAGCTTGACCTTGCATACCACAATCATATGATCTGACAGACCACATCGTCCTCATAAGGCCCTAATTTCAGCAACCATTCCCTTCATCGACGTATCTACGAGCAAGTAATCAATCAGGCTTCTTTCAACACGTGCATCTTTGTGTTTGAAATACGAGTTACAAATGCACAACCTCCTCTTCTGACACACATTTAATCGCTTCCCATTATCATTATCTCCTGGTACTCCATAACAACCCATTATGTCATCCTCAGGACCAGTGACTACTCTTCCATTCATATCCCCCATTACGATCACTTTATAGCTCCTGGGCATTTCTCCCACTATTTCACCCAGCTCATCCCAAACCTGTCTTTCTCCCTCTCACTGCTGTCCTCACACGGTGCATATGCTACAATTACTGCCGCTTTCACCTTCTCAAACTTGAACTTGACATACAGGTATATACACCTCGAGCTGACACATTTGTAGTTTCTCATTCAAAATTGCCACACCTCATTCATCAACAAAGCAACTCCTTCCTTGCATCTTCCTCGCCCATTCATTCCCGATCTTACACATTTCACACCCTCCCACTCCTCCACTTCACACCCTTTCATCTTCGTTTCACACAGTGCCATCACGGCATGTCTCACACTCTTGATCATATTTATCACTTCCACCCTTTTGCTCTCCTCATTCACACATCTCACTTTCCACATGGCCATGCGAATTAGCCCATATGGTTGGGGCCCTGGGAAGGTATTCGTCCCTCCAAAGGTCTCTAAAATGACAGCCATGATAAAGTGATATTGGATGAGGGAATCTCGGGGACATTTAACTCTGCCCAAATATCCCCAGTTGTATGGTTACCACCCAGCGTAGCAAATGGTTTCCTAGGTACAGGAAACCATTTGGCTTGTCACTCAGTGTTATGACATCTCTACAATGTGTGAGTGGACGATGGGCGTCCCCATCCACCACACACACACACACACACACACACACACACACACACACACACACACACACACACACACCGTATATATATATATATATATATATATATATATATATATATATATATATATATATATATATATATGTGTGTGTGTGTGTGTGTGTGTGTGTGTGTGTGTGTGTGTGTGTGTGGTGGATGGGGACGCCCATCGTCCACTCACACATTGTAGAGATGTCATATGATCTCTACACTGAGTGACAAGCCAAATGGTTTCCTGTACCTAGGAAACCATTTGCTACCTATTTGTACTTAAGTAATTTTATCTTTACAGGCTTGAGTCAAGCTCGTACTGTCCCGTATCTTAAACTGTTTTCATCGTACATATCCTTAAATTTATGAATTGTTTTGGCACACTATTTCATTCGGTAGTGCATTCCACTGATCAGTTCCCTATCTGGGAAACTAATTTTCCTAACATCTTTATCGCCTCTCTTTTTATGCAGTTTTTTGCCGTGTCCTCTTGCTGATGCATCCCCATAGGTTATGTAATCATTTAAGTCTCTTTTCTCCCTCCCCGATATGCATTTATAGCATAATCATGTCTGCTCTATTCCTCCTCTCCTGTAGTGTAGGTAGATTCAGTTTTTCTAGTCTTTCTTCGTAGCTTAGATCCCTTACGCTTGGTACCCATCTAGTAGTGGCCCTCTGAATACTTTTTCAATCTTATCTATGTGTTTTTTGAGATGAGGACTGCAGACTACTGATGCATACTCCAGGGTTGGTCTTATGAATGATGTTATTGTCTTTCTTAGCATGTCTTCCTATATGTGTGTGAATGTTATTCTCATATTTGTAAGCAGTGTATACATGTTCCGTACGGTTCTTTATTACTGTGTGGTCAGCCGGACATAGTCTGTTATTGATAATCACACCTAGTTCCTTCCCTTTTTCTGATGTGTGTAGGGTTTTACTTCCTGACTTATAATCCTAATCAGGTCTTTTTCCACTTTTACCAAACATGATTACATGACACTTGCCCACATTGAATTCCATTTGCCATGTATTGCTCCATTCATGAAGTTTAATTCTTCTTGTAGCTCTTTACAGGAGCCTGTGTTAGTAATTCTCCTTTGTATTTTTGCTTCATCAGCAAGTATATTTAGATAGCTTTCATTTCCAGTGTTACTGTCTATATCAGTTATATACACTAAAAACATAATTGGTGCCAGCACTGAGCCCTGTGGAACTCCGCTAGTCACTTCCCTCCATGATGAGTAATTTCCCCTAAGTGCTGTTCTCATTTCTCTTTCTTTGAGAAAAACTTGCTTCCAACAATACAGTATATCTCGGATTCCTCTTTGATGGTACAGTTTCCATAAAAGTCTTTGGTGCGGTACTCTGTCAGATGCTTTCTTGTGTAATACAGAATGTATCCCGCTCAGTAATAGTTCTCAGTTAATTTCAATGAAATTTTGTGGAAGTGTGGGCCATGGACAAAAAAAATAATAATAATAATAATAATACATTTTGGGACGGATCCGTGTCTGGCATTGGTGGAGGTATGCGCACTTTGATTCCTTTCTAGTTTTCCATTGATACTGTCAGTTTCCATCTGTATGTCATAGCTATGATCATACATTCATTAAATATTTTTCTTTTTACACATACTGGCAAGTTACTTTCCACGATGTCTCCGTTTTTACCGAAACCATTCCACCTATTTGTAATGCGTCTTTGTATTTCGTTTTCATGGTCTTTCATTAGGTTTTGTATTTGCTCCAAGTAACTGTACTCCTCAACTTCTTCAAGAGGTTTTTCATTTATTTTGATTATGCTTTTTGGTAAATTTGGACAAAACAATAGTTTTACTTGGGTTCATCTACATTTCTTGCAATGTCTATAGTGTTTCTGAGAATAGAACAGTATCATATACAAATCCTGAATGGCTTAAATTGTCTCCATCCACGATTCCTCCTTTTTTTTCGCATTCTACCTTTCTGAAAATCTTTGAAGTCGTTCTGTAAGTAATGTTTGTGAAATTGCTCTTGCACGCCTTTCTCAATCTTAATTTTTTTCTAAATATTTATGTAACTTAGCTGTAGCATTTCTATCCTATCATATGTCTTCGAGTAGTTTTACAATGCTCTCATTTACTCCCTGTTCCCACAATGAATTTAAAATAGCTACGTGCTCCAGTGAGTTGAAACTCTTTTCATAATCGACAAAACCTTAGAACATTGGTGTATCATATTCTGTAGTTTTCTCAGTTAACTGATTCACTGTCTGTAGATGATCAATAGTAGAATACCTCCTTCGAAATCCTGCCTGCTCACGAGATTGATTTTCTTGCGAATTTGTTGATATTCTTTTCATAAGGAGTTGTGTGAATACTTTGTAAAACAATAAAAATAACATATAGGTTGATGGTTACTAAAATCTTCTCTGTCACCATTCTTGTAAGACAAAATAGCTGTTGCATTATTTCATATTATTAGACTTCCCTTCTTTTTTCACACCGAATAAATAAGTGAGCTAATCGGTCTTGAACTTCTACTTCAGTATCTGGCAGTTTATCTGCTACCATTTCATCATCTGGGTCCTTTTCTCTTTCCAGTCTTTTAAGAAAAAAATTTACTTCGTCTTGTGTTATCAGCGGTATTTCGCTTGTGCCAACTACAAAGTTAGCTATTGGCACTAGTGTCTTTGATGCAAACAGTTCTTGTAAATTTCTTCAACTCTCTCCACCATCTTCTCGCTGCACTTAATGACTCCATCATTTTTGTCTTTCTGCGATATAATTTGTTGCTCCCCTAGTGTCATTTTTCTTCAGACCTGTTTCAGACTTTTTCCGTTTATGTTTTTTCTTTTATTTGACCAATGTTTCTCTTTGGTTTTTCTTCTTCCTGTATCTTGTTGATGAGCTTCTTTAATTCTGCTCTATCTATTTCGTCTTTCTTTGTTTTCACTTTCATCTTTCTTCCATACAAGAGCTCGAGGGACAGTTTGAATACATGTTAGCTTTGGCTGTATTAGCTTTCCCTGTAATCTCTGTCGATTCCCTTAACTCCTTTTGTTAGATTATCATTCAACTCATTAAGATCACATTCAGCATAACCTGAGTCAGAACTCTGCTCCTTCTTTCTGGCTGAAAGGCTTTGCTTTTGCTTACTTTTAATGAGCATAGATACTTGCTCTTAATCAGTTTCTTTCATTCACTTCTGAAACTGAGCCTAGCAGTGCAACCCGCCACTTTCAATATATATTTTGCTGACAACTGTGATATTAGATTGTGTTGTTCCTATCTGCCATAATGAATTCGATTTCATTGTTTTTCGCTTGGGTTTTTCCAGGTCCATTTTCTCTCTATTCTTCAGTGGAAGAATGTGTTCATCATTCTCGTGGCATATATTTCAGCAAAATTTACCACCATTTCACCTCTATCATTCCTCTCTCCTACTCCTAATTTCCTCATGCATGTTTTTTCATTCTTAGATTAGCCCACTTTTGTATTGAAATCTCCCAAGAGCACACTATATCTGGTCTTTTCTACCTCCATAATCTGGGAGATGTTGCCACAGAATATTTCTTTTTGTTCATTTGTGCCTTGAGAATTGGTTTTACATACTTGTATTACTTTCAGTATGTGTATATTACATAGTCTGATCACAATCCAGACTATTCTGATAGATGAACTTCAGAATTTAACAACGTTCTCTGCAAAATTTGTGTCAATAAGATATCCTACACCATTAACCCTTTCATTCTTCCATCCTCTGTAGTAAAGTAGGTGGTTGCTATCTTGGACCGATTTAATATTTCTTCTTTTCTGTGCATCACACCGGGATCTATAGCATCCCAACTAATGTTCTCTAATTCAGTCATTATGGTATCAAGTTTGTAATTTTCTGTGAGGCTTCTTACATTATGTGTTGAATCCCATGAATTTAAGTTTGTTAAATGTCGAGGTCACGTATTTACCTTCTGTATTACGGTTCAGCACCACTGCCCTCAGCCAGGCAGCCCTAGTGGGATAGGTTAATGCTGGGCTAGGTTATGTTAGGTTAAAATGAAATAGGTAATTTTGATTTGGAAACACCCTGAACATATTTACGAGAAAGTCCTATGGTTAGTTTTGAAACGACAGGGCGAGAGTCATTCCTGGCTGACGTTCCTAATGGTGATGCTGAACCGTATTACAGAAAGGAAGTATGCGTCCCAGTCTCTGATTTGCTGAGATAGCGAATATTCACCTTCAGTGCACATTGCCTGCAAGCACTGGGGGAGATGAAGATCGAACAAGAAAGCCCCTACAATCATTACCAGTAGATTTCGTGTTTGGTTGGGGGATTGTGGCAGATAATCTCACCTCCCTGCTACATAGTTTCTGGTGAGCTGTAATTTTTGTGCCACTTATTCGCTACATTCAGTTGAGCCCTAAATATCCACAGGGGATCCAATAATCCAGTCTGTCTGTTTGTCTATCCTCTATGGAAATCGAGAGAGATGCACATAAACATATCTAACAGGGGTAACTTTTTACAGGGAATTTAAATGGGTACATTACAGATGCTAAAGTGGCGCCTCTGATGGCGAATATTAAAACTAATAATAAATTATCCCTTCAACATTGTGGAAACATGGTTGTCAATTACCAGTGAGATTTTTACTTTTCCAGTCATAACATTATTGGCTACAATGGGTTGGATAGGTGGATGAATTGGTGAGTTGGCCAGGGCAGATGAGGTGAGTGGGCAAGGTTGAGTTTGATGGGAACTTGTGGATGTGCAGGGAGGGTAAGAGGGTTGGTGTGGTGAGGCAAGATGGGTGGACAGGGATGGGTGGATGTGGTCATTGTGGGTGTTTGGGTAGGTGGGCAGGATGGGTGAGTGAGTATGGTTGGCTGGAAGGTGGATGGGTGTGTGAATGTGGGCGAGTGGGAGGGCATGGTTGGATGGAAGATGGATGAGTAGGATAGGTGGGTGGGAAGGATTGAGGGTGTGTGGGTAGTGGAAAATAGGTCCATTTTAGGACTAAGGCCATGGAGAATATATCAATGGGGATATTTACCAATGGTGGAACAATGGTTCAGCAATTAAAATGGGACCCCAGGAGTCTTCTCTCACAAGGGCAGTGACGACGCAGGGTCCAAGGCAGTGCCAATATGCACGATCATAGGGTTTTACCCAGGGAACCCCAGGTATCCTTGCAAGTTAGCTTTACAACATCAACAACTGCAATAATAATAATAATAATAATAATAATAATAATAATAATGAAAGTTATTTTTTGCATGTTTCTTTTCTGTGAACTTAAAATCATAGTTTAACTAGAAACTTCTCTTTTGTTACTTAACTGATATAGAACAATGATATGTGAGACGGTGTGAGAAACAATTTTACAGCTGATCAATCCCTGATCCTGAAACTCTTTTGTTTAACCGCAGCCATTTACTTTGTCTAGTTGTGAAAATGATGTATTTTAACATTCATTATAAACGTAACAACATAAATATGATGGCAGTAAAATTTTATTTGCATTGTACATCTCTATCGAATATAACATTGAAACACGTCATAGAGTAGTAGCACCTCTAAGTTCTTAAACAGTGGCTTGGTATGATCCTTGTACTTGGCAAAGGATATTAATCTAATTGCACTTTTTTTTATGTTAAACAATGATTCTATATAGAAGGTACTAGAAGCTTCCCATATAACAGATACATATGCAAGACAGGGGTATAGAAAAGTATTGTAAGTGGTAACAATTGTACATACACTTATCAGCTTTCATGCTTTACACAATATTCCTAAACTCTTAGCAGTTACATTCTTTACTCTCCTAATATACATTGCCCACGATAACCTTTCATCTACATTATTTTCCCAGAACTTAGTGTGATCTACTTCAATGGCCTTCATATTACCAATACCTACATATACATCAGTTGTTAATTTTCCTTTCATATGTAAACTTATATATATTGTGTGTATTTATATTTAGAGGCAGCTGGTTCACATTTATCCATTTTACAATATCTCTTATTTCCATATTCATGTAGTATGGGTCTCCGTTAGATTATGAAAGTTAGGACTTGTGAGTCTAGAGACACACCATAAGGAACTCAAGTTAATAAAAGCTCCCATGACGACTGACTACTTCAGTGGAAGAGGCTCGTCCTATACTCTTGGAGTCTAGTTGATCTCTGTCTGTCTTAATTTCGTTCGAAGAGAAATACAGTAAAGGGACATTCGTTTACCCAGTGCCATCACGTTATGCCAAGTTAAGGAATTGTTCGATTTGTGCAAATAACAATCTTCTCAGCATTCTCTTCCATAGTCAGCTTTTTTTTTTTTTTTTTTTTTTTTTTGCGGCAGGAAACTGTAAGCATTAGTAAGCACATTCAAGCAAGTACACTAGCTAGATCATAAAAACATGGCAAAAAGTATTGCACCACACATCCTTTCCGTTTCCTTACCGTGCATATTATGACTGTTCCCCCTGGGTAAACATGATCTCTCCCAACATGTAATAGTAGAGGTCAGTCAAGACAATCATAAAAATTAAACAACATTGATAATATAAGTGGATGATCAGAAACTTATATGACAACCTTGTATACCCTACACTTGTAATAGGAGCATAATAGTTAATAGAGATATCTAACTAAATTAGTGTGCACACAGAAAAGAATGATAATCTTATCAGTTACTAATATGATAATATGAGTAAATGACTGTACATTGGGTAACAACAAGATTAATGAATGCACAAAAAAAGACGATTATAAGATGGTTATCTATATTATAATGTTCCAGTTTCTGTATGTATGTATGTTTGTTTGTTACCATAACACAGCAGAAACCGCACAACGTGGCACATTTTTTGTTAGAGCAATGTACTGTTATAATGTTCTAATTTCAAGAATAAAACAGTTTGCAGCCCAATCAGGCTACAAATTTAGTGCTTGCTTTTAGTGAAGGGGATTGATTCGTCCTTGGTCCGGCATTGAAATTACCAGCATGACAGAAAAGAGAAGAGTGATGTGTTTGTTGTATTATCACTCTCTTGTCTCTCATTCCACCATCCTTATGCTCCTAAAATTGTGTACTACAGTATAATGCTATAGTATCTATCTAGCTATCTATTGCCAGACGCCTAAATCCCGTAAGGGGTGGCCACAGAAAAATCGCCTCCACATCCCCCTATCCCCTGCCATTTCACTGCCCTGCATCCTGCACACACACCCCTCTCTCATACACCTCTCCACTCCACCCCTCCATCTCATCATTGGCCTCCCTTTCCTTCTACCCCCCTCCACCTCACTCACATACACTCTCCTCGTCAGTCTCTCAGTCTCCATCCTCTGCTCCACATGGCCAAACCACCTCAACGTGTTTCTCCTAACGCTTCTATCACATCCACATCCACATCACAATGCTCCTTCACTTCCTCATTTGTCAGTCTGTCTCTCCATGTGACTCCACATGCTCCTCTCAAATATCTCGTTTCCATTGCTCTCACTCTTGACTTGTGTCCCTCCAACAAAGTCCAAACTTCACTTTCATAAGTTAGCGTTGGCATTACAATACTGTCATGTAGTAAATTTTTCACTCCTATGCTCACTTTCCTGTTTAACTCTCCTTTCAAGGAACCAGCAATCTTTCTTCTTTGTTTTACCTTTTCAAGCACTTTACCCTCTAAACTTCCATTATTACTCATCACACTACCCAAGCATTTAAACGTGCTCACATTTTCCATTTCCTCCTCATCTAACCTCATTGTGCATTCACTGACTTCATTTCTCTCGGAAACCATAACTTTACTCTTCCCTACATTCACCTTTAGATTCCGTTTCTTACACACTCTCCCAAACTCATTCACCAAGCCTTGCAGCTCCCCTTCATCTTCACTTAACAACACAGTATCATCTGCAAACAACAGTACAGGGAGTATCCAGACACCGTCCTCTCGCAATAGGGCCACTCCAACATCCACTGCCCTCTTTTGTATCTCTTTTATAACCCCATCCATATACAGACTGAACAGCCATGGAGATAGGACACATCCCTATTTAAATCCAACCTTCAAATAGAAAAATTAACTCAGTTCACTATCCACACACACTGCAGCCTTAGCACCCTCATACATACTCTTCACGGTATTCAACAACTTCCCATCTGCTCCATATATTTTTAACCCTCTCAGGGTCACTCACGCGATTCGTGTTTCATGTGTATTGTTCTAAAGATGTTCAGTCATGCGAGGCGCATTTCTAAGCAAAAAAAAAAAAAAAAAAAAATTGCCAAAAATTAAGTTTCTGGCAGATTTGCATAAAATTTTGACGCATCTTAGCAAGTGCAGCACTTTCCAATGGTAAGGCATTGGGAACACTGAGCTACCTCACGGGGCCCAGCACATAGCGATAAACCTCAGTCTCTTCCAAGCAGCCAGGTGGTGAGGTTGCATCGCGTGTACTGTCCCTTTAAACTTCTACTAATTCTCCCCCTCCAGCCCGAACCGAAGCCCCTATGGACTCAGTGCGATAATCCAATATTTGTGAGCATATTTGTATGTGATATTGTCGATGGAACATAGATATATGTCACGAAAAGGAACTGTGTCGATTATCAATCGTTAGGCTTAGAGGTGATATGCGTGTTCACTGTTGCGGGGTTTCACCTCTTGCGTTCCCCAAGGCCCTATGGCGTGATTACAAATACGTATATAATGAAGCCAATGCCTAAACTGTATTTTGTGTGAAAGATATTGTGGCTGTCTTGGTGAAATTATGGAACTAGTTAACATTATGGATGCCATGAACCATAGTGTGGAATGGGACAGGCATCACGTACAGTTTTTATAGTCGGGAAGGGAGAATTAGAGTGTTTAGGGATGGAATTATTGTGATTCTGATAGTGAAAATGTGAATGGAATTGTGTGAAATATACGTCAAACATGCTGGGAGTGTTCATGAAGGAGTGTGGTGTGTGCCAATACAATAGAGTTGCATCGTACTCTCCCGGCGAAGGATGCTGCATCACAGTCACGTTGAACTGTAGTAAGGAAGGGAATAATTGCGGAGGTTAGGATGGAATCATTGTGGTAGTCATGTATTTGTGTATGATATTGTGTGAAGTGTAAGTGAAATGTGCCACGTATCCTCGTGACGGCATAAAATATGGTGCGTAGAGTAGGTTAGCAATACCTTAGCGACATGTGAATGGTGACGATGCCAAGGAACGAGAGACGTCATTGAACAGGTACTGTATCTTGGTCTGATATTGAGTGATAAATTATACTTTATGTAAAATATACGTGAACTGTGCTGCAAGTGTTCGTTTAGGTGCATAGCGTAGGTGAGCGGTACTTTAGCGGCAGGTGCGCTTTGAAAGGTAACGATGCCAAGGAACGAGGGACGTCATTGAACAGGTACTGTACCTTGGTCTGGCATTTAGTGATAAATTATACTTTATGTAAAATATACATGAACTGTGCCGCGAGTGTTCGTTTAGGTGCGTAGCGTAGGTGAACGGTACTTTAGCGGCAGGTGTGCTGTGAAAGGTAACAATGCCAAGAAACGAGTGATGTCATTGAACAGGTACTGTACCATGGTCGGTCATTTAGTGATAAATTATACTTTATGTAAAATATACGTGAACTGTGCCGCGAGTGTTTGTTTAGGTGCGTAGCGTGGGTGAGCGGTACTTTAGCGGCAGGTGTGCTATGAAAGGTAATGATGCCAAGGAACGAGGGACGTCAGTGGACAGGTACTGTACCTTGCAACGCCAGGCAACCACGTACGTCAGTGGAGAGTACTGTACCTTTCTAAAACAATTGTTGAAATTTATGATTCTCTTCTAAAATGTTTGTGATATGTGCCACGAGTGTTCATGGAAAATATTGTATCATGTGTTGGGGGAACGTTTGGGGAAGGAGGGGAAAATGTCTGTATATATATATATATATATATATATATATATATATATATATATATATATATAGAGAGAGAGAGAGAGAGAGAGAGAGAGAGAGAGAGAGAGAGAGAGTATATCATGTGTGTCGTGCAACTTAGGGGAAGGAGGGCCGAAAAAAAAAATAAAAAAATATATATATATATATATATATATATATATATATATATATATATATATATATATATATATATATATATATATATATATATAACACTACGTGTGTAGTGCTACTCTCAATGAAAAGAAAAGAAAGCTTTGGGAGCATAGTCTTTAGGCAAAGGTGGAGAAAACACTTTTTTTTTTTTTTTTTTCGCTTGCGGTATATGTAGATACCGACCTGAAGAGTAATCTACCTTTGTCGTCCTGTTACTCGAAAACTATTGGGCGTATCGACTTCGTGTAAGAACCTTGATAAAGAGCAGTAAATTCTACGTATGTTCATTTGCAGAATATAAGCCTTTGGGAGCATTTTCTGTTGGAAAAGCTGGGGGAAGAGACTTCGTTTTTTTTCTCGCTATCGGTAAAGTCCGAAGCGCATGGAAGAGTAATCTCACTTTGTCGGCCAAGTACTCAAAAACTATTGGACGTATCGATTTCCTGTACGAACCATGATAAAGAGCAGTAAATTCTACATATGTTCATTTGCAGAATATAAGCCTTTGGGAGCATTTTCTGTTGGAAAAGGTGGGGGATAGAGACTTTATATTTTTCTCGCTAGCGGTAAAGTCGGAAGCGCTCGTAGAAGTATCTCACTTTGTCGGCCAATTACTCGAAAAATATTGGACGTATCGATTTCCTGTAAGAACCATGATAAAGAGCAATAAATTTTACGTATGTACAAGACATAACAATGTAATATCTATGATAAGAATTCGTTGTTACGTAGGCGGGAATATTGCGTATGCTATACGCACATCACGAAAGTGACGTACAGACGTGAGTTCCCAGTCGTTTTTGGCGATTTACTCAAAAATTATGAGGTGTACCGAAACCATTTGTAACTCCATAGAAAGCTGGTGAAATTCTGCATAATATTGTGCAATTAAAATATAACGTGCAAGAAAATTTCAGAATTAGAGTTCCTTGGAATTTTTTCAAAAATGACATTAAGTTTTTGGCTATTTTCACGAAAACCGCAAGTCATATCACAACCGGATTTGTCTCTTTAGAAAGCTAATGAAATTCTCTATCAAAACTTCTAATAACAGTTTCCTGTATGATGGAAAACATTCGAATGGTGATGTTGGGAAGTGAACGTGATGTAGCGAAATGTTTATTCACTGCCGCCTAATGTTGTTTTATTCGTGTTTCCTTTTTTTTTTGGTGGTCCTTAACAGCTAGAACAAACATCGACGAATAAGATGATATAGGTTTCATGGCAGCATGTTGATGTTTGGGTGGCGAAAACGAGGAGAGAATATGTGTTATTTGCCGCTCGCGGGCAGCCGGGCCGGGTGGCTTCGCAGAAAAAATTGTGCGCCGGAAAACTTACTGAAACTTGTCGTACGCGAGAGGGTTAAGTTCACAAGCCCGTAAACCCTATCTGTTGTGCCAGCATGTATTGTTTATCTGATAGCCTTAAGCCTTATCCCCAAACCACAAACATGGTGCTTCAGCATGTAGACCTAACATGGAACATATTATTGGCAGCCCCACCAAACGTCAACAACTATTTATTTAGGAATATAGCCCTAACATGGAAAAATAACTGACAGTCCCAGCCTGCATCCACAGCCCTGCTACTTTAGCCTGTAGCTTTAACATGATGCTTACAATTGGAGTCCCAGCCTGTGTCCACATATCTGTAGGTTCAACATGTCTCCCCAGACACGTAGCTAATAACAGTGTTCACAGTCCTGTTTTGGTGGAAGAACTGTACTTTCGCCTAATAGAAGTCTGGAGTCTATACCGTTCCTAAGACAATTTCAACACGTGGATTTTTATTCTTCCTGTTTGAGGAAGAGGATGAGGAACAGGGAGGGATAGGAACGGGTCCAAGGAAAGAAGAAGAAAGTAAGGTGAAGAAATGAAGGAGAGAAAAGGAAGAATGTAAAAGAGAAAAGAAGAGATAGAGAAATGGGATGGAAACGTGGAGGGCGTGAAAGAGATCGAGGGAAGGACAATGAGAATTTGAAACCAATGGGTACTTTAACCAGGTAAAGGCATTCACATATGGACGGGCTGAGCACGCCGATTCAGTATTCTCAAACAGCAAGAATTTCACTAGCTAGCATATGATTATCCTTAGAGAAGATCAATCACTATCTGTATACACTTGTTTTCTACATCTTTCACAAATGTGTTGACCATTTAACTCTCATTCTTAAAAATCAAACCATACAAAGAAGAAAATGGGAGAAGGAAGAAGAAAAGAAAGGGAAGAGAAGGAAGAAAACAGATATGAAAAGGAAGAGAAAGAATAATAAGTGTATCAATAACATCCCAACAAAAACGGTGTTAGAGCGGGAAAGAAAGAGTAAAATATGAAAGAGAATTAACCAAACTGAAACGAACTGTACTAAACTCGAATCCACCAACGGCGAGATGGGTGTGGTCGGGGCGCCGCTGTGGCGTATGGGCGGGCAATAAAAGAGGGATTCTGATTGTACTGGCAAGACCCTGGGACGCACAACAGGAGGCCTCGCTTCTGATGATGAATTATTTTGGAAAATTTCTTTGTCGTTTCCAGCAACATAGATACTGATATAGCCTTGACAGGCAGATGGACGAATAGACAAGACTGATAGACAGAATATGTTGCAGCGAGAGTTGAGCCACTACCTCCCTCCCCACTCAACCACTCAGAAAGATCGTTCCTTTCAGGCCAGGCAGTGACATCATCAAATAAGTCATGTCCATATAATGAAAAATAATAGGCAGATTTTCTTTACTGTTTCCAACGTAAAGTGACTGTGTTAGCACGCTCAATAAGTGGTGATAGCAGTGGTGAAGAGAGGAGAGAAGTGGACAAATCAAAATTCAGTCCTTGCAGCCCTGTTGGGCCTCTCAGCACTTTTCCAAATTAAGTTCATCTCTGAACCACGCTTCGAGTTGGAGAAAGTTAAGATATTTCTGCACACCAGGCACCGCCACCACCACCACCACAGCAATCACCACCACCATCATCATCACAACTACCACCACTATCATCATCATCATATCTACCACCACCATCATCATCACAGCAACCACCAATACCATAACAGCTGCCACCAACATTGTCATCACAGCCTCCACCACCACCACCACGATATCTACCACAATTATTTGCTGAGTAAAATCGTCCGTTTGTATTATCAGTTAAGTAACAGACATCAACCCCTCCCCCTTCTCTCTCTCTCTCTTCAAACATGCATGAAGCTCCACAGCAAAGCCCAACTGCCTCTTCCTCCACACCAATGGGGACAGTATTATTAGGGTCCAAGACATCTGTTCAGAGAATCATTACTAGACACCATCTTGAGATGGGATCGCACCACCCGCATAGCCGGAAAGTTTGTCCCCGGCACATAATTTTGCACCTTCACTTCTGATTTGACGTAAATTCACGATGTAAAACACACACAAACAAAGCCAGCCAGTCAACCTCACAACTGAAAACATTAACACTCCGCTCCCTTCGCAGTGCGGGTGGTAAGCGAGCAGAGAGGAAATGTTTTCAGTTGTGAGGTTGGCTGGCTAGTTTTGTATGTGAGTAAACAAGATATCTCATGAACGGCTTGAGCTGATCAACATGAAACTTTCAGGGTATCAAGATATGGTCAAAATCTTGGACGAGTTCGAAATATGGCACTTGGGGTCAAGGTCATCATCAAAGATCAACTAATTGACCTTTGACAGCCATTTTGGCGACCTTGGCCTAGCCCCGAGTACCCATTGTCGAACTCATCCAAGATTTTGGCCATATCTTGATACCCTGAAAGGTTCATGCTGATTGCTCAAGCCGTCCATGAGCTAGCTTGTTTACCCTCACACAAACAAATCCAGCTAGCCAACCTCACAACTGAAAACATTAACACTCCGCTTGCTTCGCACCTCGGGTGTTAATGGCATTGAAACTGGCGAGTCTGGGACCTAGTTTTAGTTATTCTGCCAAGTTTAAATCTTTTTTTCCCAGTTTTGGCCACAACACACACACACACACACACACACACACACACACACACACACACACACACACACACACACACACATACACACACATACACACACACACACATACATACATACATGACAAAAATAATGTGAAGGCAAGACAAGTAGAAATAAATACTGAAAATAAAAATGTAGAAGCTATGGCAACAGTAACCATCAGTAGAAAAGTAATAGGATAGATATAGGAGTAGTTTATGTGCCACCTCGTACAAGAACATGGAATGATGAAGAATATGAAGTAACGAGTAGAGATATATCGATATACCTTAAAAAACAGGAACAAAAATGAAATAAACTAAAATTTCCTGGAGATCTTTATTGTGAAGAAGTTAACTGGGAGGAAAAAGATGCACTTAGTAATACCAATACTATTTATCTATCTATCTATTGCCAGACGCCTCAATCCCGTTTGGGGTGGCCACACACAAATCGCCTCCAAGTCGCCCTGTCCCCTGCCATTTCAATGCCCTGCTCCCAACTCACACCCCCCTCTCTCATATACCTCTCCACCCCATCCCTCCATCTCATCCTCGGCCTCCCCCTCCCTCTTCCCCCCTCCACCTCACTCACATACACTCTCTTTGTCAGTCTTTCACCCTCCATCCTCTCCACATGGCCAAACCACCTCAGTGTGTTCCTCATAACGCTTCCTATCACATCCACATCCACACCACAACGCTCCTTTATATCCTCATTCGTCAGCCTGTCTCTCCATGTGACTCCTCAGGCTCCTCTTAAATAACTCATTTCCACTGCTCTCACTTTTGACTTGTGTCCTTCCAACAACGTCCAAGCTTCACTTCCGTACGTTAGAGTTGGTATCACAATACTGTCATGTAGTAACTTTTTCACTTCCACGCTCACTTCCCTGTTTCTTATCACTGCTTTCAAAGAACCAGCAACCTTTCTTCCCTGCTGTACCCTTTCAAGCACTTCACCCTCCAAACCTCCATCCTTACTCATCACACTACCCAAGTACTTAAACATACTCACATTTTCCAATTCCTCACCATCCAACCTCGCTGTACATTCACTGACTTCACCTCTGTCAAAGACCATCACTTTACTCTTCCCTACATTCACCTTTAGATTCCGTTTCTTGCACACTCTCCCAAACTCATCCACCAAGCCTTGCAGCTCCCCTTCGTCTTCACTCAACAACACAGTATCATCTGCAAAGAACAGTACAGGGAGTTTCCAAACACTATCCTCTCTCACCAGGGCCACTCCAACATCCACTACCCTACCTTGTACCTGTTTTATTACCCCATCCATGTGCAGATTGAACAACCATGGAGACATGACACATCTCTGTTTCAACCAACTTTCAAAGAGAAAAATTCACTTAGTTCACCATCCACACGCACTGCAACCTTCCACCATCGTAAATACTCTTCACAGCATTCAACAACTTCCCATCTACTCCATATATTCTTAACACTTTCCACAATCCTTGTCTGTCCACCCTGTCATATGCTTTCTCCAAATCAATGAAAGCTGCATACAATTTCTTTCTCTTCTCTAGAAACTTTTCCACTAAAGATCTAAGAATGAATATCTGATCTACACAACCTCTTCCCTTCGTAAAGCCTCCCTCTTCTTCTTCAACTAACTTCTCTGTTCTTTTTCTAACTCTGTCAATAAGTATCCTACCATACACTTTTCCTATTATACTAAGAAGACAAATGCCCCTATGATTACCACACACTTCTTTTTCCCCTTTTCCTTTGTACAAGGGAACAATTATACCTGACTTCCAATCCTCCAGGACTCTACCTTCCTCCCAGGCCAATCTGCACATCTTCCACATCCATTCTACTACTGTCTCTCCCCCATGCTTCAGCATTTCACCACACACTCCATCAATTCCTGGGGCTTTCCCCGATTTAACTTTGTTCATTGCTTCCACAACTTCTATCCTACTGATTTCTTCCTGTCTTCTCACCTCCCTCCTTCTCCCAGCCATTCCCCAGCCACTTATACTCGCATAGGCGGTGGCTCAATCGGTAGAGAGGTGGCCTGCAGTCCTTACGGACCCAGGTTCGAATCCCGGCTGGGGCAGGGAACAGTTTACGGATTTGAATTTCATTAAATCAGGCTTTACTAATCTACCAGAAGACCCGCCGACATGTCGTAAAAGTACCCCCGCTAATACCAATACACCAGTCCTGTATGAGACAGCCCTAGCATGTATTCAATATGGTCGGTGGGTGTTAGCGCCGAAGTGGTGACATGTAGAGGTGTATGGTATGTAGGAGGACTGCTGGGCCTTGATAGCAGGCTGTGAAGCCTAGGCCCAGTGTCGGACACATTAAAAAAAAAAAAAAAAAAATCCTCTATGTTCAACAATTCCTTAAAGTGTTCTCTCCATTTGCTCACTTTTTCTCCCTTCTTCACTAGTAATCTACCATTTTTATCTTCCACTCCCCTGCTAACTTCATTTCCACCCTGTCTAACTATTTTCACCTCTTTCCAGAACATTTTCTTACAGTCCCTCCATTTTACGCTCAAATTCCTTCCAAATTCCTCATCCACTCTCTTCTTACTCTCTCTTACTAATCTTTTCACCTCTCTATTTCTTTCTACATATAACTCTCTCTTCCGCCTCTCAATACCAATACATGGAGCTAAAAATTACATGAACTGGCAACAGAATTAACTAGTCCAAAATATTAAGGAAAGTACAAGAACAATAGGTAACGATGAACCGTCAAGGTTAGATTTCGTTTTCCCAAAAGATCAACATGATATAAAAAATATAAAGTACTGTTGTTCCCAGGGTAAGTGTGCACATATACTAACTAAACAGTAGGCGGTCAGTGATCGCATACCTCCGCCGATACCACTGCCGTCAAAAAGGATCCGATTCGGATCCGTGGATAGAGGCTCCAGATCTGGATCTGGTCCAAAATTTAAGCAATTCTTTAATGGTTCATGGCCCACTCTTCCACAAATTTTCATTAAAATACGTTCATAACTTTCTGAGCAATCCAGATCCGGATCCTTGGATAAAGGATCCAGATCCAGCCAAAAATTAATCAATTATTTCTAGGTCCATGACCCATTTTTCCACAAAATTTCATTTAAACTCATGCTGAAACTTTGGAGATATTGTGCGGGATACTCCGGATCCGGATCCAGTCCAAAATTAAATAATTTCTTCGTTGGCCAATGAACCACCCTTCCCCAAATTTCCATCAAAATCCATTCATAACTTTTGGAGTAATCCTGCTAGCAGACAGACAAAGACAAACCAACCAACGCAGAGTAAAACAACCTCCTTGGTGGAGGTGACTAGAAAGAGCTCAGAGAGCGCATACCTCTGCCAATGCCATTACCATTAAAAAGAATGTGGATCGGATCCGTGGATATAGGATCCTGATGTGGATCCCTCCCAAAATTTAATCAGTTCTTTCTTGGTCCATGGCCCACCTTTCCACAAAATTTCATTGAATTCATTGAGATGTTTTGAAGATACTGTGTGGGTTACTCCGCATCCGGATCCGGATCCACCCCAAAATTTTATCATTTCTTCCTTGGGCCATGGCCAACCCCTTCACAAAATTTCATCAAAATCCGTTCATAATCTTTTGAGTAATCCCGGCTCCGGATCCGTGGATATAGGATCCGAATCTTTATCCAGATCAACCTCAAAATTTCAAAAATTCTCTCTTGTTTCATGGCGCACCTTTACACAAAATTTCATTGAAATTCATTGAGAACTTTTGGAAAAACTGTGTTGGATACTCTGGATTCGCATCCAGATCAGGCCCAAAATTAGTTAATTTATACATTGGCTTAACTGCCCATCCTTCCACAAAATTTCATCAAAATCTGTTCATAACTTTAAGAGTAATCCTGTTAATGGATAGAGGCAGACAGACAAACCAACGTAGTGTAAAACATATACCTCCTGGTGGAGGTAAATTAAACTTGAGGTTATAAACTGGGAAGAAGTTGAAATAAAAATGCATAAAGAAAAGGGGTATAATTATTGGAAGACTGATTTTAATGTTATGAGAAAATATTGCAGGAAATATGATTGGAAACAGTTTAAAGAAGCAAAGGATGTGGGGAATAAATGCTTTCAAAGTATGGAAACATACATT
This sequence comes from Coenobita brevimanus, assembly GCF_032717465.1. Lineage (NCBI taxonomy): Eukaryota > Metazoa > Arthropoda > Malacostraca > Decapoda > Coenobitidae > Coenobita > Coenobita brevimanus. The sequence goes on along the minus strand of NC_137025.1, from coordinate 39,133,964 downwards.
GAGGGCGTTAATAAATATGTCCCCAAATATGGAGCTAATTTCGAGGAGGAGAAGGAATGGTTTAATGATAGATGCAGAGTGGGAATGGAAAGGAGGAAGAAAGCTTGTGATATGTAAGGAAAACTAGGAGTATAACAGTTTTGGAGATATAAAAAATTGTTAGAAATGATCATTTGAGGATCAGAAGAAAAGAACAGGTAAATATGAAGAGAACATGTGGTTAAGTGTGGAAGTAATCCAAAAATTGTGTTCTGGGTATATAAACTGTAAAATGAGAATTTAAGGTAGAATTGTAATATTTAAAGACGATAATAAATAATATGAAAGAGAAGACATGTGAGATCCTGAATGAGTAATTCCAGACAGTATTTGTTAAGGAAAAGAATTTTCAAAGATTGTAAATATATCATAAGAATGTGGTAACTAAAACAAATAAGGTTAAATTTGAACCTGGTGAGTGCTTGGAGTTGATGGTAAATATGGATGAAACGAAAGCCATGGGACCTGACAACTTTTCTGGTTTGGTAATCAAGGAATATGCTGAAGAAATAGTTAAACTAATATATGTTATAATAAAATGGAAAGAGCACTTTGAATCTGTTCTAAATAGACCAATCCCAGCTGAAGAGGACATTTTGCCAGCCGAGAGAGATTTGCAGATAGAAACAGGGGATATAACTTTGGAAGAGGTAGCAAAATCTATAAAGGAGTTAAAGAATTTTAAGGCTCCAGGTGAGGATGGAATATTCCCTGAAATGCTTAAGGTGGAAAATGACGAGTTGATGAATGCACTTTTGAAACTTTTTAATGTGGCTTGGGATAATGGTGCAATTCCAGAAGAGTGGAAAAATGGAGTGATTATAAAAATACCAAAAAAGGGAGATTTAAGTGTGTGTGGCAATTGGAGGGGGATAACTTTGACACCTGTAGTTGCAAAAGTCTTTTCCAAAATCTTGTTGAACAGAACAGAGCCAGTAATTGATAAAATTTTAAGAGAAGAACAAGCGGGATTTAGAAAGGGTCGAGGTTGTAATGATCAGATTTTTATTGTAAGGCATCTAATGCAACAAGCTAATGAGATGAAAATGCCACTTAACATGTGTTTTGTGGATTTTGAAAGGCGTTTGATAGTGTTTCACGTGGAGCTATGTTGAAAATTATGAGATTCTATGGTATACCAGAAAAGTTTGTAAATATTATTAGAAGCCTGCATGAAGGTACTTTTTGTAAGGTAATGGTGGGTGGTTCTTTGAGTGATCCATTTCAAGTTAGGTCAGGAGTGATTCAAGGAGGAGTTCTTTCGCCATTGTTGTTTGTTTTGGTTATGGATTATGTTATGAAAAAGGTTGTAAGGAGAACAGGTGCAGGAATTAACTGGAAAGAAAATAAGAAGCTCATGGATTTGGACTATGTTGATGATATTGTACTGATTTGCGGAAGTATTTACGAGATGCAGAGGGTGCTCGATTGTCTGGTGGAGGAAGGAGAAAAAGTGGGATTGGTAATAAATTGTGGAAAGACTGAAATTATTAATATGAACGTGGAGAACCAAATCGATTGTGTAATTGGGAATAATGTGGTGAAGAATGTAGAAAACTTTAAATATCTGGGAACGATTGTATCATCTAATGGATCATTAAACAATGAAATTGAGGAGAGGATTAGACAGGCTTGGCGAGCTGTTGGAATGCTGAAATCTGTTTGGAATAATAATATGCTTTCGGTACATACTAAAATGAAAATTTACAAGTTCATGGTTAGACCCATTTTAATTTACGGGCATGAGTCATGGTACAGTACAATTGCAACAGATCAGAGAGTATTAGGATTTGAGAATAAAATACTGAGAAGGATTCTTGGGGTAAAGTGGCAAGACAGAGTTACAAATGAAAGAGTAAGGGATATTACGAGAGTGGAACCAGTTAATGAATATGTGAGACTGTCTCGCTGGAAATGGCTGGGGCACATATACAAAAAAGAAGGTTGTTTAATACAGGATGTGCCAGAGTGGATTGCTAGAGGAAGAAGAGGTAGAGGTAGGCCGAGGGAAACCTGGCTGAGGACAATGAAAAAAGAAGCTGGAGAGGAGTGTTGGTGGGACCTGAAGGAGATGGCAAGAGACAGATATTGGTGGAGAGAGTTCATTGAGACCCTATGCATCCCGTGGGGTGCCACAGGAAATGATTGATTGATTGATTTATTGATTGAAAATGTTGTCTAATGGAGAGAGATTTGCCAATGGACTGGACGGAAGCAAATCTAATAACACTATGAGCAGCAGCAGGGAAGGTCCATTTGACTATTGACCAGTGTCTCTTACAAGTATTGTATGTTAATTGTGTGAAAAAATCCTGGTGAAGAGATGGGTTGCTTATTTCGAGAAAAATAAGATAATATCCCCTAGGCAATTTGGTTTCAGATAAAGTATTTCATGTACCAAAAACTTGTTGTGCTTTTTATGAAAGAGTTATTAACCCGCTGTGTACCAGTGCCGTTTTAAAACGGTCTGACATAATGCCGCAGCCAGTGCCAGTGCTGTTTCAAAACATTCACTGTGACTGCATTTTTCAAGATTTGCGGGTAAAAATTGGCCGTTTTTTCACGACACCTCCTGCTGCCCGAAACTAAATAATAGAACCTACGATGCCCAGTACTTACTGAAAAATGAAATCTGTTTCTGAATTATCCTTTGCTTTGCTCACAACCAGTGATTTAAGCATTGCAGCACTTGCCTTCATGTGAGCCGTTCCTGTGACAAAACATGACTCCATAGAAATGCCTTGAAACATAACACCAATGGGGACAGTTATTAGGGAATAATACACTCCTACAGAAAATATCACTGGATATGAAATTGAAACTGGTCTAGCTGGGACCCAGTTCCAAGAATTCTGCCAAGTTTTATCAAAATATTTTTTCCAGTTTTGTCTGCACTTCACACACACACACACACACACACACACACACACACACACACACACACACACACACACACACACACACACACACACACACACACGCATGCACGCGCGCGCTAAAGATAAAGAAGAGGAGAAGTAAAAGTAAAGGTGAAATAAACATAAGAAGGGAGAAGGCAGAAGAGGAAGGAGGAATGAAAGAAAATGAGAAGTGTCAGCTGTACGAGGGAGAGAGAGAGTCTTAGGAAGTGCGTGTGTGTGTGTGTGTGTGTGTGTGTGTGTGTGTGAGAGAGAGAGAGAGAGAGAGAGAGAGAGAGAGAGAGAGAGAGAGAGAGAGAGAGAGAGAGATGCTGAAGACAAATTGCACATCAGAAGGTTTAATTAGGAAAACTTACAGTAAAACAGACGGGCAGACAAGGAGCGAGTGGGAAGAAAGGAGAATTTGAGAAGAAAAAGTACGTTAAGAATGCGAAACACGAGGCAATATAAATGAATTACGAGAGGAAGTATTTACGTGAGCAGAGAAGGAAACAGAGAAAGAAATAAAAGAGTGATGGGAAGAGCTGAGAAGAGACAAAGGAAGACCAGAGAGAGAGAGAGAGAGAGAGAGAGAGAGAGAACACTGGCGGACAAGGAACAGGATGAGATGAATATGTTTTGCTTGTCTGAAACTAAGAGGAGAGAGATGAAAGAAAAGGAGGTAAAAGGAAAAAAAAAAAAGATTGGTGGAACGTAACAATGGGAGCGACTCTCGAATTCAGAGATAAAAAGATGGAAACTGTAAAGAAAGAAGTGAAACAGAAGACTGAAGCAGCCAAGATATAAGGAGGTGAGATGGTGGAAGTAAACCAGAAGCGATAAATAAGAGCAGGAAGAACAAGAGGGTAAGACGGAGTGAAGAAATGTAAAGCCATTAATACTGTTATTTAAAAATATATTCCCTCGAGGTTTGCGTATTTGTCATATAAATCCGAAATCTTACTGTATTTAGCAATATTCCATAATACATCGACATTAAGTTCTGGTACTTTGTAGTTCATTATTTTATCTATAGTTGATGCTTGAGAAAATATTTGGAAGAAACATTTTGATTTGTACATATTCTTGTAGACAACTACATTTCAAACTGTTGTACCTCACACTGCTATTCTACACACTACATCACCGGCAGCTACACCTCACATATGGCTCACGGTTTTATCACACACACACACACACACACACACACACACACACACAACTCGGTCGGATTCAGCCCTTTGGAAAGGCAGGGCGACATGATTAAACGAAATTATTACTTGCTTCATGTAAACAGTCACATCAAAATATACTATTACCCAACTTGTTCACATCACAGAGAGCAATAATGCAGATGAGTTCAGTATTATAATCCTGATGTTTGATAATACTGGTGTAAGATATTGATTGCATACATTTTTTTTTTTTTTTTCATGTGTCCGACTCTGGGCATAGGCTTCGCAGCCTGCCCCCATGGCCCAGTAGTCCTCCTACATATCATACACCTCTACATGTCACCATTTCGGCGCTAACACCCACCGTCCATGACTGGTGTGGGGTATTTTGGGGACATGTCGGCTGATCTTCTGGTAGATCGATAAAGTCTGCTTTTATGAAATTCAAATCCTTAAACTGTTCCCTGCCGGGGATTTGAATCTGGGTCCGGTAGGACTGCAGGCCACCTCTCTACCGATCGAGCCACAGCCTCCCCCATATTACTCTTCTGCGGTTGTAAGTCATAATTTCTCGGCTGAAGATAGTGGAGGAAAGGATGTAGGCCCTTCAGGCAACGTAATTCCCCATTCCATGTCTGCATGTCACACTGTCACATCACATACTATCCCACTTTTCACTGTCACACCTGAGTCTAGCACACAACACACTGCTGCATTAAAACCTGCCACACCTCACACTACCACCTCTCTCACTGTTACATCACGCACCATCTACTGTGCTATGCCACAAACTACCTCACCACACACTGCTACGCCTGATACTGTTTCACTATGCATTGCCGTAACGTATATTGCTGGACCACACACTGGCACACCTCACACTCCCACGCGACACATTGCCACAACACACACTGCATCACCACATATTGTCATGCCTTACTCTACCTCTCCTTCCGTCTCTTACTGCAATAAGACTTTTTATAACATCCTGTGTATGTCAGTGATTTTATGAAAGACTTCCTCCAAGTTACTCTTTAAACACTGATGCTTTCACTAGCTTATCACATTTTTTTCTTATTTATCCCTCTATATTTTTTCCTCCATCGGCCATACTTAACCATTATTATTAACAGTATCAAATAGTTAATACAGCTAATCATATTTCTTAACAAATAAAATCAAACACTCCTCTAGTATAGTTCTACTGTTTAATTCCTCCCTTTATTTAGGTTTCCTGCTGTTGCCATTCTTCAGCTTGTTCAATTTGTTCATAATCTCTCCTTCCACCGTCCTCACCCTTCAGCGATCTGCTGTCCTCTTTCTTTTTCATACTTGTTCCACCACTTTTGTCTCCACCATCTTATTTCCATTTCCCTCTCCGTTTTACCTCCTTTATTTTAATGCAAGGAAGAAGGAACCAAGGGCCAGAAGCCAAGATTCTTCCCTCATAGAAGACAGTTCCAGAATTGACTTGTTGCACTAGAGAACTGGACGGAAAAGGGTTGGGAGTTTGTTGCTAGACGGGTGCTAAGCTCCCGCCATACAGTAGTAGTGGAGGGATGCCAGTGGCCAGTTCAAGGAGCAGTGACCACTGAAGTAGCGATAGAAAACAGATAAAGATGCGACAGTGCGGTGAAGAGACGGAGGTTGAAGGGAGACAGGATGAGGAGGAGAGTTAATGAGACAAAAAGCCTTTGACTACACCTTGTTCAGAAGATCTGAATGTGAGGAGCCTCCCCACACATAAGCGTTATACTCTTCGTGTATAAAGTCAACAACTGTGCAGAGGTAATGAAGGCACGGAGTTGACTTACCACACCTAATCTCTTGGAAGCAGATTTTACAAGTGGGGTAATATGATCAATCCAAAATAAATCCCGAGAGAATGAAACCCCAGTTATGTTTTTAAATGATGCAGGAATGAGTTGGATATTATTCAAGCAGAAGATTTTGACGAGTAGAAAGATGTAAGAACTGAGTTTTTGAAACATTAAAAACAACAAGCTTACATCAATTGCAATCAGAGATATAAGCCAAGTCAGAGGTGTGCCATAGCCTCATCCCTTCTTTTTTGAAGTAGCCGCTGAGATGGACGCTGTGGGGAGCGAGTGGAGAGATGAAGGGATGAGTCATCACCATTTGTGTTAATAGAGTTAGATGCACAGCTTAGGTCACTGATGAATAGAAAGAAGATAATTGGTAAATGGGAAGAACCCTGAGGAACACCACTATTGATAGCTCTAGGAGAAGAACGGTGGCAGTCTAAAACAACAGCTATAAAACGACCAGAAAGGAGTTAGAGATGAGGGCACAGCTAGAAGGATGGATACCATAAGTGGGCAGGTTGGAAATAAAAAAATTATTCTAGACTCAGTCGAAAGCCATTGAGATGTCAGGTGCAATGGTAAAACTTTCGCCAAGGTCCGAAAACAGGATGACGAGGAGTCTGAAAGACAGTTGAGACGATTGCCACTGGAGCATCCCTACCAGAACTCATATTGATGATCAGAAAGAAGGTTGTGATAGGTAAGGTGCTTTATAAATTTTTTATAGAATTAATTCAAAATATATTTTTTTTTAATACACGATGTTAAAGCATTTGGGCGATAGTTAGAGGGTTGGGAATGGTCACCCTTCTTTGGGATTGGCTGAATGACAGCAGATTTCCAGCAGGAAGGGAAGGTACAAGCTGACAGACAAAGGCAAAAGAGTTTGCCTATGCAGGCTGTATGCACAGAGGCAATGTTCTTGAGAACAACAGGAGCGACCCCATCGGGCTCATATGCCTTGTTACTATCGAGGCAAGTGAAGGCAGAAAATACAAAGTTGAAGAAATTTTAATGTTGGCCAAAAGGAACTCAGAGGGAGGAAGTGGTGGAGGAACAGCACCGGAATCATCTATCGTGGAACTGGAGGAGAAATTCTGAGAGAAGACTTCTGCTTTATCAGTAGTGGAAAAAGCTACAGAACTACCTGCGTGGAAAAGAGGAGGGAAGAATGATGAGGTAAAGCTGATAAAGATTTTTGGTGAGGTACCAGAAGAAGTGGGAGGAAATTCAGGTGTAGAGTTCATAGGATTTAGTGTGAATGAAATGATTTTTTGCAGAGTGAAGAACAGACATAGCATGATTCCTGGCAGAAACACAAAAGAGATGATATTCAGGGGTAGGTTGGTTCCGGTACCTTTTGTACGCCCTTTCCTTCTTGTGGACAGCATTAGAACAAATGTGATTAAACCAAGTTTTTTTTTTGCATTAGTCAAAGGATATGAGAAAGGAAAGTATGCTTCCCGACAGACTAAACTCCATAATACTCAACGAACGCTCAGGATAGCTTTCGGCCATGGATGCAATAAATAACCATTACATGGAAAATCAAAGAAGCACTGTGAGAGGGCCTTCCAATCAGCAGCCCCAAAGTGCCACAGCCGCTGCTTCTTAGGAGGGTCGATAGGCCTTACAGGAGTGATAGGACAGGTTAAAGTGATAAGGTTATGATCGGAGGAGCACAACGGAGAGAAAAGTTTAACGGCATAAGGGGAAGGATGAGTTGTGAGGAAGAGGTAAAGTATGTTGGAACTCTCTCCAAGATGGTCAGGGATGTGAGTAGGGTGCTGTACAGTCGGCCTGAGAAGTGACGACGGAGTATCCAGAAGGTTTCGGTCAGTGATGATGGATAATACTCCTCTTATATTTTTGCAAGAAGACACCTATTATGTAAAATTGTAATACAACATGTTATGCGGGGTGTTTTTAGTCCGACCTCTCGTCCTAAAAACGCCCGCGACTGAGCGGGGTCCTCTTTCCGGACCGGAAATAAAGCACCCACAAAGGAACGGGGCTTAAAAACTAGGCAGTACACCTTAGCACATCTATTGTCTTAGTTCAATACACCGTTACAATATATAAACAACGAGATACAGAATATGATTTAGACAGGTTTACAGAGTTAACTACTCAATACAATGTGCACACATACAGCAAGGGCAGAACGTGGGGATTTTCAGTTATACACAGATGGTGAGTTATAAATACACAATACTCATATTATGGTTATAGGCAGAACTAACATTTAATAGTCTAAACCAGATGCACTAGGAGTAATGAGGGCCAGGGGTCGAGAGAGTGAATGTTACTATAACTTGTCAGGATGCGAGTCGCGACACTCTGGATCGTCACTTAGTCGTGGTGACACTGTTCACAGGTTTTTTATTTTTCTTGGCGCACTCCTGTTCTGACCCACTGTTTCTGTACATCTCTGTGCCCGTGTTCACTAGTCTTTTCTGTTCTGCCTGGATATTCGTCTCACTGTGTGCCACTTATATTGTTCTGGCCTCACTCTTTCACTGTCACTGTTCACTCCCGTCTCTGTGGGTTAAGACACACGAAATGCGTTGAAATCACTACTTGACCTTGTTTCCTGGGCTTAACAGAGGAGGTGCCCGGGTGTGGGTGGGGGCTATACTGGGGAGCCCTACTGTAGGAGGCAGTGCACCGCTCGCAGGGGTGTCACTGCCCGGGGCTTCTTCGTCAGGGGGGTGCAGGGAGGCTCTCCCATCTGGAGGCCTCGACCTGGTAGGAGGCCCTTGTGCTGGAGCCTCGTTGCTGGGGTGCAGGGAGGCCCTCCGGTCTGGGGGCCTCAACCTGAAGAGCGGCCCTTGGGGCTGGGGCCGAACAGCTGCAGGAGGCGGGCCTGTCGCCTCTTACTCCGGGTGGAGGGCCGTGGGGGAGTGGAGCCCAAGCGGCCCTGCTCTGGAACCTGCTGGTCCGGCCTGGGAGTCCGGATACTGCGGCCGCCTGTAGGATGGGATGCTGTCAGGGCTAGGTTGCGGCACCTCTTCCGTCAGGTATCTGTCAGGGGCTGGGACCGACCAGGGGTAGGCGGCAGGACAGAGACAGGACCACACTACCACTCTGGCAGCACCTCCGGGGAACCACACTTGGAGGGAGTAAGCAAAGGGCGTCCCACGCAGCGGAGAGGTGAAAGGCCGGCTGCGCATGAGACCTCCTTCTCTGGGAGGACCCCAGGAATCGCAGATGAAGGGTGTACAGTGGCCGCTCCTTCCCCCACATGTACAGTGGCCGTTGTGGTGGTTCCACAATTCCTAAGGTCCACAGCTGAAGGGTGTACAGTGGCCGCGGAGGTGTGTATTTCACCACCTTCCATGGTCAAAAAGTCACAGCCCCGTGACTGGAGGTGGTATGTGCTGGTGGTGGATGTCTGGTGGGCTGGATAGCGGGAGAGGCATCCTGATCTTGTGATAGTGGTAGTGAGAATTGGTGTTAGTGGTGAAGGAGGGGAGGTACGTGGTGGCGTGGGCTTCCCGTCATGGTTGTTGGTGGTGGTGTGGGGTGTCTTGTGTAGTGGGCATGGTCGGTGGTTAATGGGTGGCCAGGAGTGGATGAGTGGGTGGAGTGGGTGGCAGGTGAGGTTGGTGCATGTGGGGGGTTGGTGGGTGATGTGTTGCATCAGGCGGTGCGTGGTGGGGTGCGGATGGGGTGTGGTGGAAGTTGTGGTGGTGGTGGTTTCCGCGGCGGTGAAAGTGGGAGTTGGTGGTGGGTGGTGTGGTGTGGTGTTGGTGGTGGGCGTAGCGGGCGGTGATTGAGAGTGGTGCGTTGGAGGAGGTGGGGTAGCTGTAGGAGATGCAGGGAGAGGTGAGGTTGGTGAAGGATCAGAATTGGAGGAAGGTGGTGGTGGATCAGGTGAAGGTGAAGTGGAGGAGGGGGTTCGTGGGTATGATGAGGTTGAGGGTGGGGTGGGTGAGGTGGGTGAGGTGAGTGAGAAAAGAGAGGCGGGTGAGAGTGAAGAGGAGGAGGGTGTAATAGGGAAGGTGAATGAGTTGGCCGTGTTGGCGGGGAAGATGAGTGGTGGGGAAGATGAGTGGTGGGGAAGTGATGGTGGTGGGTGGTGTGGGGTGGTAGGTGGAAGGCAGTAGACAGGAGGAGGCGGTTTTGGGAAATAGGTTAGGGGAAGATGAGGTATGGGTTCTAGGAGGCCTGTGAAGGGGGAGGCAGGCTTTGTGTTGGGGAGGAATAGGAAAGGGGGAGGCGATAGTAGTGGAAAAAGTGGTGTGTGAGGTGGGAAGGTTAGGAATAAGGGTAGGACTAGGGGAAGGCAAAATAGAAGAGATAGTGAGAGGAGAGGAAAAGGAAACATGACGTTTCCCCCTGTCGTAGACTGGGGGAGATGTGAGGTGGCTCCCATCATTACGGTGGGATGCGGGGCCAGTGGGGGGGCGCCTTCTGTGCCTTTTCCATGGCATTTTCCTTCCCTTAGGCTTGGGACAATTGGCGTATGATGGGGAGGCTTCTAGTCGCCCTTGTGTCGTTGTGCTGCGCTGGGCAGCTTATAGCTGCTCACGGATGTCGTGAATTGGACATCCGTTGCAGCAAGGAGAAAATTCCCATGGGTTTACGGCGATGAGATCCGTGGGGAATTGAATGATTTTGCCGATGCATTGAGGGGTGGAGTGGACAGCTAGAAGGCGCCTTATTAAGTTGATTTCTTTATCCAGGTCTCCCGTCGGTTCATGTATTATAAAATATTCTTTGAATAAACTGGGGTGGATCCTGATGAGTTTGTGGAATATAAGTTGTTCCCGGGTTTTTGCATCTGTGTCCGGGTATGCAGCGGTGACGAGCCGCCGTGCCTGGACGAAAGTGTCGTCTAGGCTGCCATCGTAGGTGAGGGCATCGAGTTGTGAAAGGGCGACAACTTTGCCCAGTGAAGGCGTGACAGCTTGCTTCACAATGTGTGAGAATTGGTCCCATGTTAGTTCAGGGACGAGTTTTGAGGCAACAGTAGTGATTATTTTGCCCAGGTTGGATAGTGTGACTGCTATTTTCTTTCTGTCAGTGTCAAACCCAATATCTAAGAGAGGTTTTACCATATCCAAGTAGACGTCAATGTCATATTGTTCAGGGTTGAACCTTGGCAATTGGATGTGGGGTTTGGCTGCCATTGTGCAAGTTTCCCTTATAGTGTTCCTCCGTGCTTTAATCAGATCCAGAACCGCCACTGGCCACCAGTGTTATGCGAGGTGTTTTTAGTCCGACCTCTCATCCTAAAAACGCCCACGACTGAGCGAGGTCCTCTTTCTGGACCAGAAATAAAGCACCCACAAAGGAACAGGGCATAAAAACTAGGCAGTACACCTTAACACATCTATTGTCTTAGTTCATTACACCGTTACAATATATAAACAAAGAGATACAGGATATGATTTAGATAGGTTTACAGAGTTAACCTCTCAATACAATGTGCACACATTCAGCAAGGGCAGAACGTGGGGATTTTCACTTATACACAGATGGTGAGTTATAAATACACAATACCCGTATTATGGTTATTGGCAGAACTAACATTTAATAGTCTAAACCAGATGCACTAAGAGTAAAGAGGGCCAGGGGTCGAGAGAGTGAATATTACTATAACTTGTCAGGATGCGAGTCGTGACACTCGGGATCGTCACTTAGTCGCGGTGACACTGTTCACAGGTTTTTTATTTTTCTTGGCGCACTCTCGGTTCTGACCCACTGTTTCTGTACATCTCTGTGCCCGTGTTCACTAGTCTTTTCTGTTCTGTCTGGATATTCGTCTCACTGTGTGCCACTTATATTGTTCTGGCCTCACTCTTTCACTGTCAGTGTTCACTCCCGTCTCTGTGGGTTAAGACACACGAGATGCGTTGAAATCACTACTCGCCTTTGTTTCCTTGGCTTAACAGAGGAGGCGCCCAGGCATGGGAGGGGGCTCTACTGGGGAGCCCTCCTGTAGGAGGCAGTGCACCGCCTGCGGGGGTGTCACTGCCCGGAGCTTCTTCGTCAGGGGGGTGCAGGGAGGCTCTCCCATCTGGGGGTCTCGACCTGGTAGGAGGCCCTCGTGCTGGAACCTTGTCACTGGGGTGCCGGGAGACCCTCCGGTCTGGGGGCCTCGACCTGAAGGGCGGCCCTCGGGACTGAGGCCACACAGCTGCAGGAGGCGGGCCTGTCACCTCTTACTTCAAACGGAGGGCCGTGGGGGAGTGGAGCCCAAGCAGCCCTGCTCTGGAACCTGCTGGTCCGGCCTGGGAGTCCAGATACTGCTGCCGCCTGTAGGGTGGGGCGCCATCAGGGGTAGACTGAGGTACCTCTTCCGTCGGGCGTCCGTCAGGGGCTGGGACCAACCAGGGGAAGGCAGCAGGACAGAGACAGGACCACACTACAACTCCGGCAGCACCTCCGGGGAACCACACCTGGAGAGAGTAAGCAAAGGGTGTCCCAAGGAGCCGAGAGGTGAAAGGCCGGCCGCGCAAGGGACCTCCTTCTCCGGGAGGACCCCAGGAATCGCAAATGAAGGGCGTACAGTGGCCACTCCTTCCCTCACACGTACAGTAGCCGTTGTGGCGGTGTTGCTCCCGAAGGAGGAAGAGGCAGATGAGGGGCGTACAGTGGCCGCTCCCTCCCCAGCACGTACAGTGGCCGTTACCGCGGTTCTGCCTGCCCAACGGGAAGTAACTGAAGGGCGTATAGTGGCCGCTCCTTCCCCGGCATGTACAGTGGCTGTTACCGCGGTGTTACTCCCATAGGAGGAGGAGGTAGTGGATGAGGGGTGTACTGTGGCCACTCCCTCCCTGACACATACAGTGGCTGTTATTGCGGTTCCACTCCTTCCTTTGCCAGTCAGAGTGCGCTCAATAGCTAACACTCCGAGGCCGTCTCCAGATGTGGCAGTAGCTGAAGGGCGTACAGTGGCCGCTCCTTCCCCCACATGTACAGTGGCCGTTGTGGTGGTGCCACAGGGGGAAACAACTGAGGGTCATACAGTGGTCGCTCCCTCCCCGGCCCGTACAGTGGCCGTCACTGTGGTGTTATCTGGGACTGAATCTGGCTCAGTCCCACCCCGAACCTGGTGAAGGCTGCTCTGCCCGCAGGGTCAATTTTCTCCTGTGTGGTCACTGTCGGACCGGTTGTGTGGAAGAGGGACTTAGGACAGGGGAGCCCCGGCGCCCTTCTTGCTCCGAGTCAGTCTCCCAATGACCCGACCTGCCATGGTGTCCTCCTGGGGTGGTGGTGAGGCGGTGGCTTGGTGGTAAGGTTGGGGTGTCGCTCCTGGGGTGGTGGTGAGGTGGTGGCTCGGTGGTAGGGTGGGGGGTGGCGGGTTGGTCGGTCCGGCGGCGGCGGAGGTGTGTATTTCATAACACAATAAATAAAGGGCAAAGTACTTATAAATTTCAAAATTGTAGAAAACAGTTTGTTAGTTGCGATAATAAGAAATCCTAAATTGAACTAACTGAAATTTCAGAACTATCGCTCAAGGACAGTCAGGATTAAGTTGCTGAGTTTAATTCTAGTGTGGAAGAAAGCAATTTTTTTTCTATAGCGTTAGACTGAAAAAAAAAAAGGCCTTCAGTAAACAATGAAAATCTGTCATTTTTATGTATTAAATATTTACCGTTAGACTACTAGCGAATAGTTAATAGTCACGTATTTCCGTTTTTGTTGTCTCCATGGACGAAACAGAAAACGGGAATGCGGCATAAATTTAGTAGGCTATTTTAAATGGCTCGATTAACAAACACGAATGAAAACAGCTTTTACTCACAGACATGCAGCTGTTACAGTGCATTTGAACATTTTTCCACTACGAAAAATCTGTGGAAAACTTAATATAAGCCTGAGAACTATCAGTGAATGAATTAACCTCACAAATTTGGCAAGTCAGAGCTCCATGGAGAATGCAACTTGTGTCATGGTCTAGTATCCTCGGTGCCTGAACGACTGGGAAGAGTAATAAATTGCAATAAACATACCAGTGAGTTCAAAACTTCCATATCAGCATTTTCAGTTAGACGGGACATAGTTGTTTATTTAAAATGAAAGAAATTCCAGATTTAAAACATTGAACAAGTATGTGCTTTTGCATTGCACTAGTTTGTAAGCCCAGGTTTTAGTCCTCTTTACTGCTTAGTGTGAGAGAAAAAGGAATAATCTGCCATACCTAGTAATTTGCATGAATAGTGAATAAAGTAGTTAATTACATTTATTATATGCTAGGGGGTGGCAAGAAATAAGAGGCAGAAAAGGTCTTGCTGCAGCTTCTGGTAGGGTATCCTTACCAAGCATAATTTATTTTTTGCGGCATCCTTATTGTTCCTATATTATCACCATAGCATTTGAAAAGCAAGTAGCGTATTGCATTCACGAGAATTTTCCTAGGTTGGCCTTCAAAACTAGATAATCAGTTTTTGAAATCCTGGGACGTAAATATGAGCACGGGCATATACTGTGCACCACGCGCGGAGTAATACATTACACATTCAAATAGGGAAAACATAATTATGTTACAGGTTAGCTTCTAATCATTTCCTCATGTTACGCGTTTCTTATAATTCTTAGGGTGATACACTACGTTTTTTTTGTTTCTTTCTTTTCGATATGACGTGAAGTACAGAATTTTTTACCTTGACTTCAATAAGGTTTCAGGGAGCGCATGACAGTGCAGAGTGACGAACCAATCTGAAACTCTGCCATCACTTCTTGGGGCGACTGTACAAGCGGCTCTAGAGCATTAAGGACAGAAAAGATGTAGGCTTGTTCACCAGGTGGATCAGTGAAAGGAGAGAGCAGCCAAAGGTGGTGGTGAACATTGAAATAACTTAGAATGTAGATTTCAGAGAAACGAGAAATTGATAGGTTGTATTCCATCTTAGAATTATGATGGTCAGTGAATTTTTCATAGTAGAATTAGGGGATAAATAAATAACACAGATATTTAGTTAGAGAATAACAATATAGCCGAAGCCAGAGAACTGAAAATTCAGAAGATTCAAGTTCAGGAATATGAGACCAATATTTGTTGTTGCATATATGTACACAACAGTTGCCTTTGGCTTTGAAATGAGTATAGAGAAAGCAGAGCTGAGTCTCTGTGAGAAAGAGAAGGTGAAGTTTAAAGGAAGAAAGGTGTGTTCAACCATCCACACGCATTGCAGCCTTAGCACCCTCGAAAAAACTCTTTACAGCATTCAACAACTTCCCATCTATTCCATATATTCTTAATACTTTCCACAATCCTTGTCTATCCTGCCATATACTTTCTCCAAATCCATGTAAGGCCGCATACAACTTCTTTCCCTTCTTTAGACACTTTTCCACTAGAGATCTAAGAATGAATATCTGATCTACACAACCTCATCCTTTCCTAAAGCCTCCCTGTTCTTCTCCAACTAATTCCTCTGTTCTTTCCCTAACTCTGTCAATAAGTATCCAACCGTATACTTTTCCAACTACACTAAGAAGACAAATGTCCCTATGAGTACCACACACTTCTTTTTCCCCTTTCCCTTTGTACAAGGGAATAATTATACCTGACTTCCAATCGTCCGGGATTTTACCTTCCTCCCAGGCCAATCTGGATATCTTCCACATTCATTTTACTACTATCTCTCCCCCATGCTTCATCACTTCACCACACACTCCATCAATTCCTGGGGCTTTCCCCATTTTGACTTTCTTCAGTGCTTCCACAACTTCCATCCTACTGATTCCTTCCTGGCTTTTCACCTCCCTCCTTCTCCCAGCCATTCCCCAGCCACTTATACTCGCATTACTTTCATTCTCTGAGTTCAACAATTCCTGAAAGTGTTCTCTCCATCTCCTCACTTTTTCTCCCTTCTCAAATAGTAATCTACCATTTTTTATCTTTCACTCCCCTACTAACTTCATTGCCACCCTATCTGACTCTCTTTACCTCTTTCCAGAACATTTTCTTACATTCTCTCCACTTGACACTCAAATTCCTTCCAGATTCCTCATTCACTCTCATCTCATTCCCTCTTACAAATCTTTTCACCTCTCTCTTCCATTCTACATATAACTCTCTCTTCCGTCTCTCAACTTCTTCCACGCCCCTATTTCTCATCCATTCATTATATGCTTTCCTGTTTTGTGTCACAGCCTGTCTCACTTCTTCATTCCACCATGCTGTTCCTTGCACCCCTTTTCATCTTCTCTTCACCTCACACACTCCCTCACATGCTGCACATATTTCCTCTGTGAATATCTTGCACACACCTTCCACCTTCCCAATCTGCTCCAGTTCATATTTACCCAATTGTTCCTCCACTTCTCTCCTATAATCTGCCTTTTTCTCATCCTCTTGGAACCTTTCCACTCTCCTTACATCTAATCCTTCCTCCCGTCCTTCCCTTCTTCTATTTCTCCATTTTACTTGAACCTTGATTCAGAAAGTCCACTCCCCCAACCTCTGTATGCTCTTTCATTCATTACACATCTTCGCATCCTTTCATCTACACACACATAATCAATCATTGCCTTTCTTTCATTCAGTACACCATCCACCCTTCTCATCACTCGCCATGTATACCTGTGGATCATTTTGTGCCTGAAGAGGATATTGGCTATCACCAACCTCCTCACGGCACAAATGTCAACTTAAGCACTGCCATTCTCATCTATTTCAGCAGGCACACCCCACTCACCAACTACTCCATCCACCTTCACATTTCCTGCTTTACCATTCATATCACCACTCAAAAACACTCTCTCATTCCTTTCAAACTTTTCCATGCACAGTTCCACACTTGTCCAGAACTCTTCTCTCACTCTGCTTGCACGATCTTGCATTGGCATATACACGCACACAACTACCCACATTTGTAGACCAACTTTCAGTCTTACCCACACAATCCTTGAACCAACTGATTCATATTCTCTTATATTCTCCTTTCATCTGTTACTCACAACAATACACACTTCTTCTTTTACCCTCTCATTCTTTCCTACTCCTGCACATATCCCCCATCCATACTCCAATTCTCTCACACTCTCACCTCACCATTTAGTTTCAGTTAATCCACATACATCCACTTGTGCACCCTCAAGCACCTGGACAATCTCTCTCTCTTTCACTTCATCATTTGCACCACTTACATTCCAGGTCGCCATCCGTATCATCTCCTTTGTATGGTCCTTAGTCATCTTTTGGTCAGTGCTGTGCCGAGGCTTCTTGTTCGTATTTTTCGTTAGTTGTTTTTACTGTCATCTATTTTCTCCATACAATATAAATTTACGACATATTATGTTAACGCTAGGTGGTAACCATATAACCAAACCATACATGCTTCCTGTGTGTCAACAAGTGGGTTGGTGGAGTGTTAGTGCCCGTCCTCGTCAAACAAATAACTCAGAGTCATATCGCGACCCCTTACGGGACTGTGGCGTCTGACAATAGATAGATAGACAGATGTTTGTACAATAATATTGTGTCTACATTATACTTTGATAAATGCCATGTATCAATAAGTTACAACAGAATATGTAAACTCTTACTACATGCTAACGTAGGTACAACAGCTTGGCGTGACCAAGCGATGTCAAGGCACTTAAATATCATAACCCACTATATAAGGGACATTAATATGCTGTTAATATGTAATATTGAGGTTTGGGGAAAATCGTGCCTAAATTCGAGAGAGCTGGAGGAAACGGCAGTGGAAATTCTAGCTAGGAAATGTCGCACACAGCACAATTTGACGTCATGGAAATCCACATCACACACCTGATGGAAATCACCACAGACTCATACACGTGCCACACACGTGACCCAACCAATCATATACGAGAGTAATTGGAGACTGGGCAAAAAGGGTGGGGACGCGATAGGAGGCACGGTGGAAAAGGCAGGAGTAGAGGGCACGGTGTTAGCTAGAACAAACCGCCCTCACCTCAGTACTGGTCTTGTCAAGATAACTCCCTTTTGAGAATAAACTGTATTCAAACCCTAGACTCATCTCTATCTTTCTCCTGCCATCCACGACAAAAACAACTTGACAATTCTCTCCTCTTACGGCCCTATAATCTTATATTCCTAGAAACGCCTCGGCTACAGCTACGAGACTTCTATGTTTACCACCCAGAGATGTAAATGGTTTCCTGGGTTATAGGAAACCACTAAGCTTGTCACTCAATATACAGTAGATTCATTTGAATTGTAAACAAGAGTAATAAACAGTCACAGGAGGGATGGGAAAAAATAGGACGAGGGGAGGGCAGACTCAGAGGAAATCATAAAGATGAAGGAAGAAGTAGGCAGTGCTATATTAAGGACGTGGATGATAGTCGGCACCACCTACCACCTTGATTTCCCCCTTTATCTCTCTGTCACATCCGTATACTCTCCCACTTTCTTAACATTGACCCTTTTCTCCCATCTCTTCTTGCTAGCCCGTTTTTTCCATTTCCGTTCCTGTTCTTCTCTCATACACTTTTACTCATTCCTTCACTTTCCACGCTGTCTGTCTCTTCATTCAGCCTCCTTCACACTCTCTTCTCTCCCTGTCCATATCTTATTCTTCTTCCTTCGTTTTCGTTAACATATTTATCGAGCCCTCATCTCAAATACGACTCCAGTTTCTCTCTATTTTCCTTTCATCATTCCTACCCCATACTTCCTCCATCCCTTCTCTATTTCTTCCTTCCTCCCTTTGCTGTCTCGTCACCCCACACGTAACATCTGTCTCTTCCTCTTTCTTTTACGCTCAACACTTCCTTCACTTTCCCCTTCTCGTGAGCACAACCTCGCTGCCTTGCGTAAATTTATCGCTCTCTCTATCTCCTCGCCCTAACCTCACCCTGTCCCTGCACACGTATCCCCTCACCCCCACCTGCATTGTAAGTGTTGAGTTGTTTTTCTAAGTTCACTAAAAGGGTCATCTTTTACTGGACTTAGTGGCAACGTTTGGTCTTCAGTGTGTATGTACTTTTATCAATGGAAGTGAATTTATTGTTGGCAACATTTCAAAGTGTGTAAATCGCGTCGTTCACCAGGGGAATTCACTCTGGGTTTATGTATATTAACAGTCATCACCGGATTTTTATAAGCGATGTTTTGGAATATGTTGTGGAAGGAAATGGGGGGCGGCTAGAGGATAGGCTTAGAGATGAAGAGGGCAATGAGAGGAGGGTGAAGGGCAAGAGCAAAAAATAAATAAAATAAAATAAAAAGATGCTGGATTGCGGACCACATGGCTAGACCATTGTGCGCTAAATTTAATATAGAATGAGATATTGAGTAGGGATGTGTATGAAAGTAAGATGGATGGATGAAAATGCAAGTCAAAAATGAGATATTATGATTATAAAATAATGCTAATAGTGCTGTACGGGAAGAGATGTAGTTTATGAATAGGAGAGAGTGCGCGGGGGTCATTTCTTCAGATGACCATTCAACCTATTGGAGGTCAGGCAATCACATACAGTTGAAAGATACGTTTGCATTAGGTGATTTTTTTCTTATCAGTTCTTGAGAAATCTATCTCTTTTCATCAGTCTACTTCTGTTTCCCCAGCTCCTTCTCTAACTTCCCTGAGCTCTGTTCCTCTTCAGACTTACTTCCCTTCTTCCTCTTCCTCCTCTAATTCATCTTCGGCCACTTCATTTCCTTCTAAGTTTACTATAATCGCTCCTTTTGCGGTTTGGGCTTGTCTCTCCTTCCTCTTCCCTGTCCCTTTTTCTCCTTCCCTTTTCTTCCTGATCCTAGAGCGTCTCCTCTCCTTATTACCTCTTATCGCCCTATTATTCTTCTGTCTCACCTCTGCGTCTACAGTTGTATTTGTAACTAATACTCAGATTACTGAGTGTCAGTAATGTGTTGAGGGGTGGGGAGAAATAGGCAGCGGGAGGTGGGTAGAAGGGAGAGAACATGCAAGAGAGAGAATGGTGGGAGTGGGGATTCAAGAATGTTCTGGCACAGGAAACTACCAGTTCAGGAGACAGCAGAATATTTCACTTACCCGGCATATCCGCCACCATTATAAACAAAACTATTAAGAATAATAATAAAAAAAAAAAAACATAATCTACAAATGGAATGGTAAAAAAAAAAAAAAAAAAGAGTAACGAGACAAGGATGGATAAGGGGAGAGTATGACGAAGAGGGATGGATAGAGAAGGAAGCATGAAATAAATTGGTTAAGATAGAGAAGAGAAATACTGCAAGAATTGAAAAGAATGAGGGGAGAGAGAAAGGATATTAGATCTGATAGAGGAAACTTATAATGGTGAAGGAGAGACTGGGAAGGTGAAGTACTCTGCACTCCCACCAACTGGCAGTTTCTTGTGGTAAAACAATCTAGAAATGTCCACCCCCCCCACCCTCCTTCTCTCTCTCTCTCTCTCTCTCTCTCTGAGATAACACCGTCGCTTAGTAGTTTTCTTCGTCCTATGACAAAGAAAGCTACATAATATTGTTAGGCTGACCGCCAAGTCGGAAGGAAGGAGGGGAACAGAGGGAGAGTTGGCTGGTGAGGACGTGGAACTTTACGCAACACGCATGGACATTACCAGTAGTTTGTGGGTAACGGACAATCTCAGACATCTTTATGCCTAACTTTCAGGAAGACCATTCAGTAAATATCCCACCTGGCTGCAGCACGCTACGATTCCTTTGCAAATCCAGGTCCCGTTATAGTCTATCTATCTATCTATTGCCAGACGCCTCAATCCCGTTTGGGGTGGCCACAAACAAATCGCCTCCACGTCGTCCTGTCCCCCTCCATTTCACTACCCTGCTCCCAACTCACACACCCCTCTCTCATATACCTCTCCAACCCATCCCTCCATCTCATCCTCGGCCTCCCCCTCCCTCTTCCCCCCTCCACCTCACTCACATACACTCTCCTCGTCAGTCTTTCACCCTCTATCCTCTCCACATGGCCAAACCACCTCAGTGTGTTCCTAAAAACAGTTCCTATCACATCCACATCCACACCACAACGCTCCTTTATATCCTCATTCGTCAGCCTGTCTCTCCATGTGACTCCACAGGTTCCTCTTAAATAACTTATTTCCACTGCTCTCACTCTTGACTTGTGTCCTTCCAACAATGTCCAAGCATCACTTCCATACGTTAGAGTTGGTATCACAATACTGTCATGTAGTAACTTTTTCACTTCCATGCTCACTTCCCTGTTTCTTATCACTGCTTTTAAAGAACCAGCAACATTTCTTCCCTGCTGTACCCTTTCAAGCACTTCACCCTCCAACCCTCCATCCTTACTCATTACACTACCCAAGTACTTAAACCTACTCACATTTTCCAATTCCTCACCATCCAACCTCACTGTACATTCACTGACTTCACCTCTCTCAAAGACCATCACTTTACTCTTCCCTACATTCATCTTTAGATTCCGTTTCTTGCACACTCTCCCAAACTCTTCCACCAAGCCTTGCAGCTCCCCTTCGTCTTCACTCAACAACACAGTATCATCTGCAAACAACAGTATAGGGAGTTTCCAAACACTATCCTCTCTCACCAAGGCCACTCCAACATCCACTACCCTACCTTGTATCTCTTTTATTACCCCATCCATGAACAGATTGAACAACCATGGAGACATGACACATCCCTGTTTCAACCCAACCTCCAAAGAGAAAAATTCACTTAGTTCACCATCCACACGCACTGCAACCTTAGTACCTTCATACATACTCTTCACAGCATTCAACAAATTTCCATCTACTCCATATATTCTTAATACTTTCCACAATCCTTGTCTATCCACCCTATCATATGCTTTCTCCAAATCCATGAAAGCCGAATACTACTTCTTTCCCTTCTCTAGAAACTTTTCCACCAAAGATCTAAGAATGAATATCTGATCTACACAACCTCTTCCCTTCCTAAAGCCTCCCTGTTCTTCTCCAACTAATTCCTCTGTTCTTTCTCAAACTCTGTCAATACGTATCCTACGATACACTTTTCCTATTATGCTAAGAAGACAAATGCCCCTATGATTACCACACACTTCTTTTTCCCTTTTTCCTTTGTGCAAGGGAATAATTATACCTGACTTCCAATCCTCCGGGACTCTACCTTCCTCCCAGGCCAATCTGCACATCTTCCACATTCATTCTACTACTATCTCTCCCCCATGCTTCAGCATTTCACCACACACTCCATCAATTCCTGGGGCTTTCCCCATTTTGACTTTCTTCATTGCTTCCACAACTTCTATCCTACTGATTTCTCCCCTGTCTTCTCACCTCCCTCCTTCTCCCAGCCATTCCCCAGCCACTTATACTTGCATTACTTCCATCCTGTATGTTCAACAATTCCTTAAAGTGTTCTCTCTATCTGCTCACTTTTTCTCCCTTCTCCACTAGTAATCTACCATTCTTATCTTTCACTCCCCTGCTAACCTCACTTCCACCCTGTCTTACTCTCTTCACCTCTTTCCCGTTATAGTCCTTTCTGAAAATTGGATGTATTGAAGCGATCTTCTCCCATAGTTTCACGCAACCTGCTTCCCCAGTCCATGTGTGTATCTCACACTATGACATCACACACTACCACGCTTCAGCCTGCCATACCTGAGGCTCGCAAACGACAGATTCCTGCTCTAACCCGTCATGTCCCGACTGATTTCCCACCTCCGAAACCCCCCAATTCCGAGTTATTGTGGATTTTTTTTTTGGCTAAAACCTCTGCTTTTGTTGAGAAACAAAGGAAAATCATCAAGAAAAGGCTTATCGGGATCCATAAGTGGTCAGAACAGGTGAGCCTTCCCGTGTCAGGTATCGTGTTTTGTCTCTGACGTGTCAGGCTCTCACGTTTACTATGGTTGGTAATTTTGGGAGAAACAACAAAGAACACATCTACATTTTTTGATTTGGAACTAATAAACAATCACAACAACAATATAATGGTTTTCAACGAGATATATAGGGAAAATAAGCATTGTTCCATTGTGCGAGCATAGCGATTTTGGTCACATTGGCTACATGCTAGTTGCTAAGTTTCTTGTTTCAGGAAACATATCATTTTTTCTACCTGCATAATACTGTTTCAATGACCTTTTACCATTTTTGACTTTAAGTAAATGTTTTCAGCTGTTTACATTCATTACGATGTTATTTAGCATAATTTTTGCACATATTTGCCTACTCAGCGCACTCGCTATGACTCTTTTCTCAACATACATTTTTTAAATTTTCATATTATTGTTTCCATGACATTTTACCATTTTTCAACCAATGTAAATGTTTTCACGTATTTACATTCCTTACGAGAATATTTAGCGAAATGCTAGCGCATGTTCACATAGCAAGCACACTCGCAACCACTCGTGTTTCAACTTATATTTTATTTCTTCACTTCCAATATACTTCCCCACTTACATTACACCCGTTTCCACTTTATACTACAATATAAATATTTACGGGCCTTATTTATTACACTGAGTGACAGAATATCGCATCTTTATACACTCGCTAGGAATGCTTCGGTTTAGAATATATTTATGCACTTACATAATAATTTTCCACTGACATTACACTCGTTTCCACTTTATACTGCTAATTACATATTTATGGGCCTTATTTATTACACTGAGCGTCAGAATATCGCATCTTTATACATTTGCTGGGAAGGTTTCGACTTAGAACATATTATTGCACTTTCATAATAATTACACCCGTTTCCACTTCATACTATTATTTACATATTTACGGGCCTTTATAATTACACTGAGCGTCTTTATGTCGCATTTTTTCCTGAGTATGAGCGTCATATCTCATTCACACCATAATTAGTAAAGCATCAAGGTGTGATATTCCCTGAATCAAAGGTGAATGCAGAGACCCACGTTACACACAACACACTCATAGCAGGTGTCTTTTCTCTGAGTGGTGGGTCTCACACGGGAATTACACACAAAAGACACCTGCGTTGAGGCCTAGGTCTATTTGGCTGGGGAGGTATAGAAGTAGCAAAATGGCGGTGGAAATTCTCAGGGGAGTTTGGGCGGTAGGGGCAGTGCATGTGCGTTGTTGGGTCCTCTCAACTGCATACTGGGCTATGATCTCACGGCCAAGCTCCCTCACAAACCCTTCAAAGGTTTCCTGCACTCCTGTTGTCATGGCGTGCAGGTGGTGGCAATTGAAGGCAGTTATATCTAGCAGGTGAAAGAAGAGCTTCTTGTACCACTTCGTCGTGGTCCTGGCACACTCCACAGTAGATATCATGGAGTCAGACTGGTCCACCTGCTGCATGTTGATGTTATAATCTAGCACACACACTCAGGTTTCCAGATGCGGTGCCACCTCTCGCTGTGGTAATCCACGGACTCTGTACGCTGCATCAATGGGCGATGAACCGTGGACAAGAGGCAGACTTCTCTGTTGTGGTTCCACACTGTAGCTAGGATGTTGATAGCTTTGAAGAAGAGACTACCTCATTTTTGTCTAGTTTCCGCCCCACCTTGACCATGTGACGCCAGTTCACCTTGACGGTACCACAGAGTCCCGTGTCATACAGGTGTAGATAACGAGCGAGAAGAGGGCTAGTGTACTAGTTATCCAGGTAGAGGACGTGACCACGATGAAGGTACTGTTCAATCACTGTCTTTACCACTGCTCCAGACAGTCCAATACTCTAATCTTCTATTATGTCTGTTTGTGCACCAGTGTACAAGACTTTGTCTTGCACATAACCAGTCCTACCGTCATACATAACAGCTCTTGAACCCCAAATGGTGCCTTTTGCTGGGTATATACTGGCGAAAAGAAATATTGCCTCTCCACAACACGAGACTCTCGTCTACGACAAGGTCTCTATAGGGATAAAATGAGGAACGGAATGTTCGCAGTAGGTGATCAAAAACCAACCTAATTCGCCTCATCTTATCAGGTTGTTAGGATTTGATTGAGTATGCTAAGCTCATAACTGAATGCATCTTTGTTCGTGTGGAAGTATGTTGTTAAAACATTGTGTGGCCTTTAAATATTTAACTGATAAATACTAGCTACCATCAGATAATTATAAAGCTTTGGAAAGATAATATGATCTACAGAGCTTGGAATACATTTTTCATAAACATTTCTAGTAAGTGAAACCTTACTTGATTTGGGTAATATCGTCAACATGTAAAGCAAGTCTGAATTAAAGAAAAATAAACAAAAAGAACAATATTTATCATTGCTTGGGTTCGTAAGGCACTCGGTTCACACGATTTCTTTTTTTTTTTTTTTTTTTTTTAGGTAGCCTATCCTGTTAACGTGGGGTATGATTGTGTTTTTTACAATGTTACTGCAGTTGTGACATACAAAAGCACTACATAGTTGGTATTTCACCTAAGCAGGAACCGAGAATGTAAGATAACCCCACATTATCTTGGCAAAGTAGGTGATTTGCTGTAAATTCCATTGAAGGTGTTTTTACTTTCTGCTCATGTTCTTAAGGTCAACTTTCTGTTATGAAACTTTTAAGTTAGTACGACGTATTTCACTGTATGTCGATGTTTCAGTGCTAAAATGTTTTAACCCTTTCACACACAAGGACTCAATGTGAGTCATAATCCTTGCAATCTGAAGAGTAACCAATGATGCAACATGACGCAAATTCCCTATAAATGATCGTAGAAACTTTTTCTGTGGATGAATTTGCGTTAAATTTTGGTGAGTCAAAGGTGAAGGTGGCCAGCTTTAAGGGAAATATATGGCAACACCTGTGAGCTTATCACAGGGACAAATGGCCTATTTTTAGCTTAGTGTCCTAACAGTAGTCAGCCTAGTAGGGTGTCTGAACGCACGGCTGGCCATCTTATTCCATATTTTCTATTACCGCACTGTTCATACCTTACATGTGATGGTGTGTTATATATAGTGCAGAGTGCTTGTGAAGAATGTTTATAAGTGTTTCTTATATATTTTCAGAGACAGTCAAATTTGAAAAATCATAACCAATTTTTACCATTCCCCTTCTTTTACGCTAGAACTACAATGTCACGCAAGGGCTTATCAGACAAGGAGTACATGAAATACTTGTTTAGTGGGAGTGAAAGTGAAGAAAGCAGTGAGAGTGAATCTGATAGTGAATCTGGTGAGGAGGAGAGAGTGGGCAGGAGGAAAGAGAGAGCAAAATCTGTCCCCAAGGGAAGAGATAAACGCAAAGCCACAGTCAAGGCCTCGGCGATTAGCACTGTAGACAGTAGTAGCACCATCACTACCACCACTCCTTTCACCACTGCCACCACTGGTGTAATTACTGCTATCACCACTTCCACTACTCCTGTCACCACTCCCATCATTCCTATGACAACTGACACCACTGTTATCACTGACACCACTCCTACCACCACTGGTATAACCCCTGCCACCACTGGTGTCATGCCTGCCACCACAGGAACCACCCTGACCATGGAGACTGAGCCATATTATCGCCACCTCTCTTCCATCCACCAACCGCAAACATTGACCTCGTTACCCCCCACAGTCACCCTACACTTTCACAACACTTCAACCTGCCTACATCTCACCACCCATCCAAGATATTTCCATATCATCTTCCCCTGCAAAATCAGCAAAGTCACTGTCCCCTTCAGACTTCATTCCCCTTGAATATAAGCCATCAGCAGCAGCACCACCACCACCACAACCATTTCCTCCACAACCATCTTCACCACAACAATCACCACAACCATCACCACCACAACCATCTTCATCACAACCATCACCACAACCATCTCCATCACCATGATCACCTGAACCTTCATCCACTCAGCTATCATCAACACAATCATCATCACCATCTTTCTCCCCACCAAAATAACAAGGGCGGTGTGGACCTAGGCGAGGTAATGGTGGGCGGCCGAGAGGTAGTCATCTGTCTTGGGGTTGTGTGCGTCACACATGTACACAGCGAAGCATATCCCCAGGTAAAGATTGTCAGTAGGAAGCCTGGAGTTCTGGGTCATTCACACCCAAAGCCGGCCCCTTCATTGAAACCCCAGGTTTGAGAGTGGCAGCACCAACAACACCACTCCAATACTTGCAACTCTTTTTTACCAGGGAGTTGTTGCTCTTCCTGACGGTCGAAAACAAGTATGCCAGGTTCCTGGGGACTGCACTAGATGTTTGGTACCTCTGCAATGAAGAGGAAATTGCTCAGTTTCTTGGGTTATACTTTCTTATGGGGGTTTCTGAACTGTCAAAAATAAGACACTATTGGCGGTCCACAGAGGTTCACGATTAACACATATTTCAGCAGACTTTGAGTGCAAAGTGCTTCGGGGCCATCTTGAAGCACTTTCATGCTTTCAATAGTCTTGCCATACCGGGGACAAATAAGACCAGCTAATAAGGATTTGCACAGTGATGCAGTATCTCCTTCAGTTGTTCAAGGAGGTTTACATCCCAGCTGAACATCATAGCCTGGATGAGGGATCTCTTGGTTGGATGGGGCGGCTCACCTTCCGTGTATATAACCCTATGAAACCCCAAAAGTATGCCATCAAACTCTACATCCTGGCTGAGGCAAGGAGTGGTTACACTTAGAATTTCGAAGTATACACGGGGGAGAAGAAGTCTCTAGAACACACAGCATGGGGCCTCATTGAACCTTTGAAGGGCAAAGGATGCAAGTTGTATATGGACAATTATTACAACTCTGTATCACTGTGCAAACACCTCTTCACAGAGGGAGTGTATGTGTTTGACACAGTACGACTGGCAAGGGGAGCACCGAGGGAGCTGCAGGACATCAGCAGTGCTAGACGCCTTCCTGATGATGGACTGGAAGCTAGGCACAAGGGCAATGTAATGGTGTTGCTGTGGAAGGACAAACATACCGTAAGTATTGTGTCCACCTTCCACACCGACACCACCGTCCCTAAGCAGGTGCATGGGAAAGTAAAGGGTCCAGACGGGAGATTCCACCACATTCTCAAAACAGTGAACAAGTCCGTCATGGTGGAGGACTACAATAGGTACATGGGTGGGGTGAACCATTTCGATCAGATGATCCAATACTACCCCACCCAAAGGAGGAAGGTCAATTGGGCCTAGAAACTGACCTTCTGCTTCATCCACATGGCCCTATTCAATGCCTACACCCTCTACAAGAAGAACACCAACAGGCCCATGACTCTCCTAGAATTCCAGGAGCACATATGCCACAAACTCCTGGCATTCCGGGGGTAGGAATGGTCGGCATCGGGTCATGCCCTTCACCATGCCCCTGATCTTGCCTCACAACAACGACCACCTGTACCTGCAGCAACCAGTCCATCAACTGCGGCCTCCGCTCTACCTGCAACAATCGCTCCACCTCCTGCAACCATTGCTCCACCTTCTGCAGTAGCTGGTCCATCAGGAGTAACTCGGCCACTGCCACGACCGCTCCACCTCCCACAGTAGCTGGCCCGTCAGGAGTTACTCTGCCAGCTCCTACCACTGCATCTCCAGCAGGAGAACGGAGGTGAGGAGATGGAGGAGCACTGCCATTGAAGCGCCTTCGATATGTGGACAACAGGACACACTTGGACGCAATACTGCACCACACCATGGAGAGAATCCCCAACAAGAAAAGGCTGCAATGTGTGCTGTGCTATTTCAAAAGAGGAGGAGGGACACCAGCTATATATGTCCTGTTTGCTATGTGCAGCTCTGCACAGGACTGTGCTTTCATCAGTACCATACTGATGAAAGCATACAGCAGTAAATTACATCGCAAACACACACACACACACACACACACACACACACACACACACACACACACACTCACAATAGACTGGTTGAACGTGTACACAAACTAGAAATGGCTTTCAAAAATGAAATTGATGAAATAAAGAGGCAGATGCACTTGCAAAAGGAAGAAATAGAAAATCTAGGAAGGGAGGCCAACAAGAAAGACACAACCATCAGTGAACTAACTGTGGAATTAAGTCTATCTATCTATCTATCTATTGCCAGACGCCTCAATCCCGTTTGGGGTGGCCACAAACAAATCGCCTCCAAGTCGCCCTGTCCCCCGCCATTTCACTCCCCTGCTCCCAACTCACACTCCCCTCTCTCTATACGGTACCTCTCCACCCCATCTCTCCATCTCATCCTCGGCCTCCCCCTCCCTCTTTCCCCCTCCACCTCACTCACATACACTCTCTTCGTCAGTCTTTCACCCTCCATCCTCTCCACATGGCCAAACCACCTCAGTGTGTTCCTCATAACGCTTCCTATCACATCCACATCAACACCACAACGCTCCTTTATATCCTCATTCGTCAGCCTGTCTCTCCATGTGACTCCACAGGCTCCTCTTAAATAACTCATTTCCACGGCTCTCACTCTTTACTTGTGTCCTTCCAACAACGTCCACGCTTCACTTCCGTACGTTAGAGTTGGTATCACAATACTGTCATGTAGTAACTTTTTCACTTCCATGCTCACTTCCCTGTTTCTTATCACTGCTTTCAAAGAACCAGCAACCTTTCTTCCCTGCTGTACCCTTTCAAGCACTTCACCCTCCAAACCTCCATCCTTACTCATCACACTACCCAAGTACTTAAACGTACTCACATTTTCCAATTCCTCACCATCCAACCTCGCTGTACATTCACTGACTTCACCTCTCTCAAAGACCATCACTTTACTCTTCCCTACATTCACCTTTAGATTCCGATTCCTACACACTCTCTCAAACTCATCCACCAAGCCTTGCAGCTCTCCTTCGTCTTCACTCAACAACACGGTATCATCTGCAAACAACAGTACAGGGAGTTTCCAAACACTATCCTCTCTCACCAGGGCCACTCCAACATCCGCTACCCTACCTTGTACCTCTTTTATTACCCCATCCATGTACAGATTGAACAACCATGGAGACATGACACATCCCTGTTTCAACCCAACTTTCAAAGAGAAAAATTCACTTAGTTCACCATCCACACGCACTGCAGCCTTCTCACCATCGTACATACTCTTCACAGCATTCAACAACTTCCCATCTATTCCATATATTCTTAACACTTTCCACAATCCTAGTCTATCCACCCTGTCATATGCTTTCTCCAAATCCATGAAAGCCGCATACAACTTCTTTCCCTTCTCTAGAAACTTTTCCACTAAAGATCTGAGAATGAATATCTGATCTACACAACCTCTTCCCTTCCTAAAGCCTCCTGTTCTTCTCCAACTAATTTCTCTGTTCTTTCTCTGACTCTGTCAATAAGTATCCTACCATACACTTTTCCTATTATACTAAGAAGACAAATGCCCCTATGATTACCACACACTTCTTTTTCCCCTTTTCCTTTGTACAAGGGAATAATTATACCTGACTTCCAATCCTCCGGGACTCTACCTTCCTCCCAGGCCAATCTGCACATCTTCCACATCCATTCTACTACTATCTCTCCCCCATGCTTCAACATTTCACCACACACTCCATCAATTCCTGGGGCTTTCCCTGATTTAACTTTCTTCATTGCTTCCACAACTTCTATCCTACTGATTTCTTCCTGTCTTCTCACCTCCCTCCTTCTCCCAGCCATTCCCCAGCCACTTATACTTGCATTACTTCCATCCTCCACGTTCAACAATTCCTTAAAGTGTTCTCTCCAGCTGCTCACTTTTTCTCCCTTCTCCACTAGTAATTTACCATTTTTATCTTTCACTCCCCTGCTAACTTCACTTCCACCCTGTCTTACTCTTTTCACCTCTTTCCAGATCATTTTCTTACAGTCCCTCCACTTTACACTCAAATTCCTTCCAAATTCCTCATCCACTCTCTTCTTACTCTCTCTTACTAATCTTTTCACCTCTCTCTTCCTTTCTACATATAACTCTCTCTTCCGCCTCTGAACTTCTTCCACGTCCCTATTTCTCATCCATTCATTGTATGCTTTCTTCTTTTGTGCCACAGCCCGTTTCACCTCTTCAGTCCACCACGCTGTTCCTTGCACCCCCCTCCGTCTTCTCTTCCTTCCACACACCACATCACATGCTGCACATATTTCTTCTGTAAATATTCTACACACACCTTCCACGTCCCCCATCTGCTCCAACTCATATTTGCCCAATCGTTCCTCCACTTCTCTCTTATACTCTGCCTTTTTCTCATCCTCTTGTAACCTTTCCACTCTCCTTGCAACTACTCCTTCCTCTTGTCTTTCCCTTCTTCTATTCCTCCATCTTACTTGAACTTTAACTCTGGCCACCACCAAGTAGTGGTCAGAAAGTCCACTCCCCCAACCTCTATATGTTAAGTTAAGTACGGAAAAAAATGAGTGAAATGGCAAGTACAGTAGTCAATCACGAGAGTGTTATGGAAGAGTTCAAAAATGATA
The DNA here is from genome assembly GCF_032717465.1 of Coenobita brevimanus. Classification (NCBI taxonomy): domain Eukaryota; kingdom Metazoa; phylum Arthropoda; class Malacostraca; order Decapoda; family Coenobitidae; genus Coenobita; species Coenobita brevimanus. The sequence continues at coordinate 39,102,726 of NC_137025.1, read as the reverse complement.
CAGAGACAATTAGGCAAGTAAGCAGTCTGACAGACCAGAGCAGTGATATTGGGGAGAAGATAACACGGGTGAATGAAGTTGTGCAAAGCTACAATAATGATGTGGAAACCACGTATGCTGAAATGGTGAAAATAAAGAAAGACTTAGAAACAAGGGTGGAGGAAAAAAAGCATTAAACAGGAAGTGAAAAGAATAATCCAAAACAATCCAAAGTTAGTCAGAGATTCAGTAGATATAAACAAATCTATAGTAATCACTGGTATAGAAGAGGAAGAAGTAAAAAAACAAGATCACAAGAGAAAAAAAGGAGATGGCAAATGTAATGAGCTTACTGAAAGAAGTATCTGAGGAAATCTGTAGTAAAGACATAGAGGAACACAAAAAGTTAGGGAAATACGAGAAAAGCAAGACAAGACCTCTAAAGGTTACTTTCCAGAGTGTAAACACTGTGGAGGAGATACTAAAAAATGCAAAGAATCTTATGGAAAAAGAGGAGTTCAAAAATGTATGGATAAAAAGATGCCTAACACAAGAGGAACTGGAATTACTGAAAGAGAAGAGGGAGGAAGCAAAAACAAAAAATGAGGGAAGATCAGAAGAGAACAAATTTTTTTTACAAAGTAATAGGATTGCAGGTACGAAAGTGGTACACAAACAGGAGGGAATAAATAGGAGGAAGGTAGTAGAACCATGTCATGACAAGTATATAAACAAGATGATAAAGTTGATGTACTCAAATGTGGATGGAATGGTATCTAAATTATTAGAGATGAATGATTATGTCAGAGAAAATGAACCACAAATAATATGCCTAACTGAAACAAAATTAACACCAAGGATATCGAATGACATACTAAACTTAGAGGAATACAATATATGGAGAAGAGGCAGAAACTTAAAAACAGGAGGAGGAATTATAATATTAACTAGGAAAAATCTAAAAGTCAATGAAATAAAACTAGATATACCATCACAAGTAGAACTGATTGCAGTAGAGATCAACACATCTGAAGGGAAAGTAATTGTAGCCAATTTGTACATGCCACCCAGATCAAACACATGGGAAAGAGACGAATATGAGGGCCTGGCAGAGAGTAAAATTCAGAGTTTAAGATCATTACTATAAAAAATGGAAGAGAAATCGGAAAAAATTATACTAACTGGAGATATTAATACAAATATAAATTGGAATACTCTAGATATAATTAGCCAAGAAAGCTGTTGGGACCAAAATCTCCTGGATCTCGTGCAAGAGTTTTTCCTAACGCAACATGTGAGGGAAACCACCAGAAAAAGTGGACTCGATGTACCTTCAGTGCTAGATCTAATATTTACTAGGCAAGAAAATGATATTGACAGTTTAATATATCACCCTCCACTCAGCAAAAGCGATCATGCAGTACTAAATTACTAGATACAGAAGACACAGTAGTGAAAGGGCGTATAATAATTACAAACAGGCAAGAAACGATTATACAAGAATAAGGAGGGAAGCCCAAAAACAGTTTCAGGAGGATATAATAAATATAAGTAGTGATCAACCAAATCTGTTTTACAGCTACATCAGAAGCAAAACCAAAGTAAAAGATATAATACAATCCATTACGGACGAGGGAATCACTTATACGCAAGAGAAAGATATTTGTGAAGCACTAAATAAGAATTTCCAATTAGTTTTTACAGAAGAAAAAAATTTTGAGAGGGACTATGTGGAACATGCATGTCCACAAATACTACCAGATATACAAATAGCAGGAAAAGTAATACAGGAGGAGTTAAGTAAATTAGACCGAGGAAAAGCAAGTGGTCCTGATGAAATTTCATGTTGGGTACTACGAGAATGTGCAAAGGAGTTAAGTAAACCATTATTTTTAATTTTCAAGGAATCCTTGAGTCAAGGTAAACTACCTGATATTTGGAAGAAAGCAAATATTGTCCCCTTATTCAAGAAAGGAAATAGACAAAATCCACTCAACTACCGACCAGTATCACTGACCAGTGTTGTAAGCAAGGTATTAGAAAAGCTTATAAGAAAAGCTTGGGTAGATCATCTAGAAGAACACAGTATGATAACAGAAAGACAGTTTGGTTTCAGAAAAGGAAAATCATGTGTTACTAATCTGTTCAGCTACTATGACAGAGTAACAAACACAATACAGGAAAGAGAAGGATGGGTGGACAGTATCTATTTAGATTTCAAGAAAGCTTTTGACACAGTACCACTCCAAAGACTTTTATGGAAACTGTACCATCAAGGAGGAATTCGAGGTAAACTGTTTTGTTGGATGCAAGATTTTCTCATAAAAAGAGAAATGAGAACAGTACTAAGAGGAAACTACTCAACATGTAAAGAAGTGACTAGTGGAGTACCACAGGGTTCAGTGCTGGCACCAATCATGTTTTTAGTGTATATAAATGATATAAACAGTAACACTGGAAATGAGAGCCATCTGAATATGTTTGCAGATGATGCAAAAATACAAAGGAGAATTACTAACACAGACTCTTGTAAAGAGCTACAAGAAGAATTAAATAAACTTCATGAATGGAGTAATACAATGCATATGGAATTCATTGTGGACAAGTGTCATGTAATCAAGTTTGGTAAAAGTGGAAAAAGACCTGATTGGGATTATAAGTTAGGAAATAAAACCCTATACACATCAGAAAGAGAGAAGGACCTAGGTGTGATTATCAACAACAGACTATCTCCGGCTGACCACATCAGCGAGAAGGTACGGAACATGTATACACTGCTTGCAAATATGAGAATAGCATTCACATACATAAATGAAGACATGCTAAGAAGGATAATAACATCATTCATTAGACCAACCCTGGAATATGCATCAGTAGTCTGGAGTCCTCATCTCAAAAAACACATAGACAAGATTGAAAAAGTTCAAAGGGCCGCTACAAGATGGATACCAAGCTTAAGGGACCTAAGCTACGAAGAAAGACTAAATAAACTGAATCTACCAACACTACAGGAGAGAAGGAAAGAAGGTGACATGATAATGCTATATAAGTGCATATCAGGGAAGGAGAAAATAGACATAAATGATTACTTAACATTATGGAGAAGCATCAGCAAGAGGACAATGCAAAAAACTGCATAAGAAGAGAGGTGATAAAGACGTAAGGAAATTCAGTTTCCCAAACAGAGCAATTGATCATTGGAATGCACTACCGAATGAAATAGTGTGTGCCAAAACAATTCACAAATTTAAGGATATGTACGACAAATATGGTTTAAGACACGGGACAGTACGAGCTTGACTCATTCATGTAAAGATACAATTAGGTAAGAACAATTAGGTAAGAACATCACATATACTCACACACACACACACACACACACACACACACACACAGGTTGTGATCGTACCTGTCCTCCTCTCTGCAACTCCATCTCCTCTCAAGAAACACTACAGTACTGCTAGAGGATGTGAGTAAGCAGCGTATATGTCTAGTATTATACTATTTTATTGTAAGGTATAAATTGTGTATTTACTATATACTTCTCATAGGATGAATGTGGTGCATTTCATTGCTATTCTCTCAGTCATTTTACTTGTAAAGTATAGATTGCATCAAAAATCTAATGGAAGCCTAATCAAGCTGATGATATCTTATGCATACTCTTGTAAAGCAAAGTAACCTATGTGTGCAAATAATTATTTGGGGAAAATTTGCTAAGACGAACATACTCAGCCTATGGGCTGGAGCGTAGGTGCTGTCACGGCACACAACCCATCGTATCTTTTCAAAATTTATTTTCTCAGTAACAATAAGGGTTATATCACTGTCAGTTATATCATGGGCTTCCTTAACCTTTGAGCTACAAAACTGGATAGAATTTACACGAATGTTTTCTACAGTGACACTAATAACATACGAAATATACAAATAAGAGATTTTTAGGAGATTTTCATGTTTTTTTCGACTTACTCGAAAACTATTGGACGTATCAACTCGAAACCAGACTCATTTGAAAGCTCTTGAAATTCTGCCTACAGACATGTTCTTAGCAACTGCGCATCATGGGAAAAATTTTTCACAGTGATGTTGGGAAGTGATGACAAGCTCGTTTTCACCTAAATAAGGTTTATGCTTGCCTCATTTCTGTACATTTATTATTATTTTTTTTTTTTTGCTTATCTAATAGCATAAACATCAGTGAAGATAATGGGATGTGATTTATAACAATATAAGCATTTCTGAGGGTAACTTTGTCTGTAGAATTTGTTTCCGTTTTGCACAAGCAGAGGCAACCTGAGCGGGGTTTTGCTTCTGTGCAAGGAACCAAAACTTACTGAAAACTTATGGTGCACGAGAGGGTTAATATAATCCCAGTTTATAATTTTCAACCCTGCCCTGTAAAGACTGGCCAAAGAAAACCTGTGGCCAATTAAATAAAAAGTTCACCAAGCATTCCTGTGGTCAGATAGTTCATGTTACAATTAACATTCTGTTCTACGCCACCACTTTAATGTCTTCCAATACTTCCACTTTCTTACTGCACAAACAAATATAAGTGTCTGAGGGAATCTGGTTTCAAAATGTAATGATGTGGTCTCTGCTTTCAGTATTCTGGTCATAGTTACCATCACACTCTCGTCATACCAATCTGTCTATTCATCCATCTATCCATCCTTTAATCTATCTGTCGATCCAACCGATCAGTCAAGTTTGGATAAATATTTTCATCAACCCTTCCGAAAATTTATCTGTAACTCACCTTATTCATCACTCATTTATTCATCATCTATTCCAGTGTTGCCCCATGAGGCACGTAAGAGTCGGGGATTAGGCAAGTTGGACCTGACATTTAAGATTAGAGTGGCCAGCCTTACACATTCCTGAATGGCATTACGTGAGCAGCAAACCCCTACCCTCACTTGGATATAAACCTGCACCGGCTCAATCCGACTGGAGCGCATTGATTGCCCACTAAACCACCATGCGCCATAACTTGAGTATATGGTTACCACCCAGCATAGTAAAATTAATGGTTTTCTGGTGTACAGGAAACCATTTGGCTTGTCAGTCAATGTAGAGTCAACCGTAGAATGAAGGAAGAGGAAAAAATGACGAGAGGAAAGACAGAATGGGAAGGATGGATAGAAGGAAGAGAGGAAAAGGCAGGCAACCGAGAGCAGCAGTACATCGAGTGAGTGAATGGTGAGCGCCCACACTAACCTTTAAGTTATTATTATATGCATAAATTTTAAAGGTTATTATTATATGCATAAATTTATCTAATCACCCATCAACCGACAGACTTTCCATCCGTCCAGAGATCAGCTCATACATTTCGCCTTCTCTTCATGATCATTTAACCATTCAGCCATCTCATTATTTTTTTTTTTTTAATCTATTCATTCATTTTTTTTTTTTTATTCGTCTAAGCATCTCTCGTTGATTCCTTTTAGCTCTCTGTTTATCAGTCATTCAAGACATCCGATAACCCACTTAGTTGACATGGTAATCACTTTACCTCTCCTCTATCCATTTACACATCGTTCGACCTCTCCATCCATTCATTCACTCTCCAACGCGTTTATCGATTTGTCCATCTTCATATCCAACTCATGCACATTAATTTCAGATTATTCATCAGCCAATTCACCAACCAGTGCATCTGCCCATTAATTCAACTAGCCATCAGTCCACCCATCCATCTGTCCATTCATCCATCCACTCCTAAAGCCTCTCTCATCCACCCATCCAACACTTACCTACACTGCTCCACCTCCAACTCAGCATAAAGAAATAATTATTCTTCTTTCCCTTTAACTTGTGCCAGAGTTCTTCTATGCCCATCTCCTAATTATTCAGTCCCCTTCCATTCATAAATTTCCTTCTTCATCAACCCCAACTTAAGCCCTTACTCCAGACTGACCCTCCGTTCATATCAGTTATATGTGCCAAATATTAACTTTTTTGGTTAGATAAGTCTATTCCACCTCCTCAGCATTATTTTTCTAAATTATCCATTTTTTATAGCATTATCCACTCTTATACCATTCCGTCAAGACTCCTTTATCCTTTTCCGTTTTCGTCTCCACCTTCCACTCCCAGTTCTTCCCACCACCTCTCGTACTACATCATGTCCAGGTTCCCTTCTCCGTCCACTGCAAGTATTTCATGCCCTCAACCTCAGCCCCACGGAATCTATCCCCTCATTTCTTGCCATTCCCTTCTTTCCTCTCGGATGCCTTCTCTTACCATTTTCTATTGTGTTACGTCACTGTGTAAGACCCAGCACAGGAAAACACATTCGACTCGATAACAAGTGGTGTCTCATGTTGCCGCATTGAACTGGAAGAAAAAGGTTGGGAGGGAAAGTGACGGATGGGAAAAATGGGAAGGTGCATCGGAGAGGGTGGGAAATAAGCACGTGGGACAGGAAAAAGATAAAAGTAATTATGGGATAAGATAAATATAAAAAAAAAAAAAAAAAAAATGAAAAAGAGAAACCTCCAGTACTGCAGAAAGAAAATTAGGGATGATTGAAATGGTTCTTGAAACAGAGAGAGAGAGAGAGAGAGAGAGAGAGAGAGAGATGAATAAATAAGTGCTCACAAATAGAAGGGAGATAACATTGGAATAAATAAACCAAAATTAATGTCGAAAATGGAAGAAAACAAAAATGTTAAGCATTTGGAGAAATACCCTAATGAACCTGGGGGAAGGACAGGATTATTAGACAGAAAACAGTGCTAAAGAGAGACATGACATTCATATTTGTCGTCAAATTGAAATATTATGAAGTGCTTATTATAGAGAAGAATATTATCAATTTTTTTTCAGCTGTAAACACACACACACACACACACACACACACACACACACACACACACACACACACACACAGGAATATATTGCTAAAATGGATGTTTAAAATGTTCATAATATTTTGGCTGAGGCACATAATAATTATGTCAGTAACAGACCTAAACACTAAATTGAAGCATATTCTTGTAGACCCTGCATTGGAAGTGTTCCCAGGCAGACCACAAAGGAGGTATGTTAAATTCAGTAATCAACCCAGTATGCCTGGTTATGATGGTCAATGCTGGCAAAGTAGAAAAGATTATCATAAGGCCAGACACAAATGTAATGTTATTAAAACTGATGAAAATTTCAATGATATGATTATTAAGAGTAAAAAACACAAAAGTGTCTTGAAAAGGGTTAAACACAAGGAAAGAGAGAATGTTGTTAGGAAAATTTAAGAAAAAAAAAATCCTAGGTTTTACTGGCAGTTATTAAAAGGCTTTAGAGAACAAGATATCTGTTCAAGTTTTTTATGATAACTTCAAAGGTTTACTGGATGAAGATGAGGATTATCCTAGTTTACCAAATGATATTGAAGAGATAATGTACGATAATAACATATTACAGGATGCACCTATAACTGAGTTAGAAATCAAGGAGTAGACTGTAGCACCAGTCGAGCAGGGCAGTACTCCCGAGGTGGATGGAAAGCTGATGACAGGGAGTGCTGGAGCTCCCGTTTCATCAGCCCTCAGGACTAGTTCCTGACCATCCCCCTTTGCTGAACTTTTTCAGTGTCTCTGTTACACAGAGAGTAGGCCAGCATGCTCTCCAGTACAAATTTCTCTAACTATCTTCACCAAACTACATGCACAGTACACACTACACTTCCTATTCAAAATTCACCAAAAATGGCGTCGATTCATCAAGCCTCGGAGTCCCCGGGGGGGGGGGACCATAAATGCCCCCACCATCTGCCCCTCTCCCGGTGACGACTCGAGGTGCCTGGAACCTCTGTCTGACTCTCTTCTTCTTCATTTCTGCAACATTCGCGGCCTTTCCTCTAACTTTCGCTCTGTTGAGCACCACCTCTCCTCCTCTAAACCTCACCTTCTTTTTCTAACGGAGACTCAGCTGTCTGAGGCAACTGACAGCAAACCCTTTTCTGTATCCTCCTACTTTCTCTATACTCATTTCAAAGCCAAAGGTGGCTGTTGTGTATACATACGCAACGACTTATCTTGCTCTCGTGTTCCTGAACTTGATTTTTCTGAATTCTCCACACTCTGGCTTCGGCTTTCCTGTCATGCTCTGACTAAATATATCTGTGCTGTTTACTTATCTCCTAATTCTACTGACTATCAAAAATTCTTTGACTATCTTACTTCTACGATGGAACACATTCTATCCATTTCTCCTTTCTCTGAAATCTCCATTCTTGGAGATTTCAATGTTCACCACCACCTTTGGCTCTCCTCTCCTTTCACGGATCCACCTGGTGAACAAGCCTACATCTTTTCTATCCTTAATGACCTAGAGCAGCTTGTACAGCACCCTACCCGTATCCCTGACTGCCTTGGAGAGAGCTCCAACATACCTGACCTCTTCCTTACAACTAATCCTTCTGCTTACTCTGTTAATCTTTTCTCTCCGTTGGGCTCCTCCGATCACAACCTTATTACCTTAACCTGTCCTATCACTCCGGTATGGCCTGTGGACCCTCCAGGGAAACGTCGTCTGTGGCATTTTGGAGCCGCGGACTGGGAGGCCCTCAGGCAGTACTTCTTTGATTTTCCCTGGAATGATTATTGCTTCCATGGCCGTGAGCCATCTGAGTGTGCCTTGCGCATTACGGAGGTTATTCTCTTGGGGATGGAAGCATACATTCCTTTCTCATATCCTCTGACTAACGCAAGAAAGCCTTGGTTTAATCACGCTTGTTCTAATGCTGTCTGCAACAAGGAGAAGGCCTACAAAAGATACCGGAGCCAACCCACCCCTAAATCACATCATCTTTACGTTTCTGCCCGGAATCGTGCTAAGTCTGTTCTTCGCTCTACTAAAAATAATTTCATCCATAATAAATGCTCTCAACTCTCCAACTCGAATTCTTCCCGCTCCTTCTGGCACCTTGCCAAAAATCTTTCTAACAACTTTACCTCATCATCCTTCCCTCCTCTTTTCTACTCTGATGGTTCTGTAGCTATTTCTTCTACTGATAAAGCAGATCTCTTCGCACAGACTTTCTCCTCCAATTCCACCTTAAACGATTCCGGTGCTGTTCCTCCATCACTTCCCCCCTCTGACTTCCTCATGGCTGACATTAAAATTTCTTCAGTTGATGTATTTTCTGCCATCACTGGCCTCAGTACTAACAAGGCATATGGGCCTGATGGGGTCCCTCCTGTTGTTCTCAAGAACTGTGCTTCTGTGCTTACACCCTGCCCTAGGCAAACTCTTTCGCCTTTGTCTGTCAACTTGTACCTTTCCTTCTTGCTGGAAGTTTGCTCTCATTCAGCCAGTCCCAAAGAAGGGTGACCACTCCCAACCCTCCAACTATCGTCCAATTGCTTTAACGTCCTGTATTTCAAAAGTTTTCGAGTCAATTCTTAATAAAAAAATTTTAAGGCATCTTTCCTATCACAACCTTCTTTCCGATCGTCAGTATGGGTTCCGTCAGGGACGCTCCACTGGCGATCTTCTCACCTACCTTTCAGACTCCTGGTCATCCTCCTTTCGGGACTTTGGTGAAAGCTTTGCCATTGCACTTGACATCTCAAAGACTTTCGATCGAGTCTGGCATAAATCTTTAATTTCAAATTGCCCTCCTACGGTTTCTATCCTTCTATCTGTGCCTTCATCGCTAGCTTCCTTTCTGGTCGTTCTATAGCCGCTGTTGTAGACGGCCATCGTTCTTCTCCTAGATCTATCAACAGTGGTGTTCCTCAGGGCTCTGTCCTATCACCAACTCTCTTCCTTTTATTCATCAATGATCTTCTAAGCTGTACATCTAACCCTATCCACTCATACGCTGATGACTCCACCCTTCACCTTTCCATTCGGTTCCCGCAACGCCCATCTCAACAGTTACATCAACAAACAAGGGATGAGGCTATGGCACACCTAATGTCTGACTTGGCTCGTATCTCTGACTGGGGAAAAAATAATATGGTTGTCTTTAATGCATCTAAGACTCAGTTCTTACACCTATCAACCCGACAAAATCTTCCACAGGTATACCCACTAATGTTTAATAATATTCAGCTTAATCCTGCATCATCCTTGAACATGCTTGGGGTTTCATTTACTCGGGACTTATCTTGGAAAGATCATATTACATCTCTTGTAAAATCTGCTTCCAAGAGATTGGGTGTGCTAAGCCGACTCCACTCTTTCTTTACCCCTGCACAATTGTTGACTCTATACAGGGGTTTTATCCGCCCCTGTGTGGAGTACAACTCTCATGTGTGGGGAGGCTCCCCATAACAGCGCTTCTCAATAGGGTGGAGTCAAAGGCTTTTCATCTCATTAACTTTCCTCCTCTTACTGACTCCCTTCAACCTCTGTCTCTTCGCCGCACTGTTGCATCTTTATCTCTTTTCTATCGCTACTTTAATGGTCACTGCTCCTCTGAACTGTCTGCTTGCATTCCTCCACCTCTACGACGGGCGCGTAGCACCCATCTGGCAGCAAACTTTCATCCCTTTTCTGTCCAACTCTCTAATGCAAGAGTTAACCGTTACTCCCAGTCTTTCATTTATGCAACAGGTCAACTCTGGAACTGTCTCCCTCTGTCTGTATTTCCTGCTGCCTATGATCTTCAGTCTTTCAAACGCAGTGTGTCCAGGCATCTCAAAATGATCGGATCTTGAATTTGGCTCTCTATTGTATTTTGTTTTTCTCTTGGAGGGAACTGTTACTGCGGGCTCATGGCCTTTGGTTCCTTCTTCCTCGCATTAAAAAAAAAATAATATATATATAAAATAATAAGGCAGGAGGGACTGATTGTATTGTCAACGAATACATTAAGAACACTTGTGATTTGTTATGCCCATTATATGCAATACTTTTTAATAAGATATTAGGTACAGGCACACTGCCTGAGGAATGGTTAGCTGGCAGTATAGTTCCTATCTATAAGAATAAGGGTGATATAGATGATACTAATAATTATAAAGGAATTACTTTGCTGTGTGAGTAAATTATTTACTTTTGTATTAAATAACAGACGTATTGCATACTGTGATGAAAGTAACTTAATAACTGAATCTCACGCTGTATTTAGGAAGAGCTATTTTACTATAGATCAGGTGTTTGTGCTGAAATGTATTGTTGATTTGTTTATTTGGAAGAAAAAGAAATTATTTTGCTTGTTCATTGATTATAGAGGGGCTTTTGATAATCTGGAGAGATGGGCTGTGGTACAAACTTCTTAAAAAAAGGGGCTTACAGGTAAGTTTATACTTTGGTTAAAAATATATATAATGATGTTAAATCATGTGTTGTTCTAAATCAAGAAATATCAGAATTTTGTGTAAGTCACAAAGGGGTGAGACAAGGGGAAAACCTTTCTCCCTTACTGTTTACCTTGTATATAAATGATCTTGAGGAGTATCTGTTTGGTGAAAATTGTACACACACCTAAATTTTAATAATGACAGATTAGATCTCTATCTGAGAATGCTAGTACTCATGTATGCTGATGATACTGTTACTATGGGGGAGAGTGAGGAGGGGATAAACAATGCACTTAAGGCAATGAAATTATTGTAATCAGTTAAAACTGGAGGTTAATATTAGTAAGACAAAAGTAATAGTTTTTGGAAAGGGAAGAGCCCAGACTGAAGGTTATGACTTTATATTTGGGAATGAAAGTGTGGAAACTGTAGGGGAATATTAGTACCTTGAAGTGTTATTCAGTAGTAATGGGAGATTTTGAAAAGGACAACAGAAATGTATTGAGGTAGCTACAAGAGCTATGTTCAGTCTTATTGGAAAGTATAGAAAATCTGATGTTCCTGTAGATCTCCAAATGGAGTTATTCAGATCTACACTATTACCTCTAATGCTATATGACTGTGAAGTTTGGGGACATACTGTAATTAGGAAAGTAGAATTTGTACATACGAAATTTTTAAAGTATACAGTACGTTGTGCGTGCAGAGAAATAAATGTAATGACATTGTTTATGGAAAGCTTGTGGCATATCCTCTGGATATTGATATAAAAGTTAGAATTATTAAATATTGGATTAGACTCATCACTGGAAAACCTGAAAAGTTAGCGTATGTTATGTATCAATGTTTGCTGCACCTGGACACTGTTGGATTGTATACCTCACCCTGGTTAAAGGAGGTTAGATCAACGATAAATAACTGTGGTTTAACAAGGGTGTGGTTGTATCAGGAAGTGCCTAACCCTGTTTGGCTGGGAAAACCTGTGGGACAAAGGATTAAAGCTCAGTGGATTTCTCTTTGGTATAGAAATGTTATGACAAAGTCTGTTTGTAGTAATTAGGTAACTTTTAAATGTATATTTGACAGAGAGGAGTACTGAACTAAACTGAGGAAAAATCACGAATTGTTTTTGCTAAACTTAGGACAAACAATAATAGACTGCCAGTAACAGCAGGAAGATACCAGAATGTACCTAGACGGGAAAGAATTTGTGATAAATGTGATGCTGCAGTAATAGGAAATGAATATCACGTTGTTCTAGTATGTAATAATCAGGTAATAAGGCAGCTGAGGCGTGACCATATCCCAGAGTACTTCTGGACTAGTCCAAATACGGGGAAATTTAGTACATTAATGCAAAGTGACAATGCTAATATGCTAAAAAAAAAGTTAGTATGTTTCCTGGATGCAATATTTAAAATGTTTAGATGAATTTATGTTACTGTGTATCTGTAAGCTGCATTATGTCACCTAATATGGAATACGATTGTTGTGGACAATGAAGGAGTTGTGCTCCATACTTCCGTAAGAAGTCTGAGCAATAAACTTTATTCATTTCAATTCATTTTGCACACACACACACACACACACACACACACACATACAGAGTTGCAGAAACATTACAGAAAAGACAAGGGTGGGTAGACAGTATCTATCTAGATATCAAGGAAGCATTTGGCAGAGTACAGCATCATAGACTTTTATGGAAACTGTACCATCAAGGAGGAATCCAAGGCAGACTACTGTTGGATGCAAATTTTCTCAAAAAAGAGAAATGAGAACAGTATTAAGGGGAAATTACTCATTATGGAGGGAAGTGACTAGTGGAGTCCACAGGGCTTAGTGCTGGCACCAATTATGTTTTTAGTGTATGTAAATGATATAGACAGTAACACTGGAAATGAAAGCAGTCTAAATATGTTTGCTGATGATGTAAAAATACAAAGGAGAATTACTAACAGACTCTTGTAGAGAGCTACAAGAGGAATTAAACTTCATGAATGGGGTAATAAATGTTTCCAAATTATGAGAATAGCATTCACGTTCATAAATGAAGACATGCTGAGAAAGATAATAACATCATTCATCAGACCAACCCTGGAGTATGCATCAGTAGTCTGGAATCCTCATCTCAAGAAACACATAGATAAGACTGAAAAAGTTCGATGTTGCCTTGACGGCCAAGAGTGACAACATTAGACTAGAACAGCACATAAACGTGACTCGGATTACCTGAAATGATCGCAATGCGTGCACGAAGCGCGAGGAAATGAGTGAGAAGCACGAGGAAAGGAGTGTGAAGCACGAGAAGGCGAGCACGCAGTGCGAAAGCCCTCCACAGAAGCAACTGCGAGAGGGCTCGAAGGGCCCACGAGCACTTGTATAACCTATGAGGAAACATCGGCAAGAGGACACTGCAAAAAACTGCACATAAAGAGAAGTGATAAAGACATAAGGAAATTTAGTTTCCCAAATAGGGCAATTGATCAGTGGAATGCACTACCAAATGAAATAGCGTGTGCCAAAACAATTCATAAATTTAAGGATATGCTTGATAAAAATGGTTTAAAACACGGGACGGTACAAGCTTGGCTCATTCCTGTAACGATACAACTAAGAACAATTAGCTAAGAACACACACACATACACACACACACATCTCTCCCTCAATCATGGTAACATTTATAAAATTTATAAAATTACCTATGTGCTTTACCAGACTGGAAAAAAAAAAAAAAATCATTTATGGTATTTTCCCCGTCTTTCTCTGGCATTAACCTGTTAGACCGAACTTCCTTGAATACTGATGCAATTAGTTGTACTGGCTATTTTATACTGTAGGCGTGTTGTGCAAGGGTGAGTTATATAAAGGGTAAAAGATGTTTGAGTGAGAACGATTGTGGGAATGGAAAATGGGAAGAAGTTGCTTGGTATGAGAGAGAGAGAGAGAGAGAGAGAGAGAGAGAGAGAGAGAGAGAGAGAGAGAGAGAGAGAGAGAATACCAGTTGCCTGCCGAAAGTTATTCCCATTATAAAAAACACAGGTTTTCTTGTTACACTGTTCTGCTATACTGGTAGAGTCAGATGATGCTCTCTCTGAGCTATCTCGAGTTCTTCAGTTACAACTGCTATTATATCTATATCTATATTTATATTTATCTATCTATCTATCTATCTATATGGATAGATATAGATAGAGACATATATATGGATAGATACATGGACAGACAGACATAGATGGATAGACAGATAGATAGACACCCGATAGAAACGTAGGCTTTGCTTTTAACCCATCCCGTCCCGGAGACGTGAATTCACGTCCTCACATGATGTGCACTCATATCCTGGAGATGTAAATTAATGCGGCAACATTGCAAGGTCCCTAAATTGCACAATTTTCAATTGAATTTGCACACTTTTCAATTTTCGCGAGTGATTTTTGGCACATATACACGGGACACCTTCCTCTACAAGATGCCAGGCAGGGACAATGCCTTACCCAGCATGACCTCCTCCCCCCCCCTGCATGCCCTTTTCTCAGCAATTCACCTGTTATCAGTGACCTGGCCAGTAAAGCCATGTCATGCCACGGTATGAAATTCAGGGCCATAGTGATTCCCCAATCGATGACAATGTGGAGGACAAACATTAGAGGAAGAAACAGTCAGAAATGATGATCAGGTAATGAGGCAAAAAAAGGTCAGGAATGGTGATGAGTTATTGAGTGAAACAATGCTTATAATGCCTATATTACCGTTTGAAAACCAATATACTCTCGTATTACATATAAATTCGTACCAAATAAATACATAAATACCGTTTATGAGTGGTGTGGAATAGTTATCCTCTCATAGAACTCGTTTTCTTTGCAGCCAGCCTGATAGAAAACCCTGTAAGGTAAGGAGGTACTCCTACCTGGATCGAGTATTTTAAACCTCAGGTGAGCGATTTCTCTACGAATTTTCAATGTTTCTCACCAAAAGCAGATGTTTGAGCCCTCCCCAAAAAAAGGTCCAAAAATGTCGGGACTGGGGCGTACCACTGCCCAGAAAACGTCGGGATGGGGGGGGGTTAATAATTCAGTTAGGCTCACTTACTGTGGATATTACCATGTGCTGTTAACCCGATCTGATTAGCCGAACAGATCCGTCGAGCACAGGAAAGCAACTTTTTCTGTCAGATCGATCTACGGCCGAATTACAGTTTCCCTGAAACGTCAATGTAACCATACCCGTGCACACGAAATTAATATTGATGGATAAGGTGGTGGTCATGGCGTTATGGCAAGTAAAGATTGTCGATGGAATATTACCACAGAATAATCACAAATTTTAATGTTCGCATGAGTTGAGCACAAAAATCAATACTCCCAATATTAACTACGAAAATGCATTAATCATTCGAGGCAGTTTTCGAAGTGCTCAGTCACAACACAGAATCCAATGAAACAAACGTCCAAAAGTGCGGGGACTTTGATGAATGGTCTTGGAGAAGGAATACGTGTTTCTGAGCTCTCCTCTAGCTGCAGGGTTGCCTCACCAGCGTTAGCTTTTTCTTTTGTTCGCCACTAGGGCGTTTTTCAATAAAGTTAGGTTAGCTAGACCTCATTTTCCTCCCTGGCCTTAGTAGATATAGTAGGTGTCTATATCTAATTACTGAGATTGCCTTTGCTTACTCACCTCTGGAGTGTACTCCCCACTGATCGCTCTGGGGTGTGAGTCAAACACAGGCGCGTCCTCCTGAGAGTGATTTGAGAGGGTAATCTCAGCCTAGGTGGGTCTTCCCCAGGTACTTTGCCATTGGTCATTCTTCTCTCTCTTCCCAATTCCCCTTCATGGGGGAAGTGGTAACTATGACGGACGCCCCTACTGCCTCCCCCCCCCTTCAGGGGGGTAGGTAGTCCTGACGACATTCCTACCGTGACTGACTGGCCCCAGACTGACGGACGCCAGACTCTTTCCCCGCTTGACATACCTGTAAATAACGTGACCTTCGTAACGCTTCATGCTCTAGGTTCCACTCCCCTGTCCAGACTCAATCCCTTCATTGTCAAGAAAGTGATTGACCACTGTGCGGGAGAGGTGGAACAAGTAAAAAAAAAACTTGGAAATGGGGACCTCCTAGTAAAGACATTCAACTCTCCTCAGGTTAAAGACTTGCTAAAGCTGCGCAAGTTTCACTGCCATGATATTGAAGCCAAGATTCCAACATCCATGAATTCCTGCAAGGGTGTTAGCACTTGCAGGGATCTCATGGTGATGAGTGAGGAAGAGATCATACAGGAACTTGCTCAGCAGGATGTAATTAATGCCAGATTCATCACTCGTTTTCAGGAAGGCATAAGGACGAAGACAGCCGCTGTTGTCCTCACTTTTGGCAAAGTTTCTCTACCTACAAATGTCAAAGTAGAATATGAAATTGTAAATGTAAGACCGTACATCCCCAATCCTCTTCGTTGTTCATAATGTCAGCTCTATGGACATCATGAAAAGGCCTGTCGGGCTTCCAACATCGTGTGTGGCAAGTGTGCGGCTATAGGTCACTCTGCTGACAACTGTACATCCGAGACTGAGTGCTGCTTTCACTGTAAGGATGCTCACTCCACTTCCTGAAGGGTTTGTCCCAAGTGGAAGGAGGAGAAAGAGGTCTGCACTGTGAAAGCGACTGAGGGCATTTCCTTTTACGATGCAAGGAAGAAGGTGAAGGAGCTGCATGCAACTCCCAAGCCTAATATCTCCTATGCATCGGCGGTTGTGTCCCGTCCCGTGATGTGCACCGTTGAGACACAGACTGACCTAACATTTGCTCCTCATGCCCCACGCCCTACCTGTCAGTCTAAGCCTCCTGTACGTTCCAACTCTCTTACAGACATCCCTGTTGCTATATCATACTCTCAGGCTGCCGCTGCTCCTTCGCAGTCAGTGCGGCCAAAACAGAAGCCTGACAAGTCTGACAAAGTTAATTTGACCACCCTCACTAAGCAGTCACGTCCTCATGTCCTTCCTGCTCCTGGTCCAGTGAGGGAGAGAAAGAATAGCTCTTCCTTGGTGGAGTCTGGGAGCTTTATCATTGATGAAAATATGGAAGTCTCCATGAACAAGAACCGGGAAAGGTCCCCCGGTAGCCACTCGCCTGGATGCGGGGGGCATAAAAAAACTAAGCATACTGGCCACCCTCGTAAATCTTAAACCGCCGCATTCACTCTATTACAGTGGAATTGTAGAGGTGTCGGGAATAAGTTACACAATATAGCAATCTTGCTGTCAATACACAGGCCAGACGTTGTTTGTTTACAGGAGATGCGCCTGGAGGATCATCTGGATCCTCCACAGTTCAAACACTATCACTCGTATAGAAGATATGAAGGTCACGGAGTTGCCATATACACACACAAATCACACCCACAAACGGAAGTGATTCTAAATTCTACTCTGGAAGCTGTCGCGTGCAGAGTAAAATTTAATAACACGTATCTGTCTATTTGCTCTCTGTACTGTCCTCCACACGGCCCCATTGATAATGATGCTTTAAATTCACTAGTTGAACATCTGCCTGGGAATAAGTTAGTGCTGGGCGACTTTAACGCCCATCACTATCAATGGGGTAGCTTGAGGATCGATGGTCGTGGGGAGCAAGTAGCCGACCTAATACTACAATCCAACCTCTGTCTTCTGAACTATGGTAGAGCGACTCGTGTAGATGATCATACTGGTAACTTTTCGGCCATTGACTTATCTTTGGCCTCCCCTGGTATACATCAAGATTTCTCATGGGACCCTTACGACGACTCCTTGGAAAGTGATCATTTACCCATCTGTCTTTCTTATACACGCGACATCATTTCGGACCCTCCACCTCCAAAATTTAACTATAAGAAAGCAGATTGGGGATCCTTCTCAAGGATCGCCAATTTAGATATATCTGGGGAGACCATAGATGTTAAGGTCGAAAATATAACCCAATCCACATTACATGCAGCTGAGGCTGCTATTCCCAAGACTTCTACAGTTCATGCGAAGCATAGAGCACATTGGTGGACGCCGGATTGCCGACAAGCATTAAGAAAACACAATAGGAGATCCAGGATTTTTGATAGTCAGCCCACTGAGAAAAATTTTATTGTATACAAACAGGCACGGACTGAGGCAAGGAGAATAATAAGAAGGGCCAAACGTGACTCCTTGCGGTCCCTTGTGTCCACGGTGACTCGTACTACACCATTACGTAAAGTCTGGTCCACCATAAGAATATTAAATAATAAAGGCCCATACATGCCTATCACCACCCTTCAGGTTAATAATAACATCTATGACGAGCCCATGGACGTTGCTAACATCCTCGCCAGGAGCTTTTCTCATGTAAGTAGCTCAGCCAATTATGATCCGCATTTTCAACATCATAAACGCACAGCTGAGCTACAGATATTAGACTTTGCCACAGAAGACGTAGACTCCCCGTACAACCAAGAGTTTACGCTAGATGAACTGCTCCTTGCCCTTAAATCCTGTAAAGACACCAGCCCTGGACCAGACACCATCACGTACGGTATGATCCAGCATCTTAATCAGGACAACCTGATTAAGATGTTAGCATTGTACAATGAAATTTGGGCGTTTCGAAAGTTCCTAAACTCATGGCACTTTGCGCTCGTCATACTGATACCCAAAGAGGCTGGTCGTCTTATGAATCCCACTTCATTTCACCCTATTGTGTTGACTTCTTGTCTATGTAAGGTCATGGAACAAATGGTAAACAATAGGCTTCTTTTTGTTTTAGAGTCAAAGAATTTGTTAAATGATCAACAATGTGGCTCCCATAAATACAGAAGTTCACTAGATCATTTAATGAAATTGGAGCATTGTATTGCAGAGGCATTTGCCAATAAAGAATTCATGATAGGGGTGTTCTTGGACATCCATAAAGCCTATGACATGGCATGGCGACACGGTATACTAATGAAGCTCTATGCTTATGGTTTAAGAGGAAATTTGCCAATTTTTATTTCAAATTTCTTAAGGGACAGGACTTTCTCTGTCAAATTGCCCCGTAACGTAACATCGGATATATTCATCTAGGAAAACGGGGTGCCGCAGGGAAGTGTGCTTAGTCCTACTTTATTTAGTATTATGATCATTGATATTCTGTCATCAGCTCCCATCCCCAGGAATCTTAAATACTCGCTCAGTGCTGATGATTGTGCAATATGGCACTCCTCCCGTAATGTACAATTTTTGGCTGGGCGGATTCAAGCAGCCCCTGACTCTGTCCACGTATGGGCCTTGCAGTGGGGATTTAAGTTTTCCGTCCGTAAGTGTGCCACTATAGTCTTCACTAATCGTAATGTACCTAATTTGTGCTTAACTTTGGATAATCAGGCGGTACCTTTTCAAAATTCTGTAAAATTTTTAGGAATACATTTTGATCGAAGAATGAATTTTAAACTTCACGTTAATACTTTGCTTGGTCGGTATGATATACCGCTAAATGTCCTCAAGTACCTAGAGGGTACTACCTGGGGTGCCAACAGAAAATCTTTATTAATGGTGTATAAGTCCCTTATTCGATCGAAGCTAGACTATGGCACATAGGTGTATGGCTCGGCATCCGATGCCACACTGAGAGGATTGGATGTGCTACAGAAAAAATGTTTGCGAATGTGTCTTGGAGCCATCTGGTGTACCCGTGTGGCTCGTATGGAAGTGGAGGCGAATGTGCCTCCCCTCCATATTCGCCATGACCACCTGGCCTTGTCCTACGGCCTAAGGACATTTAGGAAAAGTAATATCGGCAATGTGGACTGTACTCCCCTGCGTCAATACCACCACCTTCTGCAGGGGGTGCGTCGGCCACTTGCCGTTCGCCTCCACTTACTGACTCAGGAGCTTGGTGTGGACCCCAGTGACTGACAAGTTGGTGTTAAAAAATATAGCGCCTTGGGAGCCACCTGGCTTTACTGTTGATGTTACATGGCTCCCAGCACCAAAGGCCAAGGCGCCGGAGGCTGAGGTCCACCACTTGTTTCGTAACATCATCATTCGTCACTTGGGGTCCCACCACTTGTACACCGACGGCTCCAAGTCGAGTGAATGTGTGGATGCAAGTGTGTGGTCGACTGAATGTCCCGTCAGGTATCGGTTGCTGACTCATACATCTGTGTTTACCTCCGAACTTTTTGCTATTGACAAAGCCATAGACTATGCTCTCAATTCTAGGCATGACTCATTTGTCATATTTTCGGATTCAAAATCAGCCCTTCAGGCAATTGCATCTTGCACTAAGGACTCTCACCAGATCCAGGACCGCATCGTTAATAAGTTGCATTCATGCAACAAGTCATTCACGCTGATCTGGGTGCCTGGTCATTGTCGTATCTACGGCAATGAGCAGGCTGACTTACTTGCAAAGTCAGCTGTAGAGCTCGAGGAGACTTGGGACGTTCCTCGTGATCTACGGTCGAGTCTCTCTCACGGAAAGAAATCAATAAATCTTCTGTGGCAAGGTCAGTGGACCAGACTAAATATTCCAACTTGTAAGCCGCACCTGGGCAACTGGGACACCGCCAACCGCCCCAGTCGCCTGGAAGAAAAAGTATTGGCACAGTTACGGCTCAATGCCAACGTTTTAACTCACATGAAACCATATATGGAAAGACACTTCCCACTGCACTGTGACATCTGTAATGCGGTGTTATCTATCGATCATATCGTCCTGTGTTGTCGGCGATTTATTCATGAACGTGCTTCACTTATAAATTACTGCGGCGCAGTAGACGTCCCCTTCACTCTTTCCACCATCCTGGATGATGGGGACATTCTTCTATCTATCTATCTATTGCCAGACGCCTCAATCCCGTTTGGGGTGGCCACAAACAAATCGCCTCCAAGTCGCCCTGTCCCCCGCCATTTCACTGTCCTGCTCCCAACTCACACACCCCTCTCTCATATACCTCTCCACCCCATCCCTCCATCTCATCCTCGGCCTCCCCCTCCCTCTTCCCCCCTCCACCTCACTCACATACACTCTCTTCGTCAGTCTTTCACCCTCCATCCTCTTCACATGGCCAAACCACCTCAGTGTGTTCCTCATAACGCTTCCTATCACATTCACATCAACACCACAACGCTCCTTTATATCCTCATTTGTCAGCCTGTCTCTCCACGTGACTCCACAGGCTCCTCTTAAATAACTCATTTCCACTGCTCTCACTCTTGACTTGTGTCCTTCCAACAATGTCCAAGCTTCACTTCCGAACGTTAGAGTTGGTATCACAATGCTGTCATGTAGTAACTTTTTCACTTCCATGCTCACTTCCCTGTTTCTTATCACTGCTTTCAAAGAACCAGCAACATTTCTTCCCTGCTGTACCCTTTCAAAACCTCCATCCTTACTCATCACACTACCCAAGTACTTAAACGTACTCACATTTTCCAATTCCTCACCATCCAACCTCGCTGTACATTCACTGACTTCACCTCTCTCAAAGACCATCACTTTACTCTTCCCTACATTCACCATTAGATTCCGTTTCTTACACACTCTCTCAAACTCATCCACCAAGCCTTGCAGCTCCCCTTCGTCTTCACTCAACAACACAGTATCATCTGCAAACAACAGTACAGGGAGTTTCCAAACACTATCCTCTCTCACCAAGGCCACTCCAACATCCACTACCCTACCTTGTACCTCATTTATTACCCCATCCATGTACAGATTGAACAACCATGAAGACATGACACATCCCTGTTTCAAACCAACTTTCAAAGAGAAAAATTCACTTAGTTCACCATCCACACGCACTGCAGCCTTCGCACCATTGTACATACTCTTCACAGCATTCAACAACTTCCCATCTACTCTATATATTCTTAACACTTTCCACAATCCTTGTCTATCCACCCTGTCATATGCTTTCTCCAAATCCATGAAAGCTGCATACAACTTCTTTCCCTTCTCTAGAAACTTTTCCACTAAAGATCTAAGAATGAATATCTGATCTACACAACCTCTTCCCTTCCTAAAGCCTCCCTGTTCTTCTCCAACTAATTTCTCTGTTCTTTCTTTAACTCTGTCTATAAGTATCCTACCATACACTTTTCCTATTATACTAAGAAGACAAATGCCCCTATGATTACCACACACTTCTTTTTCCGCTTTTCCTTTGTACAAGGGAATAATTATACCTGACTTCCAATCCTCCGGGACTCTGCCTTATGATTGATAAATTGATGGCTTTCTTGAGAGAGACCGGACTGATCAGAGTGATGTGACTTTTTTACTATATGGTTTTGTTTTTATCGACTGTAATTATGTATATATTGTTCTATTGATTAGGGTTGACAGTTGACATATTTGAAATAGTTCCTCCTTCCCACTGATCTGTTTCTACTATTGATATCCCCTACATTAAACCCCGTTCCCCGACTGACAGTCACCAGCTGATGAGTGTAAGTGTTCAATATAGAAAGGTATTGGGCAGTTGCAGTCGATGGTGGTCTGTTGGGCGAGGTTCTTCACTTTTTGTACAAATTATGTAAATACAGTATACCATTTTGCTTAAGTTATTCTAATTAGGGCCGACAGCTGACGTATATGGAAATGTTCCTGACTCGTCTGGTTCCCTTTCATATATTGATGTCCCCTATATTAGGTTGTACCTCGACTGACAGTCACCAGGTGGTGAGTGCAGGTATGTCATGTAGAAAGGCATTACATATCTGCAGTCGATGGTGTTCTGTTAGTCGAGGTATTTTTACCATTAGTTTAAGCCTAGCTATTTGTCTCTGTATGATTTAGTATAGGTTAGCGATTTGTCTGTCAGGTGATTAGTTTTAGGGGCTTTAGATTAGTTTTTCTTTATAAGGTATAAAAACATAAAACCAAGAAAAAATAAAAAAAAAATAAAAATAAAAAATTATTATATATATATGTACGTTTGCATGAAAGTGTGTCTGTATGTATGCATGGAAGTGTGTGTGTGTGTCTGTGTGTGTGTGTGTGTGTGTGTGTGTGTGTGTGTATTTGTATATATACGTATTGTAACGGAACAGAGAAAGATAATGTACACTTTAAGTGAGAATACGAAGAGTCACTACTGTCCCGTAAAGTTCCAGGTTCAAAACAAAGAGTTAGGTAAAATTACAAGTTAAAGTTTAATGCTTAAATTAACAACAAAACATTCAGGACTCATAAAGATAATGTAATGGCAAATAAACAGGTTAAATATATGGTTAACTGCAATAGCCTCTATTAACACGAAATTAGCAAGAGTAAATTTTATCTAAGTCAGCCCTGATAAAATGAGATACCAGATAATACTCTGTGAATGCCAGATAAATAATTACAGATACAAACTATTATCAAAAATGACTGACATAAAGAACCCCACACGAATTACAAAAACTTCACTAGGCCTACAAATTAAACTTATGCTATACAGTACAAGAAAAAATGCAACAACAGTTATACTCAAATTACACACAGCTGCTAGATGGTTGGAGACTTCTTGAGCACTCACAATAATAATATCTGTACAGGGGAGGACAGAGATGTGAACAAAATGAGGAGCAGATCTAAGTGGCAATGATGCAGAGACTGAGCTCATTATATAGGGGCCAGCAGAGCCCGACACAACTTGTAATAAGGACGCGCAAATGAAGCGATGGGGACAAACGGTCGACAATCCCGCACTGAATAACAGAAAGGACGACTTACTCTACTATAACGGTAGAAGGGGGGACTGAGGCAGAACACGCTCGTGATCAAACATGCAGCAACTGTGCGTTAAAATTACACAAAGGATGATGAAATCATAGGCTATGTAACACCTCCCCACAAAGAAAAAGAAATTTACAAAGGAAATTTCTTATTACTCTAAAACAATCTGTCTAAAGTCTGGATAAGCAATCTGCAATAACATTTTCTTTCCCCTTGACATGTTGTATGTCTAATGAATACTCCTGAAGAAGTAGACTCCATCTTGTCAATCTCTGATTTTTATCTTTAAACTTACTAAGGAATTTCAGTGGGTTATGATCGGTATAAATGACTATGGGGTCAAAACCAGAACACAAATAAAATGAAAAATGCTGTAAACCCAAAATCAAGGCCAAAAGCTCTTTCTCAATAGTTGAGTAGTTCTTTTGAGGTGGAGTGAACTTCTTACTGTAATAAGATACAGGATGTTCAATACCCTGATCATCCTCTTGCAGCAAAACAGCCCCAGCTCCTGTATCACTTGCATCAACAGCCATCTTAAAAGGCTTAGCAAAATTTGGAGTAGCGAGCACTGGCTGACTTAGAATAGCTTTAAGTTTGTTGAAAGAGGATTCACAGTTATCGGTCCAGACAAATTCAACTCCCTTTTTCAGTAGGTCTGTAAGTGGTGATACAAGAATAGAAAAGTTAAGAACAAATCTCCTGTAATAACCTACCATTCCCAAAAATCTTTGTAGCTCTTTCCTACTTTTAGGACTGGGAAGATCACTTATAACCTGAACCTTAGCTCCTGGTGGTGCAACATGTCCATCACCAATTACATACCCAAGGTACTGAACTTTAGCTTGACCAAACTCACACTTTGATAAATTAGCTACAAGATTAGCCTGAACTAAACGGTCAAGAAATTTACTGACATGGCATAGATGATCTTTCCAGTTGTCACTGAAGATTAATACATCATCAATATAAACAACACACCCTGCCAAACCCTCTGTTACAACATTCATGAGCTTCTGAAATGTGGCTGGTGCATTCTTCATACCATACGGCATTACAGAACATGCAAAAGCCTTTCCTAGTGTTACAAAACATGAGATCTCCCTAGCACGTTCAGTCATAGGTACTTGCCAGTATCCCTTTAACAAATCAAACTTACTTATGTACCTAGCCTTTCCGATCTTGTCTATGCAATCTTCTACACGAGGGAGAGGGTAAGTGTCTGTTTTAGTTATCTGATTAACACGTCTGTAGTCGATGCAAAGCCTATGTGACCCTCCTGGCTTAGGGACTAGAGTGACAGGAGAACTCCACTCGCTCTGACAGGGCTCAATCATCTTGTGGTCCAACAGGTAGCCAAGCTCCTTCTGGATGAGAGGAACTTTCACTGGGTTCACACGGTAAGGAGGCAATTTAATTGGCTTTGCGTCTCCAACATCGACATCATGCATCAACACAGTAGTTCTTCCTGGAGTGGCACGGAACACTTGCGGGTACTCCTGCAGTAATGCCGAAAACTCCTGCCTTTCCTTGGGAGGTAGATGAGAAAGCTTAGTCTGGAGATCATTCATGATATCAGGATTCTTCCCCAAACTATCACTCAGGCTCATGCTGCATGGGAGAACTTCACTTGTAGACTCGGGTGGAACAGCTACAGTGCAGACTGGATTATTTTCGTCCCGCCTGTGATATAACTTTAGCATGTTGATGTGACATAGTTGCTTGCTCTTTCTACGATCTGGTGTGGCGATGACATAGTTGACATCACTGAGTTTCTTCTCCACGAAATAAGGGCCACTAAACTTGGCTTGAAGAGGTTGCCCATGAACTGGTAGCAGAATCAAAACCTGATCTCCTGGCTGAAAGTGGCGTAACCTGGACTTCTTGTCATACCAAGTCTTCATCTTCTCCTGAGCAGCTCCTAAATTCTCTCTCGCCAGCTGTAAAGCAGTGGACAGCCGTTCTTTGAACTTCATCACATACTCCAGCAGGTTGACGTCATCTTCCTCCGACAGCCAGCATTCCTTGAGTAACTTAAGGGGTCCTCTTACTTCATGGCCAAACAGTAGTTCAAAAGGTGAGAAGCCCAGTGATTCATTTGGAGATTCTCTTGCAGCAAACAAAACGAATGGAAGACCTTTATCCCAGTCTTTCTGATGTTCCAAACAGTATTTCTTGAGCATCGATTTGAGTGTTTGATGATATCTCTCCAACGCTCCTTGGGTCTGGGGATGGTAAGCTGAAGACGTGATCTGGGTGATGCCCAACTCTTTCAGAGACTGCTTGAAAACGTTTGACATGAAATTACTTCCCCGGTCCGACTGCACCTCCCTGGGCAGACCAAACTTTGTGAAGAACCCCAGCATTTCCTTAACCACGTTCTTTGCTGAGATGTTTCTAAGTGGAATGGCTTCAGGATAACGAGTAGCCATATCAATCATGGTCAACACATAAGAAAATCCTGAAGAAGTCTTAGGAAGAGGGCCCACAATATCCACCAACACACGGGTGAAAGGCGCCTCAAAAGGAGGAATGGGAACTAGAGGTGCAACCTTTTCGGTCTGATTACACTTTCCCACAACTTGACAGGTGTGACAAGACTTACAATACCAGGAAACATCCCTGAAGATACCTGGCCAGTAGAAGTGTTTCAAAATGCGTGCCACAGTCTTCCTCACTCCAAGGTGTCCTGCCAAACTGGAATCATGAGCCACTCTAATGATATCCTGCCTACAAACACGAGGGATGACAACTTGATGTACAACCTCCCATTCACAGTCGGCTGATGCTGTTGGGGGTCTCCACTTCCTCATAAGTACTCCTGACTTTACATAATAACAAGTAGAAGCACCGGCTGACTCTTCTTCACTGTCAGCAGAGTTAGCTAGACCTTTCAACTCAGGGTCAGCAACCTGCAACTCAACCAACTCTTGACGAGACAAATTATCAACACTACGGGGTACTGCCTCATCTGGTGAGTGGTCCAAATTAGCAAGAAAAGTGTCAGCTAGGATAACATCATCATCATCATTATCCTCTAAATCACCAGTAACTTTAGACTTAGCCCTAGTGACAGCACATGCAGGGAACACATCAGGGACATCACAATCCTGGGCCGCAGCCACTGGCTCACTAGACAACTGAGGAGCTGGACACACTTGACTTCCACCAATATCATTTCCAAGTAAGAAAGTTACACCTGACATTGGGAGTGTCTCAACCAACCCAACCATAACGGAACCATTAACAAATCCAGACTCTAAATTCACTCTGCACAGAGGGACAGAGAAGTAATTATTCCCTACACCTTGTAAGATTACAGTTTCATCAGAGGAATTAACATTAGAGCCTAGAACACTGGTCAGCATAAGGGATTGGCAAGCACCTGTATCACGATATATTTGAACTGATTTCCTGTCATTACTGTCCAGAGGACTGACAAAACCATCAGACAGGAAATTAGCACATGAACTCTTGAGAGTGTCACCCACGTTACTGCTCAAAAGAGGAGCTCCATCATGAGAATTTAAGTTACCCCTCAAAGCAGGTTCAGTTAACTCAGTTAAAGAATTCTGGGAACTCTCAAGAGTGGACACTAGACCAATTGACTGAATATTTAAAGACTCCTTTTTGTTCACATCACGCTGTCTCCTGAAACATCTCTCCGTAGTATGACCAAGCTTACTACAATAAGTACATTTACTTTTCTGAAATCTAGAGGTGAAGCTGGTATTTACTTCCTGAGAAAGATCATCTTTATTCTCTTTCCTGTTACCTGTACTCTGAGTAGAGGCAACGTACTTACTCTCAGCTTTCCCTTTTTCTCTAGAATATCTCTTGTGAGTGAGAACATACTCATCAGCTAAAACTGCAGCATCAGACAAATTATCTATTCTTTTCTCATCAAGATATAGGCTTACATCTTTATAAATACACCTTTTGAAATCCTCCAGCAAAATCATTTGCTTAAATTTACCAAAATCAGAATCCACATTCTTAGAATTTAACCACTGCTCTAACAAATCTTCTTTGATTTTTGCATACTCAACATGGGATTGCTTATCTTGCTTGTAAGTTGTCCTAAATTTTACTCTATAGGCTTCAGGAACAAGCTCATAGGCCTTAAGAATCAAGCTCTTAACTACATCATAATTATCAGACTGATCCTGAGGCAAAGATGCATAAGTTACTTGAGCTTTACCGGTGAGAACAGTTTGAAGGAGTACTGGCCAATACTCCTTAGGCCAATTAAAACCTGTAGCTACCCTCTCAAACAACTGAAAATACTTTGTTAAATCAGATTCATTAAAAGGAGGGACAAGTTTAACATTTTTAGCCACATCAAAATCATCAGAGCTAGATGATCCAGTTCCACCTTGTTTCATGCGATACTCATGGTCTGCCTGAATCCTAGCAAGTTCAACTTGTGCCTGTATCTGTGCCTCCTGAATCCGAGCCTGAGATTCCGCCTCCTTAGCATTTGCCTGAAATTCAGCTTCTTTAGCACGAGCCTCCTGCAGAGCTAGCTGTAACTTAGCTAATTCAATCTGCGTTTGCTCATTTGGAGGAGTTACATTAAACAAGCTTTTATTAATCATGCCAACAATTTGATCTTTAGAATGATGAGAGTGAACTGCAATTCCCAATTGTTGAGCAACAAACTTAAGTTCATTCTTTGTTCTGTTTTCTATATCACACACTGTTTGCACATTTGACAAAAAGTCCTTGGCTTCATCAAGTGTAGAAATAGTAGCCATCATGGATAAGTAACAGTCACAAAATATCAAGCAATATCCTTATGATAATATCCTGAATATCCTGATATGAGGTCGCCAAATTTATGTAACGGAACAGAGAAAGATAATGTACACTTTAAGTGAGAATACGAAGAGTCACTACTGTCCCGTAAAGTTCCAGGTTCAAAACAAAGAGTTAGGTAAAATTACAAGTTAAAGTTTAATGCTTAAATTAACAACAAAACATTCAGGACTCATAAAGATAATGTAATGGCAAATAAACAGGTTAAATATATGGTTAACTGCAATAGCCTCTATTAACACGAAATTAGCAAGAGTAAATTTTATCTAAGTCAGCCCTGATAAAATGAGATACCAGATAATACTCAGTGAATGCCAGATAAATAATTACAGATACAAACTATTATCAAAAATGACTGACATAAAGAACCCCACACGAATTACAAAAACTTCACTAGGCCTACAAATTAAACTTATGCTATACAGTACAAGAAAAAATGCAACAACAGTTATACTCAAATTACACACAGCTGCTAGATGGTTGGAGACTTCTTGAGCACTCACAATAATAATATCTGTACAGGGGAGGACAGAGATGTGAACAAAATGAGGAGCAGATCTAAGTGGCAATGATGCAGAGACTGAGCTCATTATATAGGGGCCAGCAGAGCCCGACACAACTTGTAATAAGGACGCGCAAATGAAGCGATGGGGACAAACGGTCGACAATCCCGCACTGAATAACAGAAAGGACGACTTACTCTACTATAACGGTAGAAGGGGGGGACTGAGGCAGAACACGCTCGTGATCAAACATGCAGCAACTGTGCGTTAAAATTACACAAAGGATGATGAAATCATAGGCTATGTAACAGTATATATGTTTAAATGTATATACATATATATATCCGCCCTTAATAACCAGGGGCTTCGGCCCCAATGGTTGATAGGCCAGGAAAAAAAAAAATCCAAAAGTGCAGAATATAACACATACACCTCTCTCTCTCTCTCTCTCTCTCTCTCTCTCTCTCTCAGATTGGATTCTTCTGTTTTGTGTTGTGGCTGAGCACTTCGAAAACTGCCTTGAATGATTAATATATATTCATAGTTTAGGTGGGAAGTATAAATTTTTGTGCTCAACTCCTGCATATCTATCTATCTATCTATCTATCTATCTATTATATATATATATTCGTTTTCGTTCTCGTTTTCGTTTTTAAAGGCTCCAACATGCTTGCATGTGTCGGCCTTGGTTACCTAATGGCGGCTCTCCACGCTGCACGATCCATTGCAGCCTCCCTGTTCAGTCCCTTAACCCTAAGGTCACACTTAATGACCTCGTCCCATGTCTTTCTCGGTCTACCCCTCATAACCCCACCCCCAATATTAACACTTCTCACCTTCCTCACCCAATTATTATCCCCCATCCTCTCCACATGTCCAAACCACCTCAATCTACCTCTCCTCATCACAACACCAATACACTCCAGTCCCATCCTACCTCTCAACTCTTCCATTGTAAACCCAGCCCCTCCAGGCCTTGGACGCAGGGACGCACTGCACATCCACCTAATCATTGTCATTTCTGTACGTCTGAGCCGGCGAATATCTTCCTCCTTCACTGCCCAGGTCTCACTGCCATACAGCATTCCACTCCTATACCTTATTCCAATTAATCTGGCAAGGCATGTATGGCAACACTGTTCCCCCTGAGTTTCTGATTGGCTGGAGGTGTTTGTTCGATTTCGTTCTTGCTTAAACCGATACTGTCTTTATTATCAGATGTGATACTGAGTTTGTCGACAGTACAATCGTCAAAAGTAATAAGAAATCCGTTATATACTTAACAACTATGAAATTTTCATAGGATGATAGAGATATGAGTCAACAAAGTTGTATAATAGTCCAAGTCAGGGTCAGCATTCGAACAATTCCTTTATGTCTCCCACTCTCCATAATATAACAGAAAATTAAGGGTACCTGCTTAATCTAAGCATTGGTATAACACACATTAAAATTGTAAGATCAGTCTGCACCCTTAAATCGTGCCACAACTCTGAATAGTTAAAAATTCTAATGAAAAGACGAGTTCTGGGGGAAGGGAGGTTTGAAAAAATCGCGAAAATCAAAGTAGATTAAAGGAAAACTATTTCATTATATCTCCTCTATTATCACAGTATGAACTGATCTTAAAATATAAATGTGTTATACCAATGCTTAGATTAAGCAGGTTTCCTTAATTTTCTGTTATATTATGAAGTGTGGGAGACAAAAGAATTGTTCGAATGCTGACCTTGACTTGGACTGTTATAATATTTTGTTGACTCATAGCTCTATCTTCCTAAGAAAATTTCATCGTTGTTAAGTATATAACGGACTTCTTATTGCTTTTGACGATTGTACTGTCGACAAACTCAGTATTACATCTAACAATAAAGTATCGGTTTAAGCAACAACGAAATCGAACAATCACCTCCAGCCAATCAGAATCTCGGTGGGAACAGTGTTGCCATACATGCCTGGCCAGATTAATTGGTATAAGGTATAACATTTCTCCTGCCACATCATCACCTGAATGGATTCAAATAACCAGCGAGCAAAAGGACATCACAACTTTCCATTTTCTGACGACCCAAATATATATATATATATATATATATATATATATATATATATATATATATATATATATATATATAAAGAGAGAGAGAGAGAGAGAGAGAGAGAAGGTAGAAAGTAATGTGAAATAAGCCAAAACTGGAAGGAGCTAGAAGGATGAAGAATAAAGTTTGAAAAAGTCAGGGAGGAGTTTGTGCAAGAGGAAGGTGAAAAAAGAGGAGGAAAATGAAAAACAAAAAGCAAAGAAAAAGATGACCTTAAAATAAGGAAGAGGTGGAGGAGGGGAAAGAAGAAGAGGAGGAGATTTAAGAGAGATTAAACTCTGGTCCCTTTATATCCTTCACAAAAAGTTCCTTCCTTCTTCCCACCTCCTAACACAGGAGGATTTTAACATGTCTCCTCTTTCACTTTCACTTCCTTCCTCAAACATATTCCGTCTCTTTCTTCCATCTCCTGCATCTTCAGTTTCCACATTTCCCCTGCATTTTTCTCTCTGTACTGTTTCACCCATCTTCCTTTTCTTCCTTTCCCTGTCGATATTTCCACTGTTCTCCTTTCTCCAATTTATTACACCCTCAATTCCTTTCTCATTCACATAATTTCCTCCTCCTTCTTTATCTGCGTCATTTCTTCCAAATCGTTTAGCATACCGCCTTGCTTCTCCAACCTTTCATTTTTTTGGTTTTCATAAATCGCCCCACCTCCTCCATCCTCCTCCTTCCATTTTGCTCGTTCGGGCCTTCACCATCATCGTTTGGTTTTTGCATCACTCTTCCTTCGTTTTTTTTTCCATGTCAGTGGACAAAAGTGAATAATACTAATTCATATTCTTTTACGCAAGCACTCACTTGTATTGAATAGATAGATGGACAGATATATAGATATATATACAGATAAGTTGATATACACACAGATATCCATATCTGTCTATCAATCTACATATATATATATATATATATATATATATATATATATATATATATATATATATATATATATATATATATATATATATATTACGTATGAGTCTGGGGGAAATAGCAGTCAGATAGATTATTTTCTGGTTAGGAGGGCCGATAGGAGGTTAGTGAGGGATGTTAAAGTTATAGGAAGTGAGGAGTGTGTGCAGCAGCACAAACTATTGATTTGTGATATGGTGCTTAAAGAACAAGTGATGAAAAAGAGGACTTATGTACCTAGGAGGAAAATATGGAAGCTGAAAAACCAAGTAGTAAGGGATGCCTTCTATAGTGAGTTGAGGAGAGTGGTGGCTGAACAGGGAGCTGTAGACAGAGGCGTTAATGAACAGTACAGAGCCCTCAAGAACAATTTCTTGAGAGTTACTGATGTAACATGCGGCTGGACAAGAGGACCACCAAGACATAAAGTAACTTGGTGGTGGGATGAGGGTGTAGAAGCTGCAATTAAGGAGAAAAGAATGCTTTTCCGGGAATGGAAGAAGGGTGGTAGCAAATAGGAATATTTGGCTGCCAAGCGTAGGGCTAGAAGAGAGGTATACAGGGCAAAGTCTGAGTCACAGAGACAATTACTTGATAACCTAAATCATGGGGAAAGGAAAAATATATTTAGGGTGGCAGGTCAGGTGAAGAGGGATAATCGGGATATCATAGGTGAGCAGTGTGTGAAGAATGATGAAGGAAGGGTAGTGGTGAACAGTGAGGATATTAAAGATGCATGGAGAGAGCATTATAACCGGTTGTTGAATGAGGAGTTTGACTGGGACAGGGAAGGTTTGGAGCCAGCAGATCCAGTGTCTGGCCCTTGGCCTTTGATTGATACTGCTACTGTGAGTGAGGCAATAGGCAGGATGAGGGTGGAGAAGGCAGCAGGTGTGTCTGGGTTGACTGCCGAAATGTTGAAGGCCTCAGGCGATATAGGGGTGAGTTTAGTCACTGACCTGATAAATAAGATTATTTATGAGTGTGTTGTCCCAGATGATTGGCTGAAGAGTGTAATTGTAAATATGTATAAAGGGAAGGGTGATGCCCTGGAAAGAGGAAATTATAGGGGTATAAAGCTTTTAGATCAGATAATGAAGGTAATGGAGAGAGTTTTAGAAGGTATGATTAGAGAAAGAGTGCATATTGATGAGATGCAGTTTGGGTTCATGCCAGGTAGGGGGACCACTGATGCCATATTCATTGTTCGACAGCTTCAGGAAAAATATATTGGTAGGAGAAGGGATCTTTATTTTGTTTTTGTTGATTTGGAAAAGGCCTTTGACAGAGTCCCTAGAGAGGTGGTGAAGTGGGCAATGAGAAAGCTTGGCTTGGAGGAGTGGCTGGTTAGGGTGGTTATGGCCATGTATGTGGGTGCTCACACCCAGGTGAGAGTGAATGGAGATTTGAGTGATGAGTTTTCCGTGAATGTTGGTGTGCATCAAGGGTCAGTCTTGAGTTCCATGTTGTTTATCATGGTACTTGAAGCCATTTCACGTGACTTTAGAAACGGACTCCCGTGGGAGTTGTTGTATGCTGATGATTTGGTGTTGATTGCAGAGAATGAAAGGGAGGTGGAGGAAAGGTTTAGGAAGTGGATAGATGGTATGGGGCAAAAGGGTTTAAGGGTAAATGCAGATAAAACAAAAGTGATGATATCTAGGGTTGGTGGTGGTACTGTCAAAGACGAGGGAGAGTGGCCATGTGCAGTTTGCCACAAGGGCGTGGGAAGTAATTCCATCTTGTGTAGTGTGTGTGATAAATGGGTGCATAAGAGATGTAGTGGTATCAGAGGTAGACTGCGAGATAATGCTGATTTTATGTGTACGGCGTGCCGGGGTGAGCAGGTGGAGATTGTCAGACGTGAAAGGATTGAACTTGCTGGTGAATCTCTTGAGTGTGTGGAAGAGTTTTGTTATTTGGGAGACATGTTGTCTCCTGGAGGTGGGGCTCTGTGGCTAGGGTGAGAAGTGGTTGGAAGAAGTTCAGGGAGCTCTTGCCTCTTCTGACATTGAGAGGGCTCTCCCTACGTGCTAAGGGGTCTTTGTATGCAGCATGTGTTATACCTTATACCAATTAATCTGGCCAGGCATGTATGGCAACACTGTTCCCACCGAGATTCTGATTGGCTGGAGGTTTGTTCGATTTCATTGTTGCTTAAACTGATACTTTCTTTATTATCAGATGTAATACTGAGTTTGTCGACAGTGCAATCGTCAAAAGCAATAAGAAGTCCGTTATATACTTAACAACGATGAAATTTTCTTAGGAAGATAGAGCTATGAGTCAACAAAATATTATAACAGTCCAAGTCAAGGTCAGCATTCGAACAATTCTTTTGTCTCCCACACTTCATAATATAACAGAAAATTAAGGAAACCTGCTTAATCTAAGCATTGGTATAATACATTTATATTTTAAGATCAGTTCATACTGTGATAATAGAGGAGATATAATGAAATAGTTTTCCTTTAACCTACTTTGATTTTCGCGATTTTTTCAAACCTCCCTTCCCCCAGAACTCGTCTTTTCATTAGAATTTTTAACTATTCAGAGTTGTGGCACGATTTAAGGGTGCAGACTGATCTTACAATTTTAATGTGTGTTATATCAATGCTTAGATTAAGCAGGTACCCTTAATTTTCTGTTATATTATGGAGAGTGGGAGACATAAAGGAATTGTTCGAATGCTGACCCTGACTTGGACTATTATACAACTTTGTTGGATCATATCTCTATCATCCTATGAAAATTTCATAGTTGTTAAGTGTATAACGGATTTCTTATTACTTTTGACGATTGTACTGTCGACAAACTCAGTATCACATCTGATAATAAAGACAGTATCGGTTTAAGCAAGAACGAAATCGAACAAACACCTCCAGCCAATCAGAAACTCAGGGGGAACAGTGTTGCCATACATGCCTTGCCAGATTAATTGGAATGAGGTATAGTATGGTTGCTGCATGTCTGGGATTTGCGCAAGAAGGTATGTCCACATACATCAGTGTAGTACGAGGACACACGACTGGAGTGAACCGTATACACAGTACTGCATGTTATTCTGTGAACATCTTCACATTATGTTGTTGTGATAAGTTGTGATGCGCTCACGTTTGCTGGATACTTTAATCCATTGTATTCTTTAGAATAAGAGGACAAGTTTCCTACATTGTGTGTCGCCCTCTATGGACTCTGATACCCTTTTGAAATTCTGTTTTCTTTCATTGACAGGTCTAAAATGGTGCCGAACAGTGTTGAAAAGCTGAGAAATAGGTGGGATGATGGTGTTTGGCTCATTGGGAATCCAAATGACCAATTTCCTGGGATGAAGTTGCCTAGACGGGGTAAAGTGCTACGAGTTATCTTCCATCTGCACAAATTGAACCCCGTGTTGAAAAAGTGCATCAAGCAGACTGCGGTAATGCTGTCTGAAGTGTGGCAAAGATCCCAACTGTGACTCCATACCGGATAATCGACACGCTCACGTACCCCAAAACCACTTCTCCGTCCAATTCTAGGCCCTTGGTGTGCAGTATCATGCTAGATGGTTGGCAAGGGCCATTTGTACTTTGAAAATCTGGATGTTCCTCGATCAGTTCAAACAGTTTCATTCCACATGCTCGTCTTTGTGTGGACCCAGTTGGAGGGAAAGCTTCCCGGAGAAAGTGATGGATTTCTGAGTCTTTGCCATGCACTGCTATGAGTAAGCTTGGTTTTCCGCCATGTCAACAGCTGCTGCTCCCTGAATGAGCCTAATCCTTTTGACGGTACTTGCATCGTACACAGACAAGCCATCAGGGACTCTGGGTCCACAGCCTTCCCTCGTCACCTTTGGTACCTGTCTGAGGCGACAGTTGGGCTCACACTGTTCAACAGTGGGATGGCCAATACGGAGAGGAGGGCAATGGTTTACTGCATAAACACTGTTGAGGGATCAGAAGAACTGAGCCCACATCTGCATTCCTACCCTGAGGGTGTGAGGAAGAGCCTGTTGGAGTTCTTCACCAGTACAACAAAGATCATGGTGCAACATCTGGACATTGACTCCTCATTTTTGGGTGCTGATCCAGTGACTTGGGCAACCATAAAAGCCTATGGTCAAGGGAGGGAGCGTGTCACCAAGCTGCTGGTGAAAATGACGCGACAGAGCATGGCATGGCCGTCATTCAAGAGTTCACCAGCAAAGACAGGACCAAGCAAGAGGATCAGCTCCGTGCCATGGAGAAGAACATCGGCAATAGTACCCGAGGACAGCAAACAAGCGTGATCTTCAGCGCTAATACATTCCTTCAGTGTGTTCTCTCACTTGCCGTGGTATATTCAGTGTGATGTTGAATTATCCAAATTATTATTTATTTTTCAGTTACAGAAAGCAAGGTATAATATTACAAAGCTGATATTCAGTTTCGTTGCGCAGCCCCTAAGTGATGTCTGATCCCGGAGAAAATTTACACACTGCGTTTCTCCTTCAAGTGGAACACCCATGAGACCGAGCAAAGAATTCAACCACTTTTATTTTTTCCCTATGTTCCGTGATGCACTCTCATATATATATATATATATATATATATATATATATATATATATATATATATATATATATATATATATATATATGTATATATATATATATATATATATATATATATATATATATATATATATATATCTATATCTATATCTATATCTATATATATATATATATATATATATATATATATATATATATATATATATAAATAAAATGATCCATTTTCTGCTTGTTTGTTTGTTTGTTACTGTAACAGCGAAAACGGTGCAACGTAGCGCAATTTTTGTTAGAGCATGGTACTGTTATAATGCTCTACCTTGAAGAATAAGACAATTTTCAGTCCAATCGGGCCACCAGTTCCCAAGTCATGACTCATTTTTGGCCTTTTCCTTCAAGTTTAGTATTTACTTTTAATGGAGGGGATTGCGCACTTTAATGCTACAGTATAATTTAGTATAATAGCAGACACTACTATCCTGCCTCTCTCTGTCCCTCTTTTTTCAGTCGGTGACCCAGCAGGATAAAAATAATGGAAAATCCTCGCTCCCTCTCGTTCACAGCATGAGTAATTCAAATTTCTGTTAACTTTTGACTGAATGTAGGAATTGACTTTGAGCGGAGGTCGCCGAAGCCGGCCTTTAAGCGAGTATATATATATATATATATATATATATATATATATATATATATATATATATATATATATATATATATATATATATACACACACACACACGTATTAATATTCGCTTTCTTCTTATCTGAATTCCTATTGCTTCCTATTTCTCCTCATTACTCTCTTCCATTGACATGAATTTTTTTCTACCATTCTCCTTTCCTCTCCTCTTCTTCGTCCCCTTCCTCCTTCCCATCATCAGCACATCATCATCATCACCGTATAATATCTTCATAACTGTTTACTTACTAGCCCTCCTTCACCGCTCACCCTCTCCCATCCTACGCCTTACCCCTTTAACTTTTCCCTCGATTTATCTCTGTTAATGCTCTTCTTCTTCTTCCCTTCCTTTCTTCTTCCCCATCTCTCGGCTTCTTCTCTTCCTCCAACTCTTCTCCTTTCATTCGAAATCCCTCCTCCCCCATCCTCTCTTCACCGTCCTCCTGTCACTAACAATGTTGTGACCTTGTATAAACAGGGTCCATCATCTATCTACATTATTATTGAGCTGGCCTACTCGTGTTAATGCATAACCTGGGCTATAGCTTGAACAGAAAATTATATAGATATGCAGACTACGCAGATCTTATGGTCCGGTCTTATCAATAGAAGAGAGTAAACTTTAACTGCGGATTTCTAAATATAACATAACTATAAGGCTGTCTCCCCCATCCTGACAACCATCTGGTAATTACCCGTACGGGAAACAGGTAGAAACAATAATTTGTTCAATGAAATGTGCAAAAGGAAGTTTGACAAAAACATACTGCTAAAACAATAATTGGTAATCAAAAGTTAAAAATTATAAAACCAACAATGGTCGGACAGAGAGAGAGAGAGAGAGAGAGAGAGAGAGAGAGAGAGAGAAATGTACCCGCCTCTTCTCCGTTCCACTCTCACTGCCTTGCTGTAGAAACTACAGGACTTTAGCACAGGATGCTGGGGGAGAAATCAGTTCTCTTGTTCTCTGCTGTCGCATTATACAGTGCAAAGGATAGCCGAGCTTTAAATATTGTTTCCATTATCCTCAATGATAGCCCGGAGGAAAACGTAAACAAAGAAACAAAATACTGGAATACTATGCAACAAGCTGTTAATAAAAAATAAAAAAAACAATCATATACAATAGCAGTTGTAACTATGAGCCCGGGTTCACGGGGACGTAAAACCTGTGAACTGCAAGCTGAAGTTGCTTTTTACCTGCAATTCATTATTCTGCTCTCGGGAGATAGGAAGGGTCTTCAGAATCATTTTTATAACTGGGAAACAGAGTCACACGAATAAATCAATGCCATCGCGCGAAGGCATCCCTCTCCATCACCCTATATACAGCAAGTACATTATATTAATTTACAAATTATGGGGACAAAGCAAAATCAGATATAGCCTACTCTGAAAATGTTTATGTAGAAGAGTCGTTTCAGTACAGAAGATTAATATCCGTTAACACTAGAAACTTCCAATACGGGAAGGCGAGAGGGGACGAAGGCAGCTTTAGTTTTGTTATAGCGGTGAAAACAAACTTTATGGTTCTTGCAAAACCTACTCGCGCGCGCGCGCGTGCGTGTGTGTGTGTGTGTGTGTGTGTGTGTGTGTGTGTGTGTTCTTACCTAATTGTTCTTACCTAATTGTATCTTTACAGGAATGAGTCAAGCTCGTACTGTCCCGTGTCTTAAACCATATTTATCGTACATATCCTTAAATTTGTGAATTGTTTTGACACACACTATTTCATTCGGTAATGCATTCCAATGATCAATTCCTCTGTTTGGGAAGCTGAATTTCCTTACATCTTTATCACCTCTCTTCTTATGCAGTTTTTTGCAGTGTCCTCTTGCTGATGCTTCCCCATATGTAATCATTTATGTCTATTTTCTCCTTCCCTAATATGCATTTATATAGCATTATCATGTCACCTCTTTTCCTTCTCTCCCGTAGTGTTGGTAGATTCAGTTTATTTAGTCTTCCTTCATAGCTCAGATCCCTTAAGCTTGGTATCCATCTTGTAGCGGCCCTTTGAACTTTTTCAATCTTGTCTATGTGTTTTTTGAGATGAGGACTCCAGACTACTGATGCATACTCCAGGGTTGGCCTGATGAATGATGTTATTATCCTTCTCAGCATGTCTTCATTTATGTATGTGAATGCTATTCTCATATTTGCAAGCAGCGTATACATGTTCCGTACCTTCTCACTGATGTGGTCAGCCAGAGATAGTCTGTTATTGATAATCACACCTAGGTCCTTCTCTCTTTCTGATGTGTGTAGGGTTTTATTTCCTAACGTATAATCCCAATCAGGTCTTTTTCCACTTTTACCAAACTTGATTACATGACACTTGTCCACATTGAATTCCATTTGCCATGTATTACTCCATTCATGAAGTTCATTTAATTCTTCTTGTAGCTCTTTACAAGAGTCTGTGTTAGTAATTCTCCTTTGTATTTTTGCATCATCTGCAAACATATTTAGATAGCTTTCATTTCCAGTGTTACTGTCTATATCATTTATATACACTAAAAACATGATTGGTGCCAGCACTGAGCCCTGTGGTACTCCACTAGTCACTTCTTTCCATGATGAGTAGTTTCCCCTTAGTACTGTTCTCATTTCCCTTTTTTATGAGAAAATCTTGCAGCCAACAAAACAGATTGCCTCGAATTCTTCCTTGATGGTATAGTTTCCATAAAAGTCTTTGGTGTGGTACTGTGTCAAATGCTTTCCTGAAATCTAAATAGATACTGTCCACCCATCCTTCTCTTTCCTGTATTGTGTTTGTTACACTGTCATAGTAGCTCAACAGATTAGTAACACATGATTTTCCTTTTCTGAAGCCAAACTGTCTTTCTGTTATCATATTGTGTTCTTCTAGATGATTTGCCCCAGCTTTTCTTATAAGCTTTTCTAATACCTTGCTTACAACACTAGTCAGTGATACTGGTCGGTAGTTAAGTGGATTTCGTCTATTCCCTTTCTTAAATAAGGGGACAATATTTGCTTTCTTCCAAATATCAGGTAGTTTACATTGACTTAAGGATTTCTTGAAAATTAAAAATAATGGTTTACTTAACTCCTTTCCACATTCTCGTAGTACCCATCATGAAATTTCATCAGGATCACTTGCTTTTCCTCGGTCTAATTTACTTAACTCCTCCTGTATTACTTTTTCTGATATTTGTATATCTGGTAGTATGTGTGGGCATGCATGTTCCACATAGTCCCTCTCAAAATTTTTTTCTTCTGTAAAAACTGATTGGAAATTCTTATTTAGTGCTTCACAAATATCTTTCTCTTGTGTATAGTTGATTCCCTCGTCCATAATGGATTGTATTTTATCTTTTACTTTGGTTTTGCTTCTGATGTAGCTGTAAAATAGCTTTCGTTGATCACTACTTTTATTTATGATATCCTCCTCAAACTGTTTTTGGGCTTCCCTCCTTATTCTTGTATAATCGTTTCTTGCCTGTTTGTAATTATTATATGCCCTTTCACTACTGTGTCTTCTGTATCGATTCCACAACAAATCTCTTCTTTCTTTTGATTTTTTACATTCTGTACTGAACTATTTCTGTATTTTCTTATCTGCTTCTTTGTGCTGTGGGATGTATTTCTGGAATCCTATTTCATAAAATTCACAGATTTTTTTATATACAGCATTTGAATATTGTCCTCTAAGCTCATTTTCCCAATCAACTTCTAAGAAATAATTCTTTAGGTCATAATAATTTCCCTTTTTATAGTTTAGACTCTTTTTGTAACTTTCATTGCTGTTAACTGTCATAAGCTATCCTGAAGTTGGAATTTAGTACTGCATGATCGCTTTTGCCGAATGGTGGGTGATATATTAAATTGTCAATATCATTTTCTTGCCAAGTAAATATGAGAATTAGCATTGAAGGTACATTGAGTCCTCTTTTTCTGGTGGTTTCCCTCACATGTTGCGTTAGGAAAAACTCTTGCACGAGATCCAGGAGATTTTGGTCCCAACAGCTTTCTTGGCTAATTATATCTAGAGTATTCCAATTTATATCTGTATTAAAATCTCTAGTTAGTATAATTCTTTCCGATTTCTCTTCCATTTTATGTAGTAATGCTCTTAAATTCTGACTTGTACTCTCTGCCAAGTCCTCATATTCGTCTCTTTCCCATGTGTTTGATCTGGGTGGCATGTACATATTGGCTACAATTACTTTCCCTTCAGATGTGTTGATCTCTACTGCAATCAGTTCTACTTGTGATGGTATATCTAGTTTTATTTCATTGACTTTTAGATTTTTCTTAGTTAATATTATAATTCCTCCTCCATTTTTTGAATTTCTGTCTCTTCTCCATATATTATATTCCTCTAAGTTTAGTATGTCATTTGACATCCTTGGTGTTAATTTTGTTTCAGTTAGGCATATTATATGTGGGTCATTTTCTCTGACATAATCATTCATCTCTAATAATTTAGATACCATTCCATCGACATTTGAGTACATCAACTTAATCATCTTGTTTATATACTTGTCATGACATGGTTATACTACCTTCCTCCTTTTTATTCCCTCCTGGTTATGTACCACTTTCATACCTGCAATCCTATTACTTTGTAAAAAAAAATGTGTTCTGCTCCTCTTCTGATCTTCCCTCATTTTTTGTTTTTGCTTCCTCCCTCTTCTCTTTCAGTAATTCCAGTTCCTCTTGTGTTAGGCATCTTTTTATCCATACATTTTTGAACCCCTCTTTTTTCATAAGATTCTTTGCATTTTTTAGTATCTCCTCCACAGTGTTTACACTCTGGAAAGTCACCTTTAGAGGTCTTGCCTTGCTTTTCTCGTATTTCCCTAACCTTTTGTGTTCCTCTATGTCTTTACTACAGATTTCCTCTGTTACTTCATTCAGTAAGCTCATTACATTTGCCATCTTTTTGTCTCTTGTGATCATGTTTTTTACTTCTTCCTCTTCTATACCAGTGATTACTATAGATTTGTTGATATCTACTGAATCTCTGACTAACTTTGGGTTGTTTTGGATTATTCTTTTCACTTCCTGTTTAATGCTTTTTTCGTCCACCCTTGTTTCAAAGTCTGTTTCTAAGTCTGTCTTTACTTTCACCATTTCAGCATACGTGGTTTCCACATCATTTTTGTAGCTTTGCACAACTTCATTCACCCGTGTTATCTTCTCCTCAATATCACTTCTCTGGTGTGTGTGTGTGTGTATGTGTGTGTGTGTGTGTGTGTGTGTGTGTGTGTGTGTGTGTGTATGTGTGTGTGTGAAGCTAATCATTGTAAGCATAAAGTTATATAAAACTTTTGTAAGTTT
Organism: Coenobita brevimanus; assembly: GCF_032717465.1. Taxonomy (NCBI): domain Eukaryota; kingdom Metazoa; phylum Arthropoda; class Malacostraca; order Decapoda; family Coenobitidae; genus Coenobita; species Coenobita brevimanus. The sequence continues at coordinate 39,059,921 of NC_137025.1, read as the reverse complement.
ATTCAAAGAAATGGGATAACTTACAGGCACATAATGGTAACAGATAACACTGCCCCCCCCCCCTCTCTCTCATGCTACGTTCCCCCCATTTTCTTTGTTCTTTTTCAACATACTACGGCAATTATTACTCCCACTTAACCCTTCCTCCCCTTCTCCCTCCCTCTCCAGAAACTTCTACCTCCCCTCACCACCAGTGGCGTCACTGCTAGGTAATTCAGTTGGCAAGTGCAGCGTGGAGGGAGGCAGTGGGGTCACAAGAACATGTAGGGTGGACCTAAATCAACATGAGCAATGTTTTATTTTCTCACGCCTTCCTCTACAGACATACGGTGGACTAGACAATCAGTTTTATTTGGGCCCAGCATTCCTAATGTGCAAGATTAAGAGTTGGAATTTCACTCTACAGCAAGTCATAACCAAGATCCCAGCACCATGGTCTCTACTGAACACCAGAAATGTTTGACAGAAGTATGCTAGGCCTATCTCATGAATGATTTTGTTGGGATAGTATTTACATGATCATTTTCAGAACATATAGGTAGATCCAATTTCCTACCAACTAATATTTTTTTTATGAGACTGGGACGAGGGGAAAGGAGGGAAAGGAAGAAGCTGAAAGGAGGAAAGTGAGGATAAAAAGCAAGAGAGAGAGAGAGAGAGAGAGAGGGGCTCTGTATATCGTATAGTGTCGGGGAGGCAGTACGGAAGTACATGGGACTTAAAAGGGGACGGGGAGTAGGAAGAAAGAGATAATGAATAAGAGAGGAAAAGGCGAGAACGAATGAAGACAGCGAGAGGGGTAATAACGAAATATATAAAATTACTGAAAAGTAGAGAATACGGTGTGGAGCAGTTCGAGTATGGCAAGGAAGGTTAGAGAAACAAGGCAAAGGACACCTTTAAAAACTCTCTCTCTCTCTCTCTCTCTCTCTCTCTCTCTCTCTCTCTCTCTCTCTCTATATATATATATATATATATGTGTGTGTGTGTGTGTGTGTGTGTGTGTGTGTGTGTGTGTGTGTGTGTATATTGTAACAATCCGCCGCGTGGTTATCTAGTTACGGGGCGGACTCTACATTTGGTGTAAGGTAAAGACACAAGAAACAGAGTGGAACTTAACTATACTTTAATATTAAACCTTACACTACAAAAAGTACCTAACAACATTATGACAAGTAACAAGGTTCATGACAAAGATTAAAGTTATAACACTTAAACAGTAGTTACTGCACAAAGAACAAGATAAATAGATCAGGTAGTTAAGCAAACGGACAAAGGGAAACAGCTACAGGCAAGATACAGAATTATATGATATACAAATAATACAAAATTGATATACACCCTCTTCCACGTCACAAGGTCACCGAGCACAGTTACCGTGAGGGAGGTGGATGGGGCCGGTGTAAACCCACTCAGGGAGGAGGAACACTGTCAGCCGTTAATAGTGTGAATCTGCCTTCTCTTTTTTTTTTTTTTTTTTTTTTTTTTTTTTTTTTCCCGGCCTATCAACCATCTGCCTTCTCTGACGAAGCAGCGGTATATATACCCCCACGGGTGAAGCCCGGCTTGTTTCACCTAGCCGTGTGGGGCTCCGAGGCGGTGATCCAACCGTAACGAGGGAGCCCAGCACTCCAGTAGTTTAGTGGGGGCGTCACAATATCTATCTATCTATATAATATTTATCTATAAATGCGCGTGACCCCTTCTGTCTATCTATCTATATCTATATCTATCTATCTATCTATCTATCTATATCTATATCTATCAATCATCTATCTGTCTATTTATATAGATAGATGTAGACAGATAGATAGATAGATATAGATATAGATAGATAAATAGATATAAATAGATAAAGTTAGATAGATAGATACATAGATAGATAGATAGATAATCATCATCATCGTTATGATCATCCGGACCTCCTTCCCCACCCTAGGGTAAGGTGAGGAGTAGCAACGTCCAGACAGCCACTGTTTGCCCAGTTCAATGGGCCATGCTTCTATTCACTCATCATTCAAGCTCTCGAAATCCTGGCTCCTTCAGATAGGCCAAAAAAAATTTCACCAAGTTCTGTAGCTTCACATATACTTATCAGATAGGGCCAACCCGAACGCTGTCACGTTAAAGAGGTACCAAATCCCTGGTTATGCGCTTCTCCAGACAAAATTCATCCATCCAGCTCGGTGTCTCGTCAGTCACTTAGCCTCACTAACTTCCATACCTCTCTTCCACACACACTCATCTTTCATATCTTTCCACCTTTTTCTTGGCTTACTTTGTCTCCTCTCTCCTTCAAATTCGCTTAGATATACCTTTCTCACCACCATATTGTCATCCATTCTCTCCACATGACCAAACCATCTCAGTACACTCTCTTCGATTCTGGTATCCACAGGTTTCCTCATTACGCATCTTTCACGTATCACACTGTTCCGTATCCTATCCACTCTGTACCCCACATACATTCCTCAGCAACCCCATCTCCACAGCTCTTACTCTTGACTTTACATTTTCATGCCACACCATAATCTCACATCCGTATGTTAAAGTTGTTACTAACACTCCTTCAAATAAGTCTTGCGCAACTGCAGCACTCAACCCTTTGCATCCTATCAAAGCGTTCATAGCACCAGCTACTTTCCTTCCTTGTGTCACTCTACTTTCCACTTCTTTTGCACATTTTCCTCTATTTTCTATCACTCTACCCAGGTATTTGAACTCTCTCACCAATTCCGGTGTCTCTCCATACACTGTATCATCATGCTGGGAGTCACCTTCTCGCAATAACCATCACTTTACTCTTTTCTACATTTACTCTCAAGGCACGACGCTCACGGACATCTACAAAACTGCACTAGCCTACCAAGTTGTCCGGTACTTGCAAGCAGTAATGCATCATCAGCATACAACAAATTTGAGATAATCCATCCATCACCATTCATTACCAACACCACCCCTCTCCATTACTCGTGTTTTTAATTCTCTCATTGCCCCATCCACATATATTTTTACTGAACAACCATGGGGACCTCACGCAACCGTCTCGCATGCCCACATTGATCGTGAACCATTCACTTTGATGCCCCTTTACCCTTACACATGCCTCACTACCATCATATATATATATAAGACCGGAACATTAAACAAACTGAATTCTATGCAAACGTAACATACAGTGTAAGAAGTCTTGAACAGTATTAGAAACTTCATACCATAATAATTTTATTATAAAACATTTGTTGGGATATTGTAGGTCTGAGTGAGATCTCCAAGGGAAAAAAAAAAACGACAAAATCATTGAGCTCCAAGACGGCATCCACCTATTTTACTACAGAGGATGATGTATAGGCAATAATAGTGGAATATGCAAGAGTTACAGGCATTAAATAATCATAGCACAATATGTAACACTAGCACAATATGTAAGGTCTGGTGCATCAGGAAGAGTATCACAAACATCCTCTAGCCCTAGACGACCAAGAATGTATAATGTTTGTCAACACATGATTAGCTCACGTGTCGCAAGTTTGCCAGATGCTAAAAACATACACATACACTTACATGTCAGCCAGGCCACAATCCAAAAATCGGGTGTAGGGAGTTTGAAGGAAATTGGGAGGCATTAGAGAAGGAGATGGAGTAGAGAAGAAGTAGTAGACTGGGGAGAGTAGGATTAGCTGTCCCTCTAACAATCCTGGTCATGTCTCTCTGTCCATCATACGAACGATATGATTGTGCACAATAAAACCCCTTAACCCCCGAGTGTCTCTACCTCACCTCATTTACGATAGAAGATAGACAGAGAGCACAGTGAGACAGAGAAAAAAACTGCCTCGAAATTATACAATCTCCACGCTATCCAACACCTCACGATTTTACATTGGCAGCAGCAGTAATCAAGGAACCTCTACTATACCCGATACTAGTGGCAACGATTCTCTGCAATATCCACATTATCGACACTGGTGGCACCTACCTTCGTAGCTACCAACCTACCTCCCTGTCTACCTATCGACACTGGTGGCAGCGGTAAAGAAGAATGATTACAGGGGTAAAGAAACAGCAAAGAATTAGTGGTAGAGAAGAAACAGTAAAGAAGTTTATTACAACCAGCAGTAAAGAAGAAATATTACAACAACTGTCTACAGCAACTGTCAACGATTTACGACTCTACAATTTACAACCCTACAATTTACAACTCTATGATTTACAACTCTACGATTTACAACACTACAATCAATTACTACTTCTTCAAGTAACAAGCTCTACAAGTTAATCTACCAATAACAAGCTCAAGAAGTTAAACTTCTTCAAGCAACAAGCTCTACAAGTTAATCTTCTTCAAGTTACAAGCTCTACAAGTTAATCTCCTACCAATAACAAACTCAAGAAGTTAATCTTCTTCAAGTAACAAGCTCTACAAGTTAATCTTCTATAAGTAACAAGCTTAACAGGTTAATCACAAAAACTAAGAATGAAGAAAGAAGAGCAAGAAAGAAATAGGAAGAATGGAAGTGTTGACCTGCAAGTAAATGCTGTTTTGACACAAGCAAGCTGAAAGAGCACATATGACCTCCAACATCCACCCTTCACAACCACAGCATCAAATACCACACCTGCCAAGGACCTGGAAGGAATGCAATGAGGACATCAGCAGCTGACAACAACATAACAAGACTCCTGACCTACCACCTTCATTACCAGTGTTATCATCAACATCCCTACTACCACCACCACTACAATTGCCTTCAGTAAAGATGAAGGGAATTATTCCATGGATTCTACTATTCATGCTGATACCAAGAGGAACTCCTCACTTACATCCTCAACATATAGTAAGACAAGGTCACCTTATCGCACCAACTGCCTCTACATCTATTGTGTAGGCCATAGAGAGTAATGAAATTAGTTTGGACATATGTACAACCTACCAGTCATGTTGCAGAATATAGCAAGACCAATTACAACTCTAGCAGCAGTGTTTAAAGGCTCTTCCTCATATGATCATCCAACACAAGAAGTGGCTGAAATAATTAAATTAGCAGACTGGAAGCTAGAACAGGCTAAGACCGTTATGCTCACCTTGATCCAGGTCATCCCATCATGTTGGACTGACACAATTGAGGGAACAAACAACACAGATATATGGGACAAACGTGGTCTGTTCGATCTAGATGGAGCAATTCTAGGTAACACTTTTGAACTGGCTACAGAAAATGATCTTGAAGAAATAAATAACACATTTAACCTCCACCCACAGGGTAATGTCTATACACATCACGATCTGACTTCCATGGGGCTGCCGGGTAATGGTTATACACACGTGTCATCCCACCACCATTTGAACCAGCCGCCATTTCATCTCACCACCAAAGTGTAGGAAGGGAGTCCCTCTACAGCACACAGGTGAGGGTCAGTCTGTCCCATACATTTGCCAGGTGTACAATGATGTCTTCTGGTTCCTGTTTGTCTGATTCCGTCCGTGCCTCCTGTAGCCAATTGTATTATTCATCCATGCCAAGCCTCTTTCCAAGGATACTAGAAAAGAGTTCAGTGATAATGCCATATGGCATGCCTTGGATGCAACAGTGTCTAGTTTATCTAGCAGTGGAGATATTATTATGTTGATACCAAAGCCACTGTCAGCATCGCGGGCAGACACATGAACATGTCCTGCTCTCAAGCTGAAAATTAGTTGTCTTCCTCATGTCATTACTCACCAACGCAACGACCTAGAGACATGGGGTACATTCATTGGCAAGAGAAAGTGTTGATGAGTAATATGGTCTTTAATTTGTTTCTGTAAGTGCTATACTTTCCGAGATATTAAGGTTTGAAAATAAGCAATTTCCAGGAAATTGTCTGTAGTGAGGTGACGACTGGGTTAAAAATAGCCGGTGTCGTATGCACGGAGTGACTTATGCTGGAAGTCACCGTTCCGTTCAGTGCGCATGCGCCGAGTGGCCGTTTAGCTTCAATTTTGAAAGTATCCACATGTTATCCCAAATTTTTTGCCATAGTGGATGTTGGAGTGGCCCTGGTGAGAGAGGATAGTGTTTGGAAACTCCCTGTACTGTTGTTTGCAGATGATACTGTGTTGTTGAGTGAAGACGAAGGGGAGCTGCAAGGCTTGGTGGATGAGTTTGGGAGAGTGTGTTAGAAACGGGATCTAAAGGTGAATGTAGGGAAGAGTAAAGTGATGGTCTTTGAGAGAGGTGAAATCAGTGAATGTACAACGAGGTTGGATGGTGAGGAATTGGAAAATGTGAGTACGTTTAAGTACTTGGGTAGTGTGATGAGTAAGGATGGAGGTTTGGAGGTAGAAGTGCTTGAAAGGGTACAGCAGGGAAGAAAGGTTGTTGGTTCTTTGAAAGCAGTGATTAGAAACAGTGAAGTGAGCATGGAAGTGAAAAAGTTACTACATGACAGTATTGTGATACCAACTCTAACGTACGGAAGTGAAGCTTGGACGTTGTTGGAAGGACACAAGTCAAGAGTGAGAGCAGTGGAAATGAGTTATTTAAGAGGAGCCTGTGGAGTCACATGGAGAGACAGGCTGACGAATGAGGATATAAAGGAGCATTGTGATGTTGATATGGATGTGATAGGAAGCGTTATGAGGAACACACTGAGGTGGTTTGGCCATGTGGAGAGGATGGAGGGTGAAAGACTGACGAAGAGAGTGTATGTGAGTGAGGCGGAGGGGGGAAGAGGGAGGGGGAGGCCGAGGATGAGATGGAGGGATGGGGTGGAGAGGTATATGAGAGAGGGGTGTGTGAGTTGGAAGCAGGGCAGTGAAATGGCGGGGAACAGGGCGACTTGGAGGCGATTTGTTTGTGGCCACCCCAAACGGGATTGAGGCGTCTGGCAATAGACAGATAGATAGATTGTATGAAATACATGTGGCAGGAAGATAACTGGGTGTCTTATCGACCTGTAGGTAACTATATGTTGATACATGGATATATATAAATAAAGATATATGTGTATGTTACAGGCAGATTATCAAATTAGTCATTTCTTGAATTAAGATTAGTTTCATTTAGATTTATTTAGGTTAGGTTGATCTAGGATAAGGTAAGGCTAAGGTTAGGTTAGGTTTGGTTAAGTTTGGTTCGTTTAGGCTTAACAGAGAAGGGAACGGTAACTTCCAGCATAAAGTCACTCCGTGCATATGACACCGGGAATTTGGGAGTTAACAAGATTACACAAATTCTCTCATATTAACATAAACTAGCTGATACCCAGAACAGTGTAATGAAGATGACTGTAAAGAACTTTCGAAAAATAGATAAATCAATTCAAGAAACTGTGGAGAAAGTAATTGCACTGGAAGGAAATACAATACTTTTCCAACACTTCTCAGTGGTCATTGAACACATTGACATAACAATACTTCAGTTAGACAATACCTGAGCTAATTATTAAGAAAGGCATTGCTAATGCTGGTAATGGAAAGATCACCAATAGTTTCCTTCCCATTCACAAACTATGTCAAATAATCAGTCAAGGTGTAATTAAGCACGGTTTGAAGGCTTTGTCTGAGGAAAGGAATCTGATGATATATTATCCATACTTAGAGGCAACACTCACACCAACATCGATGGTAATTCATGTACCATTTACAACAGATGATTTCTTCACGGTCTATCAAATATAGCCTTTTCCTTCTGAAAAAGATGACTCATTAGTCATCAAAACCAAAACAGATGTCATAATGGTCTCCAATAAACTGGACACTGTTACCTTCCCTGGTGAAACAACAGTTTAACATAAAGGTTGTACATCATTGCATGCATTTCACCTATGTTCTGTGTATATCATTACATTTCAGCGAGCTGAAACAATCCCTTGTGAAATGGCTATCATAAAGAATCAACATAAATCATCAGTGCAACTTCACATTTATTCCAGATAAAGTCATCCATCATTAAAACATTGGTCATTCACAGTTTTATTTCACTCAAACTGCATCCGTTTTCGCAACTTGCCAAGACACACCTCCAGTCCATACAACATCATCTGGTTTATACATATCACCAGCTTACTCTTCAGAAATAACCCCTTCATTGTCCACCTTACATACTGGAAACCACTATGCTATTTTAAATCACACACATAATTTCTTCCAGCCATTTCCTACAATGAATTTAAATATGAATACACATTAACCCGCTACGTCCTGGCAGATTTCTCACCACTGACTCCTCCCCCTAATCCCGGCAGATTATTGAAAAGTTTGTTTTTTTTGCTAAAACCTCCGTTTTTTTTTTGAGAAACCGAAAATTCAGAGAGAAAGTGCTCAGTTGAGTTTAGAAATACCAAATACATGTAACAGTACCCCCACCTTGGTACTGTGTTCTCTCAGGCCAGGCTCCAGAGAAGACGTTTTCCTTGGAGGGGTAAACCACTCAGTATATGTAAATATTTATTTTATTTGGTACGAATTTATATGTAGTAAAAGAGCATATTGGCTTTCACACAATAATATAGGCGATATAAGCGTTGTTCACTCACCAAAAGCATCAATATACGGCACCTTCCTTTACGACGTTATCGCCTCATCACTTCTGCTTGTTTCTTCCCCTGGCTTCTTTCTTCCTTTGTCCTCCACCTCGGGAATCACTTTTGCCTTGAATTTCGTCATTGGAGAGACTGGTGCAAAACATCTATACTGGCCAGGTCACTGCTAACAGGTGAGTTGCCGAGAAAATGGCGTGCAGGGGGGAAGGGGGGGGAAGGGGGAGCTAGGCAATATCCCCACCTGGCGTTGGGTAGAGGAAGGTCTCCCACATAAGCCTGCCAAAAATCACCCGTGAAACTTGAAAATTGTGCAAATGATGGACCTCGCAATTGCAAAACATATGGATACGTTGTTAGGTGTCACTGTGACAAAACATGACGACGTATCCATAAGTTGAAATCATGCAACTGATCAATAAAACAATTCAACCATGGGAGATATATACCAGGATTCTATTCAAGCCATAGAATGTTATAGCCCAGCACCAGTCATCCACATAATTTTCTCCATCATATTTGCTATAGAGATATTGGCTATGTGCAGAATGTAAGCTAGGACTGAAAACTTGGAAACAGTATGTAAAAGCTATGTGCAACAAGTGAGACCAATTGTGCAAATATATATATATATATATATATATATATATATATATATATATATATATATATATATATATATATATATGTGTGTGTGTGTGTGTGTGTGTGTGTGTGTAAAAGCCATGCACAACAAGTGAGATCAACTGTGTAAATATATATATATATATATATATATATATATATATATATATATATATATATATATATATATACACAGCAAACTCGCCCCGAACTCGTGGGTTTCGTTCCAACTATGGCGCGTTTGACGCGAAACTGTGTAAGTTTTAACTACTTATTTTGCTCTCTAGACCCCCTAAATGTGGTGTTTTCCTGTTATCTGCCATTGGTAATCATTATGAAGCACTTTAAGTGGTTAGAAGGTTTATTTAATATTTGTGTACGAGTCAGTGGATGAATGTATCAGCATGACAATACATACAACAATTAAGCAAGCAATGAGTAAGATAGGAACCTTTATGGAAATGAATGCATTTTGGTTTCTGCTTTTAGTGAATATGAAAAGATTTCATTATTTTTGGATTCAAGCTCACCAGTTAATTTAACAACACAAGACGAATTAGAATGATTTTTTTTTTAAACAGAAGAAAGGTAACATTCATGGAGGAACCAAACTTATATTTATACACTGTAGATGGTAAAGAAATACCTGTAAAAGGCATGATTGAGTTAGAAATCAAATTTACAGAGAATACTAAACAAACACTACTATATTCTACATAGAGAATTTATATGTTAAAGCAAATATGCTTCTTGGCCTATGTATGATGAGAGAAGAAATTATCATACTGCTACCACATTTCAGTGGTAAAGAATTTGATGAGTTCATAGAGGAAATTTCTTCTCCAGATAATACACCCAAGAATGGTAGAAAATCCAAGGTAACAAAAGCCATTAAACACAAAACAAAAATTAAGAGTCTGACTTACAATCTCCCATAGAAAACAGGCACTCAGACACACTCTCTCCTTCACAGCCAAGGTCACTCAAGGCCCAAGGGTGAAACAACACTCATTCATCTTTTATTAACTATGATATAACCTTACCACTAAGATCATTCATGAAAGTCATGATAAAGAGTAAATTCAAGAATTGCAATGTTATTGTATTGGAGGAAACTTGCAAAGTGAAAGGACATTCAGTAGAAAATGCCTCATGTTGCATAAATAATAAAGGGAAAAATCAGTGTTTTTCTAGTGAAGCTAATAAATGGAAATGTGCAGATCAAAAAATGAACTGGGATATGCGATTTAGACTCTTGCCCAGCTCCCACATGCACAGTAACAATACCTGGAGCATCACACAAAATAAAATAATCAGAGTGCAGAAAAGAGCATTTGATTCACTCAGAAAATTTTAATATGGAGAATAATCTACTGGATTTACTATAGCAACATTGACAGACAGTTGTATTACCTGGTGAAAAATGAGGTTTCCAGTAAGTTTCTGAGCCAGGTACAAAACCAAAACCCCGCTTAGGCTGCCTCCGCTCGCGCAGAGAGGAAACAAATTCAAAGGCCAAATTTACCTTCGGAAAATGCATATATTATTTTAAATCGTAGCCCATCATCTTTTGCAGATGTTTATACTATAATATAAGCAAAAAAAAAAAAGATGAATAAATGTACAGAAATTAAGTGAGAATAAACCTTATTTAGGTGAAAACTAGCGTCTAATAACTTACATCACTGTACAAAATTTTTCCCAAGACATGCAGTTGCACAGTATATGTCTACATGTAGAATTTCACGAGCTTTCTAATGAGCTACACGGCAATTTGATACGCCCAATAGTTTTCGAGTAAATCGAAAAAAAAAACACGAAAATGTATCATTTATCATTTCGTATGTTATTACTGACACTGTAACAAATATATATGTAAACTCTTTTCAGTTTTGTAGCCCAAAGGTTAAGGAAGCCTATGATGTAATAGACATTTTATAACCCTTATTGTTACTGAGAAAATAAATTTTGAACAGTTCGGATGGGTTATGTGCAGTAACAGCAAAGAAGCTCATGCCTGTAGGTTGAGTATGTTTGTTTTCAAACTTTTCCCAAAATACTATTTTCCAAACAAAGAATATTTTGCTGTACAAAGGTTTGCATAAAAATCATCAGCTTGCTCATGCTTTCCTTGGTTTTTGATGCCACCTGTACTTTCTGAGTAAAATGCCCAGAAGAAAAACAATGAAATGCACCACTTTACCCTATGAGAATGTATAGTAAACACACATATTTTATACCATATAATCTATCTATCTATATACCTAGGCTGCTTCCCCCAAAGAAAGGCAGATAGCCGAGACAGGACAACACACTCCCAATTCACTTGTCCATACAAACACATTCATTTGCATCTTAGTCCCAGGGGGAGAAAGGACAGATCCTCACCGCACCACACCACACGAGGGTCAACTGCGCAGTGCAATCAGTGACATCTGCAGCAAGGCCTGACAGCAGAGCTGGTTTACCCCTGTCATATCATAATGGACCCATCCTGTTACCCGCACATGGATCAGCTGATCAGATCAAATGCGGGAGAATATCCCCATTTTCATTTCTTCCAGGCACACCATGCACACCAACTACACCTTCAACTACTACATTTCCCACTCTAGCATTCAGATCTCCCATCATTACGACATTCGCATTTGCTCCAAACACATTTGCTCTGCAGACACTCATCAACATCATTCCAGAAGGACTTTCTCTCTTCTGTATCCCTTTCGTTACGAGGCCCATATGCACTCACATATACCCACAGCTGACGTTCAGATTTTGCTTTCACCCACATCAGTCTCGATGAGACCTCCTTCCATTCAATCACACACTGCTGCACTTCCGGGCTCACTGACAAGGCCACACCTTCTCTCGCCCTTCCTCTATCAACACCTGACAACTTCCAGTCACACTCACCATTCGCCTTCCTCTTCGTTTCACTCAAAGCAAACAGATCCAACTTTTTTGTCACAAACATTCTCCCAATCTCCTCCTTTTTAGCCTCAATTGTACTACATCCACGCACATTCATAGACCCAATCTTCAGGGTATGGGAATAACTCAATCCCCCATCCCCTTCTATTCCCTGTCTCATTGTAGGAACTTAAAAAAACAGAGGATGAGGTACCTAGTCCCCTCACCCCGCCCCTTTTAGTCACCTTTTACGACACGCAGGGAATATGGTGGCAGAATTCTTCCTAATACAACCTGGCTACAGAGTAGTAGTACCAATCCATAGTGCAGACAAATTGTGTCCCCCCCACCACAGGGGGAGGGAAGGACCTTATAATAAATAGTATAAAAACTAGACAAATAAGCTGGTAACTCACATCCTCTAGCAGTGTTGTAATGCTTCTGGAACATAGATATGGACTTGCAGAGAGGATGAAAGGTATGATCACAGCCTGTGTGTGTGTGTGTGTGTGTGTGATTTACTGCTGTATGCATTCATCAGTATGGTACTGATGAAAGCACCACAAAGAGGACATATATAGCTGGTGTCCATCCTCCTCTTGTGCAAATAGCACAGCGAACACCGCAGCTGGGGATTCTTTCCAGGGTGTGGTGCAGAGTAGAGTCCAAGCGTGTCCTGTGATCGACTTATAGACGGCGTTTGGACGATGGTGCTCCTCCATCTCCTTGCCTCCGTACTCCTGCTGGAGGTGAAGAGGCGGGAGCTAGTCAAGTAACTCCTGACGGGCCAGCTACTGCAGGAGGTGGAGCAATTGTTGCAGGAGGTGGAGGGATGGCTGCAGGTAAAGCAGAGGGTGCAGTTGATGGAGTGGTTGCTGCAGGTACTTGTGTTCGTCCTCATGAGGGAAGGTCAGGTGCATAGTGGAGGACAAGACCTGATGCAGGCCACTCTTCCCCCTGTACAGTATGTACTTGGGTTATTGTAGTGAAATGCATACATGCAAGAAAAAAAACAGTTTAAAATTAAGATTATGGTAAGAGTTATTAATATTTCATTTAAAGATAATGGTACTGGTATGTCATACTTCTATATCATGGGTCATTCTTCTTTGTATATATATATATATATAAATATATATATATATATATATATATATATATATATATATATATATATATATATATATATATATATATATATATATATAATTAATACTATATACAAAATATGTACACTTCATTCAGGGGGGTTAACTTGGATGTTAACACTCCCCCCCACTAAATACTGACTCCAAATTTGGAATTCTTGCATGCATTCTGTGCATTGCGAACAGCAGTACTGCAAATACAATTCAGAAGATTATAAAGACAGTAGGTGCTGGGCTATACACATAATATGAGTTGAACATACTCAAACTCAAATCTTCTCAGGGCTTCATTATTTCATTGATCAGCTGCATAGTTTCGAACTTAGGTGAAGTCAACTTAATACTTGTGCTCATGTTTAAGTCCATATCAGGTAGTGGGTGAAAATGTTTGTGTGTATGATTGAGGATGGCGTAGTGATTGATGGTGGATAAAGCAGACATGGCTGGTGTAAATACCGCACAGTAGTCTGGTGCTATGTATAATCCTGATGCTGAACTATGAGATGGTGGTATATCTGGACAGACTATGTAAACTGATGTGTTATGAGTGAAATAAAAAAAACTGTGAGTGTCTGATGCGTTGATGGTGTACAAGTTTATCTGGAGCAAAAATGAAGTTGCAATGATTATGAATATTGTTATTTCTGATGATAGCCATTTCACAAGGGACTGTATCAGTGGGCTGAAGCGTGAAAATGTACGCAGGACAAAGGTGAACAGCATGTAAGGATGTGCGGCACTTTCGTTCAATCGTTGATTCACTTGCGAAAGTGACAATGTCCTGTCTCTTGGAGACCATGATGAGTTCGGTGTCTGTGTTGATGTTGATGATGACCAAAGTGTTGTTATTTTTATAGGGAAGGGGTGTATTTGGTATACTGTGAACAGGTCTTCAGTTATGAATGGTACATGAACTACTACTGATGTTGGTGTTAGTGTTGCTTCTAAATATGGATAATATTGCATGAATTCCCTACTGCGGAACAAAGGCTTCAATTTATGTTTATGTATGCCATGACTAATTATCTGACGTAGTTCATGAACTGGGAGTAAGTCAATTGTGATCTTGCCATCACCAGCATTCGAAATTCCTTGCATACGTGCCCTGAAACGATCTCTAGTGTTGTCTAATTGTAGTAGAATCGTGTCAATATGTTCTGTGATGATGGAGAAGTGTTGGAAAAGTGTAATGTTTCCTTCCATTTCATTTATTTTATCTACACTTTCGAGAGCTATGTTTTCTGCCTTTTTCAGATTTTTCACAATTGTCTTCATTGCTGAGTTCTGTCCTGTGATGAATGTATCTTGGTATGTTAGTATCTTAGCTATTTTATTAAATTTGTTGTTTATTTCTTTAAGGTCATCCTCTGTAGCCAATCCAAAGATGTTCCCAAGAACTGCGACACACCGTCCTTGCCTGACTGCCAAGAGGACACAGAGCTAATAGTAGGCTGCTTGTCCTTGTGACAGCCTTGTGAGTGTTGCCATATATTTCCCTCAGACCTGGCTACCCTGACCTATGACTCACCATAATTTGATGCACTCTCAGCCACTGGAAAAGTTTCTACAATCATTTATACAGAAATTGCATCATAATGCATCATCGGTCACTCTTCAGACTGCAAACATTTTGATTCGTATTGCGTCATCGTGTGCAAGGGGGTTAATACAGCACCAGATTAACCACTTCGTGCATGATGATGCAAAATGCATCAATGTGGTGTCAGGCTGAAGAGTAATCGAAGTTGCACTATGATACACCTTCCCTATAACTCGTCATCAAATCTTTATCTCAGGTTGAAAGTGCATCAAATTTTGTTGTTTCATAGGTTAGGGTGTCTGTGTCTGGGACAAACATATGGCAACACTGTTAGTGTCGTCTAGGCGGTCAGACAAGCAGAGTGTGTGAGTGCGTGGCCAGCCATTTTATTCCCCGTTTTCTGTTACACTGCCCAGCCACACCTTACGTGTATTATAGTGATAGTGTGTTATATAATGAAGTATATCTGTGAAGAAGGTGTACAAGCATTTTTTATTTATTTTTAGAGAAACCTATATTCAAATCAACTGCTCATGACCGTTCCCTTTCACAAAGTAACCACGATGGCAGGGAAAACATTCTTACCCAAGAAGGAGTGTATGAAATATGTATTTAGTTAATCTGAGAGTGAGGAGGACACAGACAAATATTCCGGGGAGAGTGAGGAGTGTGAGAGCTAATCCTACCCCCAGGCGTCGTAATAAACCTCCCTCCAGAGTCAAGGGCACCACAAGTATCACCACCACTGGTAGTACCACCACTCCCACCACTGGTATCATCATTGGTACCACCAATACCACCACCATCAGGTAGACAGCAGCCTCATATCAACATTGCCCTCTTTAGTGCCAATGCCCTCTATAAAAAGAACACTATCAGGCCTATAACTCTCCTTGATTTCCAAGTGCACATATGCCACAAGCTCTTGTCATTCCGGGATGAGAAGTGGCCAACATCAGGTGGTGTCCTTAACCATGCATCTGACCTTCCTTTGTGATGCCAGTAGCAGTACATGCAGCAACCACTCCATCAACTGCAGCCTTCGCTGTATGTGCAACCACTGCTCCACTTCCTGCAGTAGCTGGTCCATCAGGGATAACTCAGCCAGTTACTGCCGTGATTGCTCCACCTCCTGCAGTAGCTGGCCTGTCAGAGGTTACTCAGCCAGCCCCTGCCACAGCACTTCTAGCAGGATCATGGAGGCGAGGAGATGGGGATCACTGCCATCTAAGCGCTGTTGATGTGGGGACCACAGGACATGCTTGGACCTTACTCTGGATCAAAAGCTTGAAAATATCCACAACAGGAAGAGGCTGCAGTGTTTCCAGTGCTATTTGCACAAGAGGAGGAAGGACACCAGCTGCATATGTGCTGTTTGTGATGTGCCTCTCTGCAGAGGACTATGCTTGCATTGGTACCATACCAATGAAAGCATGCAGCAGTAATCTGTGGGCATTATATAGGCACTAGTGTATCTCATAGCACAATGTACAGGATGTAGTGTCTGCTGGAGATATACACAGCTTCTCACTAGGAATTTCAATCAACATAACGTATATCCACAATCTTGTCCCAGACCATCAAGAATGCTTAACATATGATGTATCTCAAACAATCTCTTTGTAGTCCAGGCGACCAAAAATTTCATGACATATTCAAACACACGGGGGAAACCAGCTCTAGTCAGTTAGTCCACGTGAATGGTACATCACACAACACATCCTCTCCAAGCTGTATATAATGTCGGAGAGATTCCCTTCAGGTCAAAAAGTATTGGAGAGCAAACCCAATAACACAAAGGTCAGGTAGGAGGCTTTGCCGTCATGCTACGTTACGCTATAACTGTACGATATAACTGGACAATAAAACTCTACAACCCAGGGGTGCTCTAACTCACATCGCTGATACACAAAGGGGAAGGTGAGAAAAAGAGAGAGAGCGAGAGACCTACCTAATCACTGTAGCCGACGACACACTATTTTCGTAAGCAGCGACAAGTTCGAGACATACTACGTCTCTCGATTTAAGTCTGGCAGTGTTTCGATGATCTTCCTACAAGTACCTATGACCACGCTATCGAAATTGGTGGCAAGCGGTACCAACGAACCAACTATGATAAACTATGCTAAGGGTGGCAAGTGGTAACAACGAACCAACTACGATAAACTATGCTAAGCGAAATTGATGACAGTGGTAAATGAAGCCAATTAACGTCTCAATCAACAATCATCAATCATACTACAAGATAAACAGAGAGCATGAGCTGGCGGAGCATCAATGCAACTTAACTTCACCCCTAATCATTCCTAACCACCTCAACAACAACTCCATTATTTACGAGAAACAACAGCAGCGATAAACTACGTCTATCAACAACTCTACAAGCCTACAAGTTAATCTCAACAAGTAAAGAAAATCACACATACAAGAAGAAGAAGAAGAAGCAAACAAGGATGTGAGTGTAGGGTGTGACATCTGAGTAAAGCGCAACATAGCTGTCCTACACCATCCTACTCTACCACCCCACCACGACCCCCACCACTTTTCCCCACCACCACCATCTCCACCGCCAGGAAGAGGAGAGCGAGTGTCTTGACCCAGCAGAGATGACCAAACGATGCTGACGTATTGAGCTGGATCAACAGTCTTGAACATCAACACCTCCCTCACCACACCTCACACCACGACTGTATCTCCTCTACTGTTTTAGTGAGTTGATTTATTCTAACCAAGGTTGTATTAGTTAACACTTCATCACTTACATAAGTATCTATAATATACTAACACTTAGTTAATGAGCCATACAATTATATATATATATATATATATATATATATATATATATATATACATATATATATACTCTCTCTCTCTCTCTCTCTCTCTCTATATATATATATATATATATATATATATATATATATATATATATATATATATATATATATATATATATATATATATATATATATATATATATATATATATATATATATATATATATATATATTTTATGCGAGGAAGAAGGAACCAAAGGCCATGAGCCCGCAGTAACAGTTCCCTCCAAGAGAAAAACAAAATACAATAGAGAGCCAAATTCAAGATCCGATCATTTTGAGATGCCTGGACACACCGTGAGAGACACACAATTTACACTGACAAATGTGTTTTATCATTTAATACTAACTACACAGTGAGAGACACGAACACAATTTACAATGACAAATGTGTTTTATCATTTAAATTTTTTGAGCATTCAAGAGAAATGTTTAATGTGATTTAGTGTGTAATCCCATTATGCTAAGAAAAGCACCTAAATTAGTGGCTGTAGGATCAGCATTAGCAGTGCCAAGGACCCTAGCACAAGAACCAGAAAACGATCAACAAAATATAAATTACGAAACACAATCAGAGACACAAGAACAAGCAGAAAACCAAACTCAGGAGACAAAACACACACTAGATAGAGATAATAAAGAACAGCAAACAGATGCAATTTACACTGAAGTAAATTAATGATGACACTTGGTCAGAATTTTTAGAAGTAGATAGCTAACTTTAGACAAATTTACCTCCAGCCTACTACAGCTTAAAGCATACAGTATTACGGTCAGAAAACACATATAAATTTCCTGTAGATGACGACTGGAAGGAAAACACTGTAAAGATGGCTAACTCAGTGCAGCAAGCAGCAGTTCAGTACCTTCTGCACAAAATTTCAGTAATACTCTACTTCCAGTGTATATTTTTCATGAAGACAATGATCTCATAAAATTCTCTGGTACAGAAAACGACAAAATTGACATACACACACTTACTGGACAGTGTCATCGATATTTTGTGGTAGGTGGGCCACTCAACATCCACTCACTCAATGTAGTGCTGCTGTCGGGTGTCTGCCCTTTCCTCTTCTCCATCCTTCTTTCCTTCTATCCTCTTCTGTCTTTCTTTCCTTCATTCTTTCCTTGTCCTTCTCCCTACGGGTGACATTACACTCCCTCTTCTGTCTTTCCTTCATTCCTTCCTTTTCCTTCTGCCTGTGGGTGACTCTACACTGAGTGACAAGCCAAGTGGTTTCCTGTACACCAGGAAACCATTTACTACGCTGGGTGGTAACCATATAACCAAATTTTGGTGCCTGGTGGTTTAGTGGGTAATTATTGCGCTCCAATCGGATTGAGCCGGTGAAGGTTTATATCCAAGGGATGGTTGGGGTTGATTGCTCATGCAGTGCCACTCAGAGATGAGTGAGGCTGGTTACTTTCATCTTAAATGTCAGGACCAACTGCCTAGCCCCGGGCTCCTACGCTCCTCATGGGTCAATGTAGGATTGGATGATGGATGTCATCGATATTTCATTAGGAGACAAACTGCAGGTGGGAAGGGAAACCAGCTGTTTTTTCTGCTAGAATAAACCAAGAACGATGCCCAGCTGGCAATTCACTCAGGCCAGACAGAACTTTCAGGAAATTCTCTGGAGGCAGGAATTTTCTTGGTGGTATATCCCCAGATTTACACGAAACTGTAGACCTACTAAGGCAAACGCACTTAGGCTCAAGTCTAGGGAAGATAATAGCAGATATTTCCATTATTAAGAAAACCTTGTTAGCTAGCCTAGAAAATATCAAACTGGGTAGTTGATAGTAACATGTAACCAGTGCATGTCGTTGACATCATTGGCTGCATAACAGCCCTATGCAAATTTCCTGACATGGTATTAAAAATCGCAAAAACCATCCCATATAATCCAGGGAAGTGTTTACTTTATTTCACTTATGAGGTGGAATTATACTGCAGTAAAACTGGCATGATTGACACATCACAGGCCAAGTGAACAGGGATCAAAGTACCAGAAATTGTAACAGGGATTAATAAGTCAAGTCTTGGCAAGGACCAGAGACAATCTCGTTCAGTTCACAAACAAACACAGTCAAATTAGCTCTAGGACTCGTTCCTGCATACCAGGTAACAGGACGGTACAAAAGCCTGGCCAAAGTCCCAGTAGACATTGGTTGGCAAAAAGACACACAAATTTAATGGAAGATCACCTGGTAGGTTGAACTCAGGTAACACGCTCTGTTACTATTGCGCAAATCCTGGTCACACAAAAGCTGTTACATTAAGAATGAAGATGACAGGCAAAAGGCAAAAGGGTTTGAACCGTACTGCAGGAACCATAAATCTGGTCACTGGACCTCAGGCTGTAAAACAAGAGACAAATTGGTATCTACCCGGGAAGGTCGTACCAACACAAAAGACAACAACACAATACACTCAAATAAACAAATAATCAACATAGCAAGTATCCTTGGAAAAGAAAGCATTAATGGTCTCTGCTGTATGTGAAGAGGAAGAGATTTCATTGTTTTTGGATTCAGGATCACCAGTGAACTTAATAATGCAAGATGAGTTACAGTAGAAAGACTTTTTAGAAATAGAAGAAAAGTGATGTTTATGGAAAATTCAGACTTAAATTTATACACAGTGGATGGTAAAAAAAAAAAAAAATACGAGTTATTGATATGATTGAAATTCACAGAGACCACAAAATCATTCACTACCACCTTTTACATAATAGAAAAATTGTCAATTAGATTAAATGTTTTGCATGGACTAACTGCAATGGGGACAGAAAATATAATAGTGATGCCCCGTTTTAATGGAATTAACTACGACAGCAAAGTCATAGAGGAAATTTCATCTCCTGATACTACAACCAACAATTATAGAAAAACTAGAGTCACAGGAGAGATTACACGCAACACAAAGAAGGTAGAGTCTGACATACAATCTCTCAAAGAAAACGGGCGCTTAGACCAGCTATTAGAAGCCGATACCCACCTCTCACCCACTCACCCACAATCCAATCGTGACACGCGCACTCTCTCAGCAAGCATTAATTATGATATAAATTTACCACCAAAATCATTCATGCAAATTTCGATTAAGAGTAGAATGAGATTTTGTAATGTCATTGCATTAGAAGAGACTATTAGAATAAATGGCCTTTTGACAGAAAGGTAAATGTCAAGGGTGAGATTATTGTCATTTTAGCTAACAATATGAATGAAGATATGAAGATAAAGAAAGGAACCTGTATTTGTAGGTTAGAGATTTGCCCAGCTCCTATACGTGAAGTGACAGTCGCGGGAGCATTGAGCAGAGTATACTCGTCAGACAGAGAGTGCATAAAAGAGCAGTTGGTTTTCTCAGATAATTCTGATGTGGAAAATGATTTATTAGATTTACTACAGAAGCATCGACAGACCGTCGCATTACCCAGTGAAAACTTAGGGTGTACAAGTCTAATCCAATATTAACATAAAACAGGATACACAACCAATCTACGTGCCAGAGTACAGAGTTGCACACTCACAACGAGCACTAGCAAAGCAGTATGTGGATGAAATGTTAAGTTTGAACATCACTGAACCGTCAGTATCCCCATGGAATGCACTACACTCCTTTGTACCTAAACAAAGCAGGGAAATGTGGGCAGTTGTTGATTATCACATACTTGATCAGGAAACCATTCCCGACCGCTTTCCCGTACCATTGTTAAGTGATGTCCTGCACAACATGGGACCAGAAAATATGGTCTTTTCTACAATCGATTTATTAAGTGGCTATTATTAAACTGACCTAGATAAAAAATCCTACAAATACACTGCTTTCTCTATAGACAGTGGGGATTATCAATATTACAGAATTTATATGTTAAAGCAAATATTCTTCTTGGCCTATGTATGATGAGAGAAGAAATTATCATACTGCTACCACATTTCAGTGGTAAAGAATTTGATGAGTTCATAGAGGAAATTTCTTCTCCAGATAATACACCCAAGAATGGTAGAAAATCCAAGGTAACAAAAGCCATTAAACACAAAACAAAAATTAAGAGTCTGACTTACAATCTCCCATAGAAAACTGGCACTCAGACACACTCTCTCCTTCACAGCCAAGGTCACTCAAGGCCCAAGGGTGAAACAACACTCATTCATCTTTTATTAACTATGATATAACCTTACCACTAAGATCATTCATGAAAGTCATGATAAAGAGTAAATTCAAGAATTGCAATGTTATTGTATTGGAGGAAACTTGCAAAGTGAAAGGACATTCAGTAGAAAATGCCTCATGTTGCATAAATAATAAAGGGAAAAATCGGTGTTTTTTTAGTGAAGCTAATAAATGGAAATGTGCAGATCAAAAAATGAACTGGGATATGCGATTTAGACTCTTGCCCAGCTCCCACACGCACAGTAACAATACCTGGAGCATCACACAAAATAAAATAATCAGAGTGCAGAAAAGAGCATTTGATTCACTCAGAAAATTTTAATATAGAGAATAATCTACTGGATTTACTATAGCAACATTGACAGACAGTTGTATTACCTGGTGAAAAATGAGGTTTCCAGTAAGTTTCTGAGCCAGGTACAAAACCAAAACCCCGCTTAGGCTGCCTCCGCTCGCGCAGAGAGGAAACAAATTCAAAGGCCAAATTTACCTTCGGAAAATGCATATATTATTTTAAATCGTAGCCCATCATCTTTTGCAGATGTTTATACTATAATATAAGCAAAAAAAAAAAAGATGAATAAATGTACAGAAATTAAGTGAGAATAAACCTTATTTAGGTGAAAACTAGCGTCTAATAACTTACATCACTGTACAAAATTTTTCCCAAGACATGCAGTTGCACAGTATATGTCTACATGTAGAATTTCACGAGCTTTCTAATGAGCTACACGGCAATTTGATACGCCCAATAGTTTTCGAGTAAATCGAAAAAAAAACACGAAAATGTATCATTTATCATTTCGTATGTTATTACTGACACTGTAACAAATATATATGTAAACTCTTTTCAGTTTTGTAGCCCAAAGGTTAAGGAAGCCTATGATGTAATAGACATTTTATAACCCTTATTGTTACTGAGAAAATAAATTTTGAACAGTTCGGATGGGTTATGTGCAGTAACAGCAAAGAAGCTCATGCCTGTAGGTTGAGTATGTTTGTTTTCAAACTTTTCCCAAAATACTATTTTCCAAACAAAGAATATTTTGCTGTACAAAGGTTTGCATAAAAATCATCAGCTTGCTCATGCTTTCCTTGGTTTTTGATGCCACCTGTACTTTCTGAGTAAAATGCCCAGAAGAAAAACAATGAAATGCACCACTTTACCCTATGAGAATGTATAGTAAACACACATATTTTATACCATATAATCTATCTATCTATATACCTAGGCTGCTTCCCCCAAAGAAAGGCAGATAGCCGAGACAGGACAACACACTCCCAATTCACTTGTCCATACAAACACATTCATTTGCATCTTAGTCCCAGGGGGAGAAAGGACAGATCCTCACCGCACCACACCACACGAGGGTCAACTGCGCAGTGCAATCAGTGACATCTGCAGCAAGGCCTGACAGCAGAGCTGGTTTACCCCTGTCATATCATAATGGACCCATCCTGTTACCCGCACATGGATCAGCTGATCAGATCAAATGCGGGAGAATATCCCCATTTTCATTTCTTCCAGGCACACCATGCACACCAACTACACCTTCAACTACTACATTTCCCACTCTAGCATTCAGATCTCCCATCATTACGACATTCGCATTTGCTCCAAACACATTTGCTCTGCAGACACTCATCAACATCATTCCAGAAGGACTTTCTCTCTTCTGTATCCCTTTCGTTACGAGGCCCATATGCACTCACATATACCCACAGCTGACGTTCAGATTTTGCTTTCACCCACATTAGTCTCGATGAGACCTCCTTCCATTCAATCACACACTGCTGCACTTCCGGGCTCACTGACAAGGCCACACCTTCTCTCGCCCTTCCTCTATCAACACCTGACAACTTACAGTCACACTCACCATTCGCCTTCCTCTTCGTTTCACTCAAAGCAAACAGATCCAACTTTCTTGTCACAAACATTCTCCCAATCTCCTCCTTTTTAGCCTCAATTGTACTACATCCACGCACATTCATAGACCCAATCTTCAGGGTATGGGAATAACTCAATCCCCCATCCCCCTCTATTCCCTGTCTCATTGTAGGAACTTAAAAAAACAGAGGATGAGGTACCTAGTCCCCTCACCCCGCCCCTTTTAGTCACCTTTTACGACATGCAGGGAATATGGTGGCAGAATTCTTCCTAATACAACCTGGCTACAGAGTAGTAGTACCAATCCATAGTGCAGACAAATTGTGTCCCCCCCACCACAGGGGGAGGGAAGGACCTTATAATAAATAGTATAAAAACTAGACAAATAAGCTGGTAACTCACATCCTCTAGCAGTGTTGTAATGCTTCTGGAACATAGATATGGACTTGCAGAGAGGATGAAAGGTATGATCACAGCCTGTGTGTGTGTGTGTGTGTGTGTGATTTACTGCTGTATGCATTCATCAGTATGGTACTGATGAAAGCACCACAAAGAGGACATATATAGCTGGTGTCCATCCTCCTCTTGTGCAAATAGCACAGCGAACACCGCAGCTGGGGATTCTTTCCAGGGTGTGGTGCAGAGTAGAGTCCAAGCGTGTCCTGTGATCGACTTATAGACGGCGTTTGGACGATGGTGCTCCTCCATCTCCTTGCCTCCGTACTCCTGCTGGAGGTGAAGAGGCGGGAGCTAGTCAAGTAACTCCTGACGGGCCAGCTACTGCAGGAGGTGGAGCAATTGTTGCAGGAGGTGGAGGGATGGCTGCAGGTAAAGCAGAGGGTGCAGTTGATGGAGTGGTTGCTGCAGGTACTTGTGTTCGTCCTCATGAGGGAAGGTCAGGTGCATAGTGGAGGACAAGACCTGATGCAGGCCACTCTTCCCCCTGTACAGTATGTACTTGGGTTATTGTAGTGAAATGCATACATGCAAGAAAAAAAACAGTTTAAAATTAAGATTATGGTAAGAGTTATTAATATTTCATTTAAAGATAATGGTACTGGTATGTCATACTTCTATATCATGGGTCATTCTTCTTTGTATATATATATATATATAAATATATATATATATATATATATATATATATATATATATATATATATATATATATATATATATATATATATATATATATAATTAATACTATATACAAAATATGTACACTTCATTCAGGGGGGTTAACTTGGATGTTAACACTCCCCCCCACTAAATACTGACTCCAAATTTGGAATTCTTGCATGCATTCTGTGCATTGCGAACAGCAGTACTGCAAATACAATTCAGAAGATTATAAAGACAGTAGGTGCTGGGCTATACACATAATATGAGTTGAACATACTCAAACTCAAATCTTCTCAGGGCTTCATTATTTCATTGATCTGCTGCATAGTTTCAGACTTAGGTGAAGTCAACTTAATACTTGTGCTCATGTTTAAGTCCATATCAGGTAGTGGGTGAAAATGTTTGTGTGTATGATTGAGGATGGCGTAGTGATTGATGGTGGATAAAGCAGACATGGCTGGTGTAAATACCGCACAGTAGTCTGGTGCTATGTACAATCCTGATGCTGAAGTATGAGATGGTGGTATATCTGGACAGACTATGTAAACTGATGTGTTATGAGTGAAATAAAAAAAACTGTGAGTGTCTGATGCGTTGATGGTGTACAAGTTTATCTGGAGCAAAAATGAAGTTGCAATGATTATGAATATTGTTATTTCTGATGATAGCCATTTCACAAGGGACTGTATCAGTGGGCTGAAGCGTGAAAATGTACGCAGGACAAAGGTGAACAGCATGTAAGGATGTGCGGCACTTTCGTTCAATCGTTGATTCACTTGCGAAAGTGACAATGTCCTGTCTCTTGGAGACCATGATGAGTTCGGTGTCTGTGTTGATGTTGATGATGACCAAAGTGTTGTTATTTTTATAGGGGAAGGGGTGTATTTGGTATACTGTGAACAGGTCTTCAGTTATGAATGGTACATGAACTACTACTGATGTTGGTGTTAGTGTTGCTTCTAAATATGGATAATATTGCATGAATTCCCTACTGCGGAACAAAGGCTTCAATTTATGTTTATGTATGCCATGACTAATTATCTGACGTAGTTCATGAACTGGGAGTAAGTCAATTGTGATCTTGCCATCACCAGCATTCGAAATTCCTTGCATACGTGCCCTGAAACGATCTCTAGTGTTGTCTAATTGTAGTAGAATCGTGTCAATATGTTCTGTGATGATGGAGAAGTGTTGGAAAAGTGTAATGTTTCCTTCCATTTCATTTATTTTATCTACACTTTCGAGAGCTATGTTTTCTGCCTTTTTCAGATTTTTCACAATTGTCTTCATTGCTGAGTTCTGTCCTGTGATGAATGTATCTTGGTATGTTAGTATCTTAGCTATTTTATTAAATTTGTTGTTTATTTCTTTAAGGTCATCCTCTGTAGCCAATCCAAAGATGTTCCCAAGAACTGCGACACACCGTCCTTGCCTGACTGCCAAGAGGACACAGAGCTAATAGTAGGCTGCTTGTCCTTGTGACAGCCTTGTGAGTGTTGCCATATATTTCCCTCAGACCTGGCTACCCTGACCTATGACTCACCATAATTTGATGCACTCTCAGCCACTGGAAAAGTTTCTACAATCATTTATACAGAAATTGCATCATAATGCATCATCGGTCACTCTTCAGACTGCAAACATTTTGATTCGTATTGCGTCATCGTGTGCAAGGGGGTTAATACAGCACCAGATTAACCACTTCGTGCATGATGATGCAAAATGCATCAATGTGGTGTCAGGCTGAAGAGTAATCGAAGTTGCACTATGATACACCTTCCCTATAACGCGTCATCAAATCTTTATCTCAGGTTGAAAGTGCATCAAATTTTGTTGTTTCATAGGTTAGGGTGTCTGTGTCTGGGACAAACATATGGCAACACTGTTAGTGTCGTCTAGGCGGTCAGACAAGCAGAGTGTGTGAGTGCGTGGCCAGCCATTTTATTCCCCGTTTTCTATTACACTGCCCAGCCACACCTTACGTGTATTATAGTGATAGTGTGTTATATAATGAAGTATATCTGTGAAGAAGGTGTACAAGCATTTTTTATTTATTTTTAGAGAAATCTATATTCAAATCAACTGTTCATGACCGTTCCCTTTCACAAAGTAACCACGATGGCAGGGAAAACATTCTTACCCAAGAAGGAGTGTATGAAATATGTATTTAGTTAATCTGAGAGTGAGGAGGACACAGACAAATATTCCGGGGAGAGTGAGGAGTGTGAGAGCTAATGCTACCCCCAGGCGTCGTAATAAACCTCCCTCCAGAGTCAAGGGCACCACAAGTATCACCACCACTGGTAGTACCACCACTCCCACCACTGGTATCATCACTGGTACCACCAATACCACCACCATCAGGTAGACAGCAGCCTCATATCAACATTGCCCTCTTTAGTGCCTATGCCCTCTATAAAAAGAACACTATCAGGCCTATAACTCTCCTTGATTTCCAAGTGCACATATGCCACAAGCTCTTGTCATTCCGGGATGAGAAGTGGCCAACATCAGGTGGTGTCCTTAACCATGCATCTGACCTTCCTTTGTGATGCCAGTAGCAGTACATGCAGCAACCACTCCATCAACTGCAGCCTTCGCTGTATGTGCAACCACTGCTCCACTTCCTGCAGTAGCTGGTCCATCAGGGATAACTCAGCCAGTTACTGCCGTGATTGCTCCACCTCCTGCAGTAGCTGGCCTGTCAGAGGTTACTCAGCCAGCCCCTGCCACAGCACTTCTAGCAGGATCATGGAGGCGAGGAGATGGGGATCACTGCCATCTAAGCGCTGTTGATGTGGGGACCACAGGACATGCTTGGACCTTACTCTGGATCAAAAGCTTGAAAATATCCACAACAGGAAGAGGCTGCAGTGTTTCCAGTGCTATTTGCACAAGAGGAGGAAGGACACCAGCTGCATATGTGCTGTTTGTGATGTGCCTCTCTGCAGAGGACTATGCTTGCATTGGTACCATACCAATGAAAGCATGCAGCAGTAATCTGTGGGCATTATATAGGCACTAGTGTATCTCATAGCACAATGTACAGGATGTAGTGTCTGCTGGAGATATACACAGCTTCTCACTAGGAATTTCAATCAACATAACGTATATCCACAATCTTGTCCCAGACCATCAAGAATGCTTAACATATGATGTATCTCAAACAATCTCTTTGTAGTCCAGGCGACCAAAAATTTCATGACATATTCAAACACACGGGGGAAACCAGCTCTAGTCGGTTAGTCCACGTGAATGGTACATCACACAACACATCCTCTCCAAGCTGTATATAATGTCGGAGAGATTCCCTTCAGGTCAAAAGGTATTGGAGAGCAAACCCAATAACACAAGGGTCAGGTAGGAGGCTTTGCCGTCATGCTACGTTACGCTATAACTGTACGATATAACTGGACAATAAAACTCTACAACCCAGGGGTGCTCTAACTCACATCGCTGATACACAAAGGGGAAGGTGAGAAAAAGAGAGAGAGCGAGAGACCTACCTAATCACTGTAGCCGACGACACACTATTTTCGTAAGCAGCGACAAGTTCGAGACATACTACGTCTCTCGATTTAAGTCTGGCAGTGTTTCGATGATCTTCCTACAAGTAGCCTACCTATGACCACGCTATCGAAATTGGTGGCAAGCGGTACCAACGAACCAACTATGATAAACTATGCTAAGGGTGGCAAGTGATAACAACGAACCAACTACGATAAACTATGCTAAGCGAAATTGATGACAGTGGTAAATGAAGCCAATTAACGTCTCAATCAACAATCATCAATCATACTACAAGATAAACAGAGAGCATGAGCTGGCGGAGCATCAATGCAACTTAACTTCACCCCTAATCATTCCTAACCACCTCAACAACAACTCCATTATTTACGAGAAACAACAGCAGCGATAAACTACGTCTATCAACAACTCTACAAGCCTACAAGTTAATCTCAACAAGTAAAGAAAATCACACATACAAGAAGAAGGAGAAGAAGAAGAAGAAGAAGAAGCAAACAAGGATGTGAGTGTAGGGTGTGACATCTGAGTAAAGCGCAACATAGCTGACCTACACCATCCTACTGCACCACCCCACCACGACCCCCACCACTTTTCCCCACCACCACCATCTCCACCACCAGGAAGAGGAGAGCGAGTGTCTTGACCCAGCAGAGATGACCAAACGATGCTGACGTATTGAGCTGGATCAACAGTCTTGAACATCAACACCTCCCTCACCACACCTCACACCACGACTGTATCTCCTCTACTGTTTTAGTGAGTTGATTTATTCTAACCAAGGTTGCATTAGTTAACACTTCATCACTTACATAAGTATCTATAATATACTAACACTTAGTTAATGAACCATACAATTATAAATAAATAAATAAATAAATAAATAAATATATATATATATATATATATATATATATATATATATATATATATATATATATATATATATACACTCTCTCTCTCTCTCTCTCTCTCTCTCTCTCTCTCTCTCTCTCTATATATATATATATATATATATATATATATATATATATATATATATATATATATATATATATATATATTTTATGCGAGGAAGAAGGAACCAAAGGCCATGAGCCCGCAGTAACAGTTCCCTCCAAGAGAAAAACAAAATACAATAGAGAGCCAAATTCAAGATCCGATCATTTTGAGATGCCTGGACACACCGTGAGAGACACACAATTTACACTGACAAATGTGTTTTATCATTTAATACTAACTACACAGTGAGAGACACGAACACAATTTACAATGACAAATGTGTTTTATCATTTAAATTTTTTGAGCATTCAAGAGAAATGTTTAATGTGATTTAGTGTGTAATCCCATTATGCTAAGAAAAGCACCTAAATTAGTGGCTGTAGGATCAGCATTAGCAGTGCCAAGGACCCTAGCACAAGAACCAGAAAACGATCAACAAAATATAAATTACGAAACACAATCAGAGACACAAGAGCAAGCAGAAAACCAAACTCAGGAGACAAAACACACACTAGATAGAGATAATAAAGAACAGCAAACAGATGCAATTTACACTGAAGTAAATTAATGATGACACTTGGTCAGAATTTTTAGAAGTAGATAGCTAACTTTAGAAAAATTTACCTCCAGCCTACTACAGCTTAAAGCATACAGTATTACGGTCAGAAAACACATATAAATTTCCTGTAGATGACGACTGGAAGGAAAACACTGTAAAGATGGCTAACTCAGTGCAGCAAGCAGCAGTTCAGTACCTTCTGCACAAAATTTCAGTAATACTCTACTTCCAGTGTATATTTTTCATGAAGACAATGATCTCATAAAATTCTCTGGTACAGCAAACGACAAAATTGACATACACACACTTACTGGACAGTGTCATCGATATTTTGTGGTAGGTGGGCCACTCAACATCCACTCACTCAATGTAGTGCTGCTGTCGGGTGTCTGCCCTTTCCTCTTCTCCATCCTTCTTTCCTTCTATCCTCTTCTGTCTTTCTTTCCTTCATTCTTTCCTTGTCCTTCTCCCTACGGGTGACATTACACTCCCTCTTCTGTCTTTCCTTCATTCCTTCCTTTTCCTTCTGCCTGTGGGTGACTCTACACTGAGTGACAAGCCAAGTGGTTTCCTGTACACCAGGAAACCATTTACTACGCTGGGTGGTAACCATATAACCAAATTTTGGTGCCTGGTGGTTTAGTGGGTAATTATTGCGCTCCAATCGGATTGAGCCGGTGAAGGTTTATATCCAAGGGATGGTTGGGGTTGATTGCTCATGCAGTGCCACTCAGAGATGAGTGAGGCTGGTTACTTTCATCTTAAATGTCAGGACCAACTGCCTAGCCCCGGGCTCCTACGCTCCTCATGGGTCAATGTAGGATTGGATGATGGATGTCATCGATATTTCATTAGGAGACAAACTGCAGGTTGGAAGGGAAACCAGCTGTTTTTTCTGCTAGAATAAATCAAGAACGATGCCCAGCTGGCAATTCACTCAGGCCAGACAGAACTTTCAGGAAATTCTCTGGAGGCAGGAATTTTCTTGGTGGTATATCCCCAGATTTACACGAAACTGTAGACCTACTAAGGCAAACGCACTTAGGCTCAAATCTAGGGAAGATAATAGCAGATATTTCCATTATTAAGAAAACCTTGTTAGCTAGCCTAGAAAACTCAAACTGGGTAGTTGATAGTAACATGTAACCAGTGCATGTCGTTGACATCATTGGCTGCATAACAGCCCTATGCAAATTTCCTGACATGGTATTAAAAATCGCAAAAACCATCCCATATAATCCAGGGAAGTATTTACTTTATTTCACTTATGAGGTGGAATTATACTGCAGTAAAGCTGGCATGATTGACACATCACAGGCCAAGTGAACAGGGATCAAAGTACCAGAAATTGTAACAGGGATAAATAAGTCAAGTCTTGGCAAGGACCAGAGACAATCTCGTTCAGTTCACAAACAAACACAGTCAAATTAGCTCAAGGACTCGTTCCTGCATACCAGGTAACAGGACGGTACAAAAGCCTGGCCAAAGTCCCAGTAGACATTGGTTGGCAAAAAGACACACAAATTTAATGGAAGATCACCTGGTAGGTTGAACTCAGGTAACACGCTCTGTTACTACTCGTATTGCGCAAATCCTGGTCACACAAAAGCTGTTACATTAAGAATGAAGATGACAGGCAAAAGGCAAAAGGGTTTGAACCGTACTGCAGGAACCATAAATCTTCTGGTCACTGGACCTCAGGCTGTAAAACAAGAGACAAATTGGTATCTACCCGGGAAGGTCGTACCAACACAAAAGACAACAACACAATACACTCAAATAAACAAATAATCAACATAGCAAGTATCCTTGGAAAAGAAAGCATTGATGGTCTCTGCTGTATGTGAAGAGGAAGAGATTTCATTGTTTTTGGATTCAGGATCACCAGGGAACTTAATAATGCAAGATGAGTTACAGTAGAAAGACTTTTTAGAAATAGAAGAAAAGTGATGTTTATGGAAAATTCAGACTTAAATTTATACACAGTGGATGGTAAAAAAAAAAAAAAAAAATACGAGTTATTGATATGATTGAAATTCACAGAGACCACAAAATCATTCACTACCACCTTTTACATAATAGAAAAATTGTCAATTAGATTAAATGTTTTGCATGGACTAAATGCAATGGGGCCAGAAAATATAATAGTGATGCCCCGTTTTAATGGAATTAACTACGACAGCAAACTCATAGAGGAAATTTCATCTCCTGATACTACAACCAACAATTATAGAAAAACTAGAGTCACAGGAGCGATTACACGCAACACAAAGAAGGTAGAGTCTGACATACAATCTCTCAAAGAAAACGGGCGCTTAGACCAGCTATTAGAAGCCGATACCCACCTCTCACCCACTCACCCACAATCCAATCGTGACACGCGCACTCTCTCAGCAAGCATTAATTATGATATAAATTTACCACCAAAATCATTCATGCAAATTTCGATTAAGAGTAGAATGAGATTTTGTAATGTCATTGTATTAGAAGAGACTATTAGAATAAATGGCCTTTTGACAGAAAGGTAAATGTCAAGGGTGAGATTAATGTCATTTTAGCTAACAATATGAATGAAGATATGAAGATAAAGAAAGGAACCTGTATTTGTAGGTTAGAGATTTGCCCAGCTCCTATACGTGAAGTGACAGTCGCGGGAGCACTGAGCAGAGTATACTCGTCAGACAGAGAGTGCATAAAAGAGCATTTGGTTTTCTCAGATAATTCTGATGTGGAAAATGATTTATTAGATTTACTACAGAAGCATCGACAGACCGTCGCATTACCCAGTGAAAAATTAGGGTGTACAAGTCTAATCCAATATTAACATAAAACAGGATACACAACCAATCTACGTGCCAGAGTACAGAGTTGCACACTCACAACGAGCACTAGCAAAGCAGTATGTGGATGAAATGTTAAGTTTGAACATCACTGAACCGTCAGTATCCCCATGGAATGCACTACACTCCTTTGTACCTAAACAAAGCAGGGAAATGTGGGCAGTTGTTGATTATCACATACTTGATCAGGAAACCATTCCCGACCGCTTTCCCGTGCCATTGTTAAGTGATGTCCTGCACAACATGGGACCAGAAAATATGGTCTTTTCTACAATCGATTTATTAAGTGGCTATTATTAAACTGACCTAGATAAAAAATCCTACAAATACACTGCTTTCTCTATAGACAGTGGGGATTATCAATATTACAGAATGCCGATGGGAAGACAGCTCCAGGCACATTCCAACGATTAATGAATAGTGTACTATCTGGAATATCAGGTGATGTATATCTGTTTATTTGGACGACATCATAACTGCAACACAATAGCTGAACATCTACAGAAAATAGACCGGCTCCTGCACAAGTTAGCCAATCTACCTATCTATCTATCTATTTCCAGACGCTTTAATCCCGTAAGGGGTGGCCACAAACAATTCGCCTCCATGTCGCCCTGTCCCCCGCCATTTCACTGTCCTGCTCCCACCTCACACCTCCCTCTCTCTTATACCTCTCCACTCCATCCCTTCATCTCATCCTTGTCCTCCCCCTCCCTCTACCCCCCCTCCACCTCACTCACATACACTCTTCTCGTCAGTCTCTCGCTCCCCATCCTCTCCACATGTCCAAGCGTTTCTCCTAACGCTTCCTATCACACATCCACACCACAACGTTCCTCACTTCCTCAATGGTCAGTCTGTCTCTCCATGTGACTCCACATGCTCCTCTCATATAACTCATTTCCATTGCTCTCACTCTTGACTTCTGTCCCTCCAGCAAGGTCCAAACATCACTTCCATACGTTAGAGTTGGTATCACAATACTGTCATGTACTAGCTTTTTCACTTCCATGCTCACTTTCCTGTTTCTTATCAATGCTTTCAAGGAACCAGTCACCTTTCTTCCCTGTTGCACCCTTTCAATCACTTCACCCTCTAAACTTCCATCCTTACTCATCACACTACCCAAGTACTTAAACCCAACCACATTTTCCGTTTCCTCCTCATTCAACCTCACTGTACGTTCACTGACTTCATTTCTCTCGAAGACCATAACTTTACTCTTCCCTACATTCACGTTTAGATTCCGTTTCTTACACACTCTTCCAAACTCATCCACCAAGCCTTGCAGCTCCCCTTCATCTTCACTTTAGAACACGATATCATCTGCAAACAACAGCACAGGTAGCTTCCAAATGCTGCCCTCTCTCACTAGGGCCACTCTAACATCCACTGCCCTACCTTGTATTTCTTCTATAACCCCATCCATACAAAGATTGAATAACCATAGAGACATGACACATCCCTGCTTCAATCCAACCTTCAAATAGAGAAACTCACTGAGTTCACTATCTACATGCACTGCAGCCTTAGCACCCTCATACATACTCTTCACGGCCTACAACAACTTCTCTTCTACCCCATATATTCTTAATACTTTCCACAATCCTTGTCTATCCACCCTGTCATATAGGCCTACTTTCTCCAAGTTAGCCAATACTGGTTTAAAAATTAAGCTGTCTAAATGCAAATTTTGCTTAAGGAAATTAAATTCTTAGGCCACAGACTAGATGCAGAGGGGATCCAAACCTCTGAGGGCAAAGTACAAGCAGTAAGGGATTTCCTTGAACCCACAAAGGTGGATGAAGTAAGAAAATTTTTAGGATTGGCCTGCTACTACAAATCGTTCATACAACAATTCTCTTACATAACAGAACCATTATTCCATCTACTGAAAAAACAAGCAGTATTTCAGTGGGGAGAGGAAAAAAAAATGCATTTAATGAACTGAAATATAAACTTACATGTGCACCTTGCTCGGCCTGTCCTAATTTCAGAAAACCATTCATAATTTGCACAGATGCCTCCCTCAAAGGTTTAGGTGCTGTAGTGATGCAAGAGGATAAATGAGGTAAATACCAACCCATTGCTTTTGCCAGTAGACAAATAAAATGAACTGAGAAAAATTACTATACAACAGACCTAGAAACCCAGCGGTAATATTTACTCTACAGAAATTTCGTGACCTTGTATATAGATATGAAATACACCTATACACTGACCACAAGCCTCTCTTGGATATGTTCCAAGAAAAACTCCTCTCTGGAAGGAGAGCACGATGGAAATGTAAAATCCAGCATTACAATGTAAATATTCACTACATAAAAGGTAAAGTAAATTTGACAGCAGATGCCTTATCACAAAACACGTCAGCCAATGTCGCTGTAATAAGTCCTCGTGAATCACTCTCCAACAGTGGTACAAATCAAGAAATCTCACAGACACAGAGAGGGGACCCAGTATGGTCTAAAGTAATATATCATCTCGAGTCAGGCGATGATGTACCATTACCCAAATTACATGTACCACTATGCACCACTTAAACAATTCAAAATGGTAAACAGTGCCTTATATATGATAAATCCAGGACAATCATATTATAGAAAAAATATTAGGCAATTAGTTATTTCTAGTACAATCATACCTCATATTTTAAGGATAATACATGATAGTCCACATGCAAGGCATTCTGGCAAGGCTAAGACAGTCAGGGAGGCCCAGATGTTATATTGTTGGCCAACATTAACCAAAGACATACATAATCACATAGACAAATGTGAGTCATGTGCAAGACACAAAGGTTACACATTATCACCTGCACCTAAAGGGAAATATCCTGTACCTAACCAACCATAGAACATTGTCATGGTTGATTTACTTAAATTACCCTTAACTACCAGTCACAATCAATATCTTTTTGTTGCCACTGATTATTTCTCACAATATGTGATGTTGGTTCCAATTAAGGGTAAAACTGCAAGAACAGTCGTGCAGATAATCACTGATAATGTTATCTGCAGGTTCAGCACCCCAAAGGGACTAATAAGTGACAATGGTGAAAATAACTCAGAAATTTTACAAGAAATATGTAAGCAATATAAAGAATGTTAATGTCTTGGCCTACCATCCAGCTTCCAATGGACTGGTGGAAATACAGAATAAAAAATATATATTAGATGTACTACAGCACATTCTCAATGAAAATTATGCAAAATGGGATGACTGGATTCCCAGAGTTAAAGAATTAATTAATTGTGCAATTAACAAAGCTATAGGAGATACACCTCATTTCATCATTTACGAATCAGACAAACGTCTCCCTTACGGGACGTTAGAAGGCGAACAAAGTCCCATATAAAATTATGATGATTATCCTAAACTTTGCTTACGTGAATTTAAAGAAATACACACAAAGGTAAAGAAACAGTTAACGATGTCCAAGGAAGAAATGAAAGAATCATTTAGTAAGATGGCAAAAGAATCAGTCATCAGCAGAGGTGATATTGTCTATGGCATCATTCACCCTAGAAACAATAAACTGTCACCGAAATTTGAGGGCCCATACAAGGCAAATGGGCCTGATGGAGTCCCTCCTGTTGTCCTCAAGAACTGTGCTTTTGTGCGTACACCCTGCCTAGGTGAACTCTTTTACCTTTGTCTTTCAACTTGTACATTTCCTTATTGCTGGAAGTTTGCTCTCATTCAGCCAGTCCCAAAGATGGGTGGCCATTCCCAACCCTCTAACTTTCATCCAATTGCTTTAACATCCTGTGTCTCAAAAGTTTTTGAGTCTATTCTTAACAGAAAAAAATTAAAGCATCTTTCCTACCACAACCTTTTTTCTGATCGTCAGTATGGGTTCCGTCAGGGACGCTTCGCTGGCGATCATCTCATCTACCTTTCAGACTCCTGGTCATCCTCGTTTTGGGACTTTGACGAAAGCTTTGCCATTACACTTGACATCTCAAAGGCTTTCGATTGAGTTTGGCATAAATTTTTAATTTCCAAATTGCCCTCTTGCGGGTCCTATCATTCTATCTGTGCCTTCATCTATAGCTTCCTTTGTGGTTGTTCGATAGCTGTTGATGTAGACGGCCATCGTTCTTCTCCTAGATCTATCAACAGTGGTGTTCCTCAGGGCTCTGTCCTATCACCAGCTCTCCTCCTTTTATTCATCAGTTATCTTCTAAGCTGTACATCTAACCCTATCCACTCATACGCTGATGATTCCACCCATCACCTTTCCATTCGGTTACCGCAACGTCCATCTCAGCAGTTACTTCAACTAACAAGGGATGAGGCTGTGGCACACTTAATGTCTGACTTGGCTCGTATCTCTGACTGGGGTAAGAATAATATTGTTTTTAATGCATCAGAGACTCAGTTTTTACACCTATCAACTCATCAAAATTTTCCACATGAGTACCCACTAATGTTTAACAATATCCAGCTCAATCCTGCATCATCCTTGAACCATGCTTGGGGTTTCACTGACTCGGGACTTATCTTGGAAAGATCATATTGCTTCTCTTGTAAGATCTGCTTCCAAGAGATTAGGTGTGCTAAACCGACTTCGTGCCTTTTTTACCCCTGCACAGTTATTGACTTTATAAAAGGGTTTTATTCGCCCCTATTTAAAGTACAACTCTCAAGTGTGGGGAGGCTCCCCACATACAACCCTTCTCAATAGGGTGGAGTCAAAGGCTTTTTGTTTTATCAACACTCCTCCTCTTACTGGCTCCCTTCAACCTCTGTCTCTTCGCCGCACTGTTGCCTCTTTATCTCTTCTCTATCACTACTTCAATGGTCACTGCTCCTCTGAGATGTCTTGCATCCCTCCACCTCTACGACGGGTTCGCACCCGTTTAGCAACAAACCCTCATCCCTTTTCTGTCCACTCTCTAATGCAAGAGTTAACCGTTTACCCAGTCCTTCATTTATGCAACTGGTTAACTCTGGAACTATCTTCCTCTGTATTTCCCACCTCCTATGATCTCCAGTCTTTCAAATGCAGTGTGTTGAGGCATCTCGAAAGGAATCGATCTTGAATTTCGCTGTCTTTTGTACTGTTTTTGTTTTTCTTGGAAGGAACCGTTTTGTCGACTCAGCCTTTGGCTCCTTCTTCCTCATAAAAAAAAAATCAACTCTAGAAACTGTGGAGAAAGTAAATGTTCTAGAATGGAACAATACCCTATTCCAACACCACTCGGTGATCATGGAATATTGACTTAATAATAGTATAATTGGACAATACTAGAGCTCATTACCAGTCTTCATGAAAGTAATTGCTAATGCTGGTAACGGAAGGATCACCATTAATCTACTACCCATTCGCAATCTCCGTCAAAAAATTAGTCAAGGCATACATAAGCATGGTTTGAAACCTTTGAGGAAAGAAATCTGATATTTTTTTATCCATACTTGTAAGCAACACTCACATCAATAGTAGATATTGTACCGTTCGTAACAGATGATATTTTCACAGTCTATCAAATATACCATTTTCCTTCTAAGATGACTCATTAGAAACCATCAGCATCAAAACAGAAGTCATCATGGTTTCCATGAAACAGGACGCTGTCACTTTCACTAGTGAAACAATTAAACACAAATATTTCACATCATTACATGCATTTCACATTTGTCCTGAGTACGTCTTGATGTTTTAGCCAGCTGAGACAGTCCCTTGTGAAATGGCTATCAAAAAGGATCACGACATCTCTCTTCACTGCACCTTCACATTTGCTCCAGATAAACTCATCCATTATCAATGCATTGGACATTCACAGTTCTTCTACATCACTCAAAATACATCAGTTTTTGTGACTTGCCCAGACACACCTCCAGCCCATACATCAGTATCTGGTTTACACATCCCACCAAATTATTGTGCTGTTTTGACACCTACACTATCCTCTTTGCCCCCCCAAAAAAACATTATGCCATTCTTAAACACACACGCACAAGTACTTCCAGCCTTTACCAACGATGAACTTAAGTATAGGACTGGTGCACCCATTCAGCTGACTTTATCCAAGTATGAAACCATGCTACTAATAAATCAGACAATACTCGTACAACATTTGAAGAATATAGTAGGACTATGTTCAACCCTTATTATGTATACAACCCAGCTCCATCCATCCTTGTAATTTTCTCCATCATAAAGATATTTGCTATATTACTTTTGGTCATGAACAGAATGCAAGCAAGGATTGCTAACCTGGAATCAGTGTTTAAGAACTGCTCCATACAAGTGAGACAAACTGAGTAAATATTGCAAATATTGTATATATATATATATATATATAATAAGAAATTATTGGTTACACATAATATAGGCTTACTCTAATAGTTATACTATTATGTCTCATTTATATATGAATATATACGGCAAGTCCTTCTCATACATATTGTATGATTGATTACAGTAGACTTGCCATTGCATTATTTTAATATTGCTATTATACTTATATATCTGTTATATTGTACATGTACAATTTTATTATTTTACACATTGCCAGAATGACTACAAATACCATCACTACATTATCACAATTATATTACTTTTACACTTTTATGTATTTCACTTAATTAGCTTGCAAGTTTATTGTAATATGTATTTAGTATGCAGTAA
Organism: Coenobita brevimanus; assembly: GCF_032717465.1. Lineage (NCBI taxonomy): Eukaryota > Metazoa > Arthropoda > Malacostraca > Decapoda > Coenobitidae > Coenobita > Coenobita brevimanus. The sequence goes on along the minus strand of NC_137025.1, from coordinate 39,020,583 downwards.
TAAGTTATGACAATAACATATTAATGCATACTATATACGCATTACAGTGTCTCGACGATCTCCTTTCTCGTACCTACGACCACGCTATCGAAAACATACACACACACACACACACACACACACACACACACACACACATAGGCTGTGGTCTACCTTTCCTACCTTCTGCAACTCTATCTCCTCATTCCGGAAGCATGCCAACACTGCTAGAGAATGTAAGTAATCACATTATTTGTCTTGTTTGTATAATATATATATATATGTCAGAACTCCATATTATAATTACAAATCATAATAGATAGATAGATAGATAGACAGACAGACAGATAGAAGCAGCGAGAATCGAGCAATGCTAAACATACTTACACACTCTAATGCTTGATATGCACACGACAGCGCCTCATGACCATACACACGAGGTGGCTGAATCGGTAGAGAGGCGGCCTGCAGTCCTAATGGACCCAGGATCGAATCCCGGCTGGGGCAGGGAACAGTTGAAGGATTTGAATTTCCTATAAAGCAGACTTTCCTGATCTACCAGATGACCCGCCGACATGTCGTAAAAATACCCCTGCTAATACCAGTACACCAGTCTTGTATGAGACAGCCCTAGCATGTATTCAGTATGGACGGTGGGTGTTAGCCCCGAAGTGGTGACATGTGGAGGTGCAGGAGGACTATTGGGCCTTGGGATAGGTGACTGCCTCCAAGAAATAGGCCCCGAGCCTTTGCCCAGAGTCGGACACGTAAAAAAAAAAAAAAAAAAAAAAAAAAACAAGCTTCTGGAACATTCCAGCAACAGTGTAACACACGTGACACGACCCCTGCTACGCCAGAATTTAGGATGCAGAGCTCAGAAGGAGGTTAGCTATGGAACCGACAGGTAGTAGGGAGAAGGAGCCTAGCAACATGGGCGAGAGGGTGGAAGAGAGAGAGAGAGAAAGCGAGACAGGGAGGTTAGCTCGCGGGACTCTACACTTCACTCGTGTGTGAGAGACTTTGTTAATATTTCCAAGACAAATAAAAATAGTCCCATACTAATCTTTACCTCTCCTGTCATTGCATGACATAAAGGGAATTAAGATTATCTACTTACAAACTACTAACGTATAACAACCGCTCGTTCACAAGTCTAACATATGTATAACTGATCTACAAAACATCACTACAAGAAGCTACAAATTATATTGTGAGATATGGTGGCAGCGAACGTACGAACCTTGTCTACAAATCTACAGTGAATTTCTACAAAAGCAGGCGAGACTCTAACCAAGATTAGCTTCAATTCTACAGTGCATTCCTACACAATACAAGCTACAAGCCTACGAGCCTACAAGCCTATGAGTCTACAAGCCTACGAGTCTACGCGTGTACAGTTGATTCTGCATTATCAAGATTGAAAACAAAAAATACCTCTTACAACCAACAACTCACAGCCAGCTCCTGACAGTACTCTCTCCAACCCCCTCTCCATCTGCCCGATCATCACGTTGATGTAGTTTAACAAAATATTGATATGAACAATCTTACAATTTCTACGACGAACCAACGAACTACAACCATCTACAATCAACTACAAGTAACAACTCTACGAGTCGTCTGTATAATCTTCTACACGCACCTACAAGTAGTGGCAGTCTTCATCCCACAACGAGTAAATCACAAGAGAAAAGGACGGAGAACACATCGAGAAAGAAAAACAAAACAAACAAACGAAGAGTGAGACACGACTCACAACTCACAACCACCAGACCTCACCCTCCTCTCTCTGCTACCTCCACCCAACCTCCACTGCTGACGCAGGAGTGTGAGAAGGTCAAGATGACGATGCAAATACCAAGCCCATATTCACAACTCATCTTACTCACTCATCTTCACACAAGTTACTCATCGCTATTCATTCACTCACCACAGCTACCAGTGTGGGAAGTCGACGTCATCATGCATGCTTGCTGAGACGACGCCACGTCAATCAACTCACCACCTGCACCATCACTGACACCATTCCCACCACGGTAAAAACAAGTGAGTTACATACACTTCATTTATACAATACACAGTGATAGACAAAAAAACTTCTGCACAAACATATAACACGTACTGTATAGTTACAACTTAAATACATATACAGTACCTACATCAATTATCTTCATAATTTAATCATTATATACTTGCACCAACAATAAATATTCTACACTGTATATATTCATTCATTTATTATAGCAATTATTTACTACCAACGAGTGTTACCATTTATATCTACATAAAATAAGTGTTTCATACATACAGCTATACATTATTACATGTACAAAGTAATAAAGAAAATATACCATCACAGTTGCTCAGTGAGCGATTAAAAGAACTGTATTAAACATTTATTAATTAAAGCTACCTAGTGGAAACATAAATTAAGTTACAAGGAAAACCAGAAAAAAAAAAAAATGGCCAACACAAATGACGTTAGCAAGAATGAACATCTTCCACACAATCGTGAAGACAAAGATTTCCACAATGCTGACACATATATTGCCCACGATATGTACAAGTGAACAAGTCAGTGTATAATTATAGTTTATACTGTATATAGTGTATATATATATTTTTTTATATAAAATAACAAAATATAGGGCTACATAATATCATTTTCAGTAATATCTGTGCAATATAAACTAAACCTTAAAAAAGGGTCCCAAGGAAATTAGCCAGCAATTATGCAACCTCGAACAACACCGAAAAAGCGTAGACAAACGAAGAAAAACAAACTATAGAAAATCAATACATACAAAAAAAAGAAAAAAAAGAAATACAGTACGATCACATAACAAACAAATGAAAATAAGCGTAAGTGTTACTACAAATGCCAAAATACCACATTAACTCCTTCTATAAGTGAAACAAAAAGATAATTAGTGTTCTCCACGAGCCATTGGCATGGCACATCATCACTATCATCGACCGCAGCATGACCGGATTCAGTGTCAGGACTGCAATTATTACAATTATGTAACGACAAACGATTGCATTATGTTACGCTTGATACAATTATGTAACTACAAAGAATATGTAACAATTATGGAATGACAAACGATTGCATTATGTTACACTTGCTACAATTATGTAACTACAAACAATATGTAACAATTATGTAACGACAAACGATTGCATTATGTTACACTTGCTACAATTATGTAACTACAAACAATATGTAACACTTATGTAACAGTTGCATTAACAAGATGTAACTTTTATGTAATTTTAACTACAATTATAAGGCCAACACAATTATGTAATAGTTGCATTAACAAAATGTAACTACAATTATAAGGCCAACACAATTATGTAACAGTTGCATTAACAAAATGTAACTACAATTATAAGGCCAACATAATTATGCATTACTCCAATATTATGTAACAATTCATACAATATTACAATTATTACTACAATGTTACTACAATATTATGTAACAAGTCATACAATAATCATATTGTATTTGTTCAGTTATGTATACAACTTGTTTAACATGTAATATTACTGAACCATTACAATATTGACATGAATATTATATGTATACAATATTATAATCAATATTATGTACTAATAGATTTGCATATGTCAATAATAATTACTGTCAGAGGACCTCCAGTGCCTGACCGAGCAGTGTCAGGACTCCATATTATAATTACAAATGATAATAGATAGATAGATAGACAGATAGACAGATAGATAGAAGCAGCAAGATAGGTATTGTGTCTGCGAGAATCGAGCAATGCTAAACGTGCTTACACACTCTAATGCTTCATAGGCACACGACAGCGCCTCGTGACCATACACACACATACACACATACACACAGGCTTCAAGAACATTCCAGCAACAGTGTAACACACGTGACACGACCCTTGCTACACCAGAATTTAGGAAGCAGAGCTCAGAAGGAGGTTAGCTATAGAACCGACAGGTAGTAGGGAGAAGGAGCCTAGCAACATGGGCGAGAGGGTGGAAGAGAGAGAGAGAGAGAGAGAGAGAGAGCGAGACAGGGAGGTTAGCTCGCGGGACTCTATACTTCACTCGTGTGTGAGAGACTTTGTTAGTATTTCCAAGAGAAATAAAAATAGTCCCATACTAATCTTTACCTCTCCTGTCATTGCATGACAAAAAGGGAATTAAGATTATCTACTTACAAACTACTCTTGTATAATAACCGCTCGTCCACGAGTATAATATATGTATAACTGGTTTACAAAACATCACTACAAAGAACTTACAAAGTTATTGTGATATATATATATATATATATATATATATATATATATATATATATATATATATATATATATATATATATATATATATATATATATATACACGAAGTGCTACCCAAAAGTTCCAGTAATTTGAATATTGTTGGGAAATAAGTTACCTTACCTCCTAGTTCTCGCTGTCGCCTTCGAAGTAGTCCCCTTAGGCATGTATACAATGGTCCCAGCATTTTTTCCACGAGTCCATGCATCCCTGGAAGGCTTCAGGCGTGATAGTCTTGAGCACCTCCTGCGATTCTGTCTGGATCTCCTTAATCGAGTCCAATCGACGCCCTTTCAGTCGCAATTTCAGCTTGGGAAACAGGAAAAAGTCGCAGGGGCAAGGTCAGGCTAATGGCGAGGGTGGGGAATGACTACCGTGTTAGTGGAAGCCAGGTACTGCCAGACAACAACTGATGTGTGGGCAGGGGCATTGTTATGATGCAACCCAGTCCTTGTTCTTCCATTGCTCTGGATGTTTGCAGCGGATGTTCTCCCTCAGACACTGCAAAACTCACATTAAAACTTTCCGCTGACAGATTAACCAGGTGGGATGAATTCCTTGTGAACAATCCCTTGGATATCAACGAAATCAATCAACATCAACTTGGCATTGCTGTGAACTTGACACATTTTTTTGGCCTCGGTGAATTGGGAGACTTCCACTGCAATGACTGCTGCTTTGTCTCTGGGTCATAACCATAAACCCATGATTCATCACCAGTTATGACCTTGGAGATGAAGGTGGCGTCATCTCTGACATGATTCTTGAGCTCCCTGCAAATTGGAACGCAATATGCCTTCTGCTCATCACTCAGTAGTCTTGGCACGAATTTTGCAGCGATACATCTCATGCCCAACACGTCGAACAAAATGCGTTGCACGCTCCTGTACAAAAGTCCACGAACATCATGGATAGCTCGTCTACGATCTGCAAGGATAGCCTGACGAACATTTCCAAAGTTTTCTGGTGCTGTTGCCGTTGACGGTCATCCAGAACGGTCATTGTCTTCGATGGACATTCATCCTTCCTTGAACCGCTTGTACCAGAAAAATGCACTGCTCTGGGACATGGCATTGTCGCCAAAGGCTTGCTTAAGCAACTGGTGAGTTTCTGCAGCAGTCTTGTTGATCGTGAAGCAGAACTTCAAGAAGGTTCTTTGTTCTTTGAGGTCCGCCATTGCAAAACCGCCAAACCGCCTACACACCACATTACAGTTGTAAGCATTGCTCAACAACACGTCTGCTCACAGACACTGCGGGGGCCACACTGACACACAAGGGCTGCTGCTGACTCCTACTACCAGCAAAAGGCAAAACTGCAAACGGTTGGCTCCCTCTGTTCAAAGTCCTGTAACTTTTGGGTAGTACCTTGTGTGTGTGTGTGTGTGTATATATATATATATATATATATATATTAAATTTGATCACGACCTCTTTGAACAATTCTAAACAACATTTACTCTATAGCAAAATCTTGAATTTTACATAGTTTGGTTGTTATAGTACAATTCGATGTTACATGGACTGTGTACTACCAAGTGAGGTCAATCCTCATTCGGTTATTCATGTTGTCTGGGGTTCAGCAGTATTCGAATGAGGTAAACGTGGTGGGGAAGGGGATTTAACGTGGAGTGGTTAGTGTGAACCCCACATCACTCCCAGCAAAGCCGCAAGGCAGGCCAGACATATCTCTACCTTGATGGAGATACAGTGCAATACAAGTATTTACTAAATCCATTGACGGATGTGTGATGTATACATTTTACATAAGTGACTGTTGTACACTTGTTACTTTGGACTCTGCTTATACTGTACAGTGTGATAACAATGCAGTATTGTTTCAAATCATTTCTGCCAACGTTTGTTCTCTTACATCTCTAGGTCTCGTGTGGGTACTGGATCGGGGTGCTCATCACCATGAACGTCTACACAGATGTGGAGTATGAAGATATGCACCTCATGTTAGGGGCAGCAAGTGGGAATTCTGCACAGGCTGCACGTCTTTATACAGAACAGTATCCGAACCGACGGCACCCAAACCCACGAACATTTACAGACGTTGATCGTAGGTTGAGGGAAAGGGGATCTGTCCGTCAATTTGCAGAAGGCGCTGGAAGATATCGACACAGGGTCCGAATAGATGAGGAAATCCTCAACCTGGTAGAGGCACATCCACACACCAGTACACGAGCAGTTGCAGCTGCATTGCATGTGTCTCAGTCACATGTGTGGAGATTACTGAACAGAAACCACCTGTACCCATATCATCACCAGAGGGTGCAAGGGTTGGAGCTGGCGGATTATCCAGAAAGGATTGCATTCTGCAAGTGGTATTTACAACAGCATGCCGCTGATCCTCAGTACACCAGCATTGTTCTGTTCACTGATGAGGCTACATTCACACGTGATGGTATCTTCAATACACACAACGTACATACATGGGCAGGTGCAAACCCTCGCACAACAACACGCAGAGCACACCAGGTGAGGTTTTCCATAAATGTATGGGCTGGCATTCTTGATGACTATGTTATCGGACCTTATCTGTTACCGCAGCGGCTGACAGGTGACGTGTACAGGCAGTTCCTGGAAGAGACACTGCTGGTGCTACTTGAAGATGTGCCACTGGGAGTACGACGTCGCATGTGGTTCTTGCATGACGGTGCACCTGCCCATTTTTCCCGGACATCAAGGGATTATCTAAATACTGCTTATCCCAGTAGGTGGATAGGACGTGCTGGTCCTGTTCCGTGGCCACCCTGCTCTCCAGACCTGAACCCTCTAGACTTCTATCTGTGGGGTCATCTAAAGACGTTGGTCTATGACACAGCAGTTCAAACAAGAGAGGACTTAAGACGTCGAGTCTGTGACAGGAGTGAGCATATTCGACACAACCCAGGCATCCTAGAACGCGTCAGGCAGTCGATGGTACGACGTGCACAGGCATGCTTAGCGGCACGTGGGGGACATTTTGAACCTTTTCTCTAGCCTGTAGCAAAGAGAGGCGTGAACTGTGATTAAAGTTGTGAATAACGTGTCACTAAAAGATGCTTAAGCCATGATTAATGTGTGAATACACTTGGGAACGGACTGTAAATAAACTTGTAAAGAACTCTATGTGAGTTTCCCCTGCATGTTTCACCTTCATTAGTACAGCACCGTAATTGTGTTGTAACAACCAAACAATGTCTATTTCGATATTATGCTACAGAGTAACTGTTGTTTAGAATTATGCAAGGAGGCCGTTCTCAAATTTAATGTAGGCAAGTCTGAACCACCCTGTATATATATATATATATATATATATATATATATATATATATATATATATATATATATATATATATATATATAGTAAAACATGTATGTGAGTGTTTTTACTGTCATTTCTCTTAGGGTACTGCGGTGGATTTCATTATTTTTCTCTCATGCACTTTACAAGGAAAGTGTAGGTCACATCGAAAATCCAAAAAAACATGAGGATGCATACTTTTGCAAAGCAAAATGACCTTTGTGTGCAAATTATTGTGAGAAAAGTTTTGAAACAACCATACTACACTTACAGGAAGGAGCTTTCAGTGTGCTTAGCCCACCCAACCGTCCTAACATTTTAAAAATCTTTCACTCAAAAACAATATGGGGTACAACAATTACAGTTATATCATGGGCTTCCTTATCTTTGGGCTACAAAACTGTACATAATTTATATATATGTTTGTTACTGTTTCAATAACAACAAACAAAAAGATAAACAAACCATACATTATTGGCATTTTTTTAGTTATTTATTTTTCAATAAACTCAAAAACAATTGGGTGTATCAAAACGTGGAGGTGCCCATATGACAGCTCGCAAAATTCTGCATATGGACATGTACTTTGCAAATGCATGGTGCAGGAAAAATTTTGTGCTAGGATGGTGGGAAGTTACCTACAAATGATTTTTATTTTTCATAAAAAGATTTACTCTCACTTCATTTCTATTCATTTTTTCATCCATTTTAAGTGTTCCTTTTTTGCTTACCTTATAGTTTAAGTATCAGCAAAGATGATGGGTTACTAATTATAACAATACATGAATTTTCTGCAGGCAAATTAGGCCATAGAAATTGTTTCTTTCTGCACGAGTGGAGGCAGTTTTGTTCATGGCACTGAAACTTACTGGAAACTTATGGTGCATGAAGGGGTTAATGTAAAACAAACACACAACCTACCTGTATGCCAGCATATAGAGTTGCATATGTGCGCGCGCATTAGCTGAACAATATGTGGATGAAATGTTAAGTTTGGATATCATTGATCCTTCAGTATCCCAATGGAATGCACTACTTTTCTTTGTACCTAAACAGAATGGGGAAATGTGGGCACCCACTGAGTGTTGCAAACTCAACCAGGAAACAGTTCAGACGGTTTTCCCATGCCATTGTTAAATGATGTCTTACAAAATAATGGACCAGAGAACTATGTATTTTCAACAATCGATTTGCACTGTGGCTATTACCAGATAGAGTTAGATGAAGAATCATGCAAAAACAGTACAAAGCATTTTCCACAAACAGTGGTCATTTTCAGGTACACAGAATGCCAATAGGGATATGCACAGCTCCAGGCACCTTCCAATGATTAATGAATGTTTGTTATCAGGAATGCCAAGTAATGGTACTTTTGTTCATCTGGATGGCATTATAATTGGAACACAAACAGTAGAAGAGCATTTACAGAAATTAGACTAGCCCTTAAACAAGTTAGCCGATGATGGAAGGGAGCAAACTAATTTTTCATCTGGTAAAATGAATTTTTGTCTACTGAGCTTTAGCTGCTTGGGAATTTGTTGGTAACTCCGAATGGTTTGGTTTCCATAGTAATCCTGCCCAATACTGTCCATCTTTAAATTCCACAGACTGGGTATACAAATCCAAAGTTATTTTATCTTCAGGGGTTGGTTCCTCAGAGTGTATTCCTACACTATCTAGGTCTCAAAATTTGTGTACAGGTTCAGTTTTTTTCTTCCAGCAAGTCAAGTATCTAAGTAGGTTCTAATTCTGCACCTATTCTAGTTACCATCAATGACTGTGAGGGTAACAAAGAATGAGTCTACTAGTTTGGCCTGGCCTTTGGAAAAGGCAACTGACGCATAATAAGGTTACCCCCTGGACTCTTGAACAACTGAACTTTATTCTTCTTGGAAGTCCTATGTAGGAATCTTCCACACTATATAATCTAAACCAATTATCATTTTTATGGGACCCAAGGTATCTGATTTCACATTCTGTTTAGCCAACCTTATCCCTGAGCTTCGTAGATAATTAGAGGTTTCCTTCAGTCCCTTTATATATATATATATATATATATATATATATATATATATATATATATATATACACACACTTGTTTCCATACTATCCAGTACAGCTGCTCTTAGATGGCATTTATATTTGCCTAGTTGTTTTACAGGTCTAACTAAATCAAAGTATTGAGCTTCTTTAGTAGTTAAGAATCCTGTAATGGCTAGATTTACTTTGCTAATTATAGGTAACTTTAATTTCTTCACAATGTCTGCAGAAATGAAGGTTTTCTGAGCACCTGTATGAAAAGGAGTACATGCTAATATGTTTCTATATTCAATCATTACCTTCCCATCTGCAATTGGAACTGCAGCTGCTATTACTACTGGAGTATTCTCCTTAGCAACTGTTATATTGACATCTGCAGTTTTAGAAACCTCATACTTCATCCTTGGTCATAAAGCACTATGATGGTGGTCTTTTTTTCATTTGAAACAAATGTTTAGTTTAACCTTGCAATCAGCGGAAGTGTGTTCGGAATTCATGCAAATTATAGAACACCTAAATTCCTGAAGACTTCCAACTCTAGAAGCGTAATCAGGATAATGTTGACAAGATGCACTGGAATGTTGTTCACCACAAAATGCACAAATTTTCCTGTCGTTTACTATAGAAAATTTTTCTTCCTTATTTTCATCAGTTTGTCTATTCCTTGTCTTTAATGTTTTATCCTCAGATTTTAAAGAGCTAAGGAAAGTACCAATCTCTTCTTTGGGTACAGACTTAGTCGTCCCTGACTTAGGCTTCCCAACCAGTTGGTTAGTGGTTTTCTTCTTTCAGCCTTCTGTTTAACTTCAGCAGGCTTCACTGTTCCTTGCAAATGTTTACAGAGTTGCAATAAGCCTTCCTGAATCTCCTCATAAGAAAAATTATGCTTTTGGTACCTATCATACAAGGCATCCATGGTTCTAGGTAAAAGCTTTAAGGAGACAATTCTAGACAGAACCCAATCTGCTTGCTTTAATATCTTTGTCAGTATCTAAAACCTTTAAATTACAACTCATTGCAATCTGAAATTTTTTCGAGAAATCAAAATCATGTTTAAGGATGGGTAATTCAGTTAGAGCCTTCAGTAATTGGGTGATGACCTACTCCCTGTCTTCATAATTCTGTCTAAGAGATAGTCAATACCATCTCATAATTGTTTTCTTCCACAGGTATTTCCTTTATCAACTTGCAAGGCATCCCCTTGACCTGTCCTAACAGATAAGTGAGTTTACTCACATTGGGGAGGTCTGTTCTATCATGAAATATGTATTTAACCCGCCCCATCCCGTCGACGTATGGGTACGTTGCAACGATTTGCATTTGCCAGTCCCGGCGACGTACCGGTACGTTGTGCAATTGCAATGTGCATAATTTCGAAAATTTTCAAATTTTGTGCTTGATTTGCGGTACGTATCCTCGCATGACCTTCCCCCACCTGCCACCAGGCAGGGACACTCGGTGACCCTGCGCGACCTGCGCTAACCCGCCACTCGTCCACTCACCTGGTAGCAACGGTCCTGCTCAGACATGGCTAAGAAAGGTCTCTCAGACAGCGAAATTCAAGCGGCCCTGGACACCTTTACAGGCAACAGTGATTCCCCACTTGACGACGAGGTTGTGGATATGGATTATGTGCAGCCAGACGAGGAAGAAACCACCAGCAGTGACGAGGAAGTTCCGTCTCCCAGGAAGCGGCAGTACGTGACTTACCGTGCTGCTAGAGAAGGGCAGCAGGCAAAGAAGGCACGTGCAACATCCTATCCCTATCCCCAATGTGCTTTGGAACCAGAATTCGAGGACGAGGACGAGGACGAGGACGATGACGATGATGGAGCCGTGGGACGTGCTGCCACGTGGTATGGACGTGAGGTCATCACCCATCGTGGCCCAGAGCGCACACCACATCATACGAGCAGGTATGGGCCTAGCATTTTGTTTGGGGAGTTAGGAAGTGAGGTAGAGGGAGTGGGGAGTGAAAGGGAAAGTACAAGGAGGATTAGGGAAAGTGAGAGTGACGTGAGTGAGTCATTGCTCTCCCTACGTAGTGTGAGGCAGCGTAGTGTATCACGTGGGCGAGTGCGGGTGCGTTCATTATCAATTGGGGTTGTGAGGGAGGGGGAAGATGGGGAGGAACCACTCCCAAGCACGTCTTATGCTCCCAAATATCCCCTAACATGTGGTCGAGCTAGGGTGTGTGAGAAAGCACATGGTGTTGTCATGGAGGGGGAAGGTGGGGAGGAACCACTCCCCAGCACGTCTTCTGCTCCCCAATATTCCCCTACTTCATCCCCACAGCCCCCTAATGTTCCTCAAGGCTGTAAGGGTAAGGGAAAGGGAAAGGGTAAAGGCAAAGGGAAGAGGAGTGACAGTGGGGAAGCCCTCCGCACTCCTCCCCCACCTCCCCAACCAGGATTTCCTCCCCACCCAGACGAAGGCGGTGATGGGGATGATGGGGACGAGGGATTTGTGGGATGGAATTGGGAGGATGGGAGTGATTTTTCTCCTCTCATTCACCCCTTCACTGAGCAGGGGCGCTCTGGCTGCATTGCTCCAGGAATTCACCATAATTCCACCAGGTTGGATTTTTTCCACCTGTTTTTTAGTGAGGCATTTGTGGAGCAGATTGTATACCATACCTACCTGTTTGCAAGCACCCAGCGCCTAGAGAGTGAAAAATTGGGAACAAGGAGTAGGCATTCTATCATCTGTGATTACCCTGTCTCCCTTTCAGAAATGTTCTTATTTTTTGCCCTGGTCCTTTTGATGGGTATTATACGATAGAACAGAATTCCTGCTTACTGGACTAGGGACCCTGTTATGTTTACCCCAATATTTGGTCAAGTGATGAGCCATAATCGGTTTCAACAAATTCTAAGCCGCCTTCACTTCTATGATGCTTATGATCCTGCAAATGCATACAACACTAATAAAATGAGGCGAATTAGGTTGATCTTTGATCACCTCAGGCAAACCTTTCGTTCCTCATTCTATACCTCAGGCAAACCTTTCGTTCCTCATTCTATCCCTATAGAGACCTCGTCATAGACGAGAGTCTCGTGTTGTGAAGAGGCAATATTTCATTTAGGCAGTATATACCTAGCAAAAGGCACCATTTTGGGTTCAAGATCTTTGTTATGTGCGACTGTACGACTGGATACATGCAAGACATAGTCTTGTACACTGGTCCACAGACAGACATAATAGAATATCGAAGTATTGGACTGTCGGGAGCAGTGGTAAAGACGATGATAGAAGACTACCTTCATCGTGGTCACGTCCTCTACCTGGACAATTGGTACACTAGCCCTCTTCTCGCTCGTTATCTTCACAGACATGAAACTGGAGTCTGTGGAACAGTGTAGGTGAACCGGCGTCACATGGCCAAGGTAGGGCGGAAACTTGCAAGGAATGAGGTTGTCTTCTTCAAAGCCAACAACATCCTTGCAACTGTGTGGAATCACAATAGAGAGGTAAGCCTATTGTCAACGGTTCACCGTCCCTTGATGCACCGTACTGATTCAGTTGATTACCGTAGCGAGAACAGGCGTCGTATTTGGAAACCTGAGTGTGTCATGGACTATAATATAAACATGCGCCTCGTGGACCAGTCAGACTCCATGATATCGACGGTAGAGTGTGCCAGGACCACGATGAAGTGGTATAAGAAACTTTTCTTTCACTTGCTAGACATCACTGCTCTGAATTGCCACCACCTTCACGCCATGACAACAGGAGTTCAGGAAACATTTGAAGGGTTTGTGAGGGAGCTCACAAGAGAAATGTTTGCACGGTATGCTGTAGAAAGGCCCCAACATCGCACCCGCACTGCCCCTATTGCACAAACTCCCCTGAGAATATCCGGCCACCATTTCCCCACTCCTATCCCTCCCCAGCCAAACAGACCTAGGCCCCAATGTCACGTGTGCAGTAATTCCCAGGTGAGACTCACGACACAGAGGAAGGACACCCGCTATGAGTGCGTGCAGTGTGACGTGGGTCTCTGTATTCACCCATGTTTCAGCGAATATCACACGTTCATGCAATTCTGATATGGTGTGAATGCGACAGGACGCTGAAATTATGAGGTAAATGTGACAGACAGACGCTCAGTGAAATTATCAGTCATGTTGATCTCCAAATATTTGTATAAAGTGCATACGGGTATAACATAAGTGCAAAAATTGTATGTAAGTGTATAAATATGCCGTAAGTGGAAACATACATAGCGAGGGTTTTATGATGCGATATTCTGTCGCTCAGTGCAATAAATACGGCCCGTAATTATACAATTATTATTATTGGAAATGCTTACGGGTATAATATAAGTTCAAATTATTGTAAGTGCTGAAATATATTCTAAGTGTGTATAGAGATGCGATATCCTGACGCTCAGTTGAATGAATAAGGCACGTAATAGTGAAAATAAAAGTCAGCAAGTGGTAAAGTGTGTAATATATGTGAAGAATTAGTACTCCCGGCAGTACTCCCGAGGTGGATGGAAAGCTGATGACAGGGAGTGCTGGAGCTCCCGTTTCATCAGCCCTCAGGACTAGTTCCTGACCATCCCCCTTTGCTGAACTTTTTCAGTGTCTCAGTTACACAGAGAGTAGGCCAGCATGCTCTCCAGTACAAATTTCTCTATCTATCTTCACCAAACTACATGCACAGTACACACTACACTTCCTATTCAAAATTTACCAAAATGGCGTCAATTCACCCAGCCTCGGAGTCCCCAGGGGGGGGGACCATAAATGCCCCCGCCATCTGCCCCTCTCCCGGTGACGACTCGAGGTGCCTGGAACCACTGTCTGACTCTCTTCTTCTTCATTTCTGCAACATTCGCGGCCTTTCATCTAACTTTCGCTCTGTTGAGCACCACCTCTCCTCCTCTAAACCTCACCTTCTTTTTCTAACGGAGACTCAGCTGTCTGAGGCAACTGACAGCAAACCCTTTTCTGTATCCTCCTACTTCTCTATACTCATTTCAAAGCCAAAGGTGGCTGTTGTGTATACATACGCAACGACTTATCTTGCTCTCGTGTTCCTGAACTTGATTCTTCTGAATTCTCCACTCTCTGGCTTCGGCTTTCCTGTCATTCTCTGACTAAATATATCTGTGCTGTTTACTTATCCCCTAATTCTACTGACTATCAAAAATTCTTCGACTATCTTACTTCTACGATGGAACACATTCTGTCCATTTCTCCTTTCTCTGAAATCTCCATTCTTGGAGATTTCAATGTTCACCACCACCTTTGGCTCTCCTCTCCTTTCACGGATCCTCCTGGTGAACAAGCCTACATCTTTTCTATCCTTAATGACCTAGAGCAGCTTGTACAGCACCCTACCCGTATCCCTGACTGCCTTGGAGAGAGCTCCAACATACTTGACCTCTTCCTCACAACTAATTCTTCTGCTTACTCTGTTAATCTTTTCTCTCCGTTGGGCTCCTCCGATCACAACCTTATTACCTTAACCTGTCCTATCGCTCCAGTACGGCCTGCGAACCCTCCAGGGAAACGTCGTCTCTGGCATTTTGGAGCTGCGGACTGGGAGGCCCTCAGGCAGTACTTCTTTGATTTTCCCTGGAATGATTATTGCTTCCATGGCCGTGAGCCATCTGAGTGTGCCTTGCGCATTACGGAGGTTATTCTCTCGGGCATGGAAGCATACATTCCTTTCTCATATCCTTTGACTAACGCAAGAAAGCCTTGGTTTAATCACGCTTGTTCTAATGCTGTCCGCAACAAGGAGAAGGCCTACAAAAGGTACCGGAGCCAACCCACCCCTGAATCACATAATCTTTACGTTTCTGCCCGGAATCGTGCTAAGTCTGTTCTTCGCTCTACTAAAAATAATTTCATCCATACTAAATGCTCTCAACTCTCCAACTCGAATTCTTCCCGCTCCTTCTGGCACCTTGCCAAAAATCTTTCTAACAACTTTACCTCATCATCCTTCCCCCTCTTTTCTACTCTGATGGTTCTGTAGCTATTTCTTCTACTGATAAAGCAGATCTCTTCGCACAGACTTTCTCCTCCAATTCCACCTTAGACGATTCCGGTGCTGTTCCTCCATCACTTCCCCCTCTGACTTCCTCATGGCTGACATTAAAATTTCTTCAGTTGATGTATTTTCTGCCATTACTGGCCTCAGTACTAACAAGGCATATGGGCCTGATGGGGTCCCTCCTGTTGTTCTCAAAAACTGTGCTTCTGTGCTTACACCCTGCCTAGGCAAACTATTTCGCCTTTGTCTGTCAACTTGTACCTTTCCTTCTTGCTGGAAGTTTGTTTCTCATTCAGCCAGTCCCAAAGAAGGGTGACCATTCCCAACCCTCCAACTATCGTCCAATTGCTTTAACGTCCTGTATTTCAAAAGTTTTCGAGTCAATTCTTAATAAAAAAATTTTAAGGCATCTTTCCTATCACAACCTTCTTTCCGATCGTCAGTATGGGTTCCGTCAGGGACGCTCCACTGGCGATCTTCTCACCTACCTTTCAGACTCCTGGTCATCCTCCTTTCGGGACTTTGGCGAAAGCTTTGCCATTGCACTTGACATCTCAAAGGCTTTCGATCGAGTCTGGCATAAATCTTTAATTTCAAACTGCCCTCCTACGGTTTCTATCCTTCTATCTGTACCTTCATCGCTAGCTTCCTTTCTGGTCGTTCTATAGCTGCTGTCGTAGACGGCCATCGTTCTTCTCCTAGATCTATCAACAGTGGTGTTCCTCAGGGCTCTGTCCTATCACCAACTCTCTTCCTTTTATTCATCAATGATCTTCTAAGCTGTACATCTAACCCTATCCACTCATACGCTGATGACTCCACCCTTCACCTTTCCATTCGGTTCCCGCAACGCCCATCTCAACAGTTACTTCAAGAAACAAGGGATGAGGCTATGGCACACCTTATGTCTGACTTGGCTCATATCTCTGACTGGGGTAAAATAATATGGTTGTCTTTAATGCTTCTAAGACTCAGTTCTTACACCTATCAACCCGACAAAATCTTCCACAGGTATACCCACTAATGTTTAATAATATTCAGATTAATCCTGCATCATCCTTGAACATGCTTGGGGTTTCATTTACTCGGGACTTATCTTGAAAGATCATATTACATCTCTTGTAAAATCTGCTTCCAAGAGATTGGGTGTGCTGTCGACTCCGCTCTTTTCTTTACCCCTGCACAATTGTTGACTCTATACAGGGG
Source organism: Coenobita brevimanus (assembly GCF_032717465.1). Lineage (NCBI taxonomy): Eukaryota > Metazoa > Arthropoda > Malacostraca > Decapoda > Coenobitidae > Coenobita > Coenobita brevimanus. The sequence goes on along the minus strand of NC_137025.1, from coordinate 39,003,732 downwards.
TTTTATCCGCCCCTGTGTGGAGTACAACTCTCATGTGTGGGGAGGCTCCCCACATACAGCTCTTCTCAATAGGGTGGAGTCAAAGGCTTTTCGTCTCATTAACTCTCCTCCTCTTACTGACTCCCTTCAACCTCTGTCTCTTCGCCGCACTGTTGCATCTTTATCTCTTTTCTATCGCTACTTTAATGGTCACTGCTCCTCTGAACTGTCTGCTTGCATTCCTCCACCTCTACGACGGGCGCGTAGCACCCGTCTGGCAGCAAACTCTCATCCCTTTTCTGTCCAACTCTTTAATGCAAGAGTTAACCGTTACTCCCAGTCTTTCATTCATGCAACAGGTCAGCTCTGGAACTGTCTCCCTCTGTCTGTATTTCCTCCTGCCTATGATCTCCAGTCTTTCAAACGCAGTGTGTCCAGGCATCTCAAAATGATCGGATCTTGAATTTGGCTCTCTCTTGTATTTTGTTTTTCTCTTGGAGGGAACTGTTACTGCGGGCTCATGGCCTTTGGTTCCTTCTTCCTCGCATAAAAAAAAAAAAAAAAAAATAAGCGTGTGAGTATTATGTTGGTCGAAACATTCATTGCGAGGGTATTTTCATGCGATATTGTCACTCTCAGTTGAATAAATAATGCCAGTAAGTATGTACAGTGCAGTATAGGGGTGTAAACGTGTGTAATGTAAGTGGGAAATTATAAGTGGAGTGAATAAATAAAGTAGATGATGAAACACGAGTGTTTGAGATCGTGGTTGCTACGTGAATATGTGCTAGCATATCGCTAAATGCCCTCATAATGAATGAAAATAATTGAAAACATTTACAGTGGTGGAGGAAAGGTTCTATGTAAAGGGAAAAATAATAGGAAAGTGATAAAACAATTGGGTATGTTGAAATACGAGTCATAGCAAGTGCGCTTACGAAGCTGATGTGCGCTAGACTTATGCTGCATGTCATCATAATGAATGAAAACATCTGAAAACTCTTACAAACAGTTGTAATTGGTAAAATGTCATTGAAACAGAAGTATACAAGTAGAAAAAATGATATGTTGACTGATACAAGAAACTTAGCATATAGCATGTTACGACTTGGACCAAACTCGCTATGCTCGCGCGATGGTACAATGCTTATTTTTCATATATATGTGTCTGAAATCCGTTATATTGTTACTGTTATTGTTTATTAGTTCAAATTCAATAAAGATAGAGGTGTTGTGTGTTGTTTCTCCCAGTATTCCTTACCATAGAAAACGTGAATGCCTGGCATGTCCATTACGGAACACGATACCTGGCTCGGGGGACCTCACCTGTATGGACCACTTATAGACCGTGGTAAGCCCTTTCTTTGTGATTTTCCTTCGTTTCTCAACCTAAGCGGAAGTTTTAGCCAAAAAAAATATTTCCAAAAAGGCTCGGGACTGGGGGATGTCGGAGGGGCAGAAAACCTCGGGACGTGACGGGTTAATTTAAATAGATCCCCCAAAGATTTCCAATTTTGCTCCCCATCAAACTCCGGAAGCGCAGTTTGTGGTAGTACAGCTGTTCCATAACTTCGATTTCTGCGGTAACTTCAGGCAATTTTGACTCTAATACCGTAACTTCACTGATGTTATATATTCCTATGATTTACCTTCAAATATGGTAGTCTCCGACTCAATAAGATCATTATCATCAGCTTTTACTATGGCTGCTTCTAAATTTACATAACTTTCTTCATAGTCCATCTGTCCTTTAGTATATTCAAGAGACTACTTAATTTCTCCCTGACAGAGGTGTTTCATCCAATGACTGTCTGCAGTCATTTATGACTCTCGTTACCCATCCTGCCTTATTACTAGATGATCTCTGTAACAAGGAAATAGACATTTTGACTGATTTCTAATTTACTAGATTTAACATTAATTTCAAATTTACAACCACAAATTTACCCCAGCTCAGTAATTATCTGTTTATTTTAAGTTTTGAAGAGTGTAGGGATTGGGTTTATGGTATTAAACCTATCTCCCTGGGCTGTTAAACCTCTGGGATTATGTCTTTATCCACACACTCAGTTTCCAAATAATCCATATTTCCCTGAACTCAGAAGGACCGCCCAAAGCCAGTACAACATAGAACTGTTCTTTCTTTAACTCTATGTAATTTATAAATTTCTGCAGAACCGCTTCTCTGATTCCAGTGTGTCCCATGGGCTTTTAAGAGTTGCCTGGAAGGACTTTGCATTGAAGTGTATAAAATTCTTTCCTTTCCTTATCCTTTGCAACTTCCTATTCATGGCCCTGCTAACTAATTTATATGTACCATAGCAAACTGGTGAACCATATGGTAGGTTTCTAGGCTCAAGAAGGGTTATAGTTACGGAGGATTTACATGAACCTTCAATGGCTCCTACCATGGCTAGAATGTTTTCAACAATTTCATTAACTTCCACATCTTCATTAAAATCATTTCCTCCCAGGAAAAGGATAGTGCGGTCATGCTTCCAGTCTAATACGGAATTTAACTGCTCATCATCAGAAACGGAACTTGCCCTCTCACCAGGCAGTGTTGCCAGATGGTTCTGAAGTAATTTCAGGAGATTCTGACCGAAAATTTCAGGAGAAATGAGTATTAATTTGGGAGTTTCTCATTTTAACCTGTCACGTCCCGAGCTATTTCGCACCTCTGACACCCCCCAATCCCGAGGTATTTTCGATTTTTTTTTTTTTTTTTTTGGCTAAAACCTCCGCTTTTGGTGAGAAACATCGAAAATTCGTAGAGAAATCGCTCACCTGAGGTTTAAAATAACAGTACCTCTTTACCTGACTAGGTTTTCTAACAGGCTGGCACCAAAGAAAATGAGTTCTATGGGAGGGTAACTATTTCACACCACTCATAATCGGTATTTATTTATTTACTTGGTACAAATTTATATGTAGTACGAGAGTATGTTGGTTTTCAAACAGTAATATAGGCATTATAAGCATTGTTTCACTCACTAACTCATCACATAACTGACCTTCTTTTGCCACATTACCTGATCATTATTTCTGACTGTTTCTTCCTCTAATGCTATGTAAACTTTGTCCTCCACATTGTCATCGATTGGGGAATCACTCTGGCCCTGAATGTCTTTACTGGCCAGGTCACTGGTAACAGGTGAACTGCCGAGACAATGGCGTGAGGGGGGGAGGGGGAAGGTTATGTGGTGTAAGGCACTGTCCCTGCTTGGCATCTTGTAGAGGAATAGAGGAAGGTGTCCCGTGCATAAGTACGAAAAATCACACGCGAAAATTGAAAATTGTGCAAATTAGGGACCTTGCAATTGCACGACGTACCATTACGTTGTTGGGACTGACAAATGCAAAATGTTGCAAGATACCCATACGTCGACGGGATGGGGCGGGTTAATACATTACATACTGTACTCACTTTATGGTGCTTACAATAACTGGTAGATCAAATAAAGAAGAAATGAATGAAATTAACATTTTTTTCATAAAATTTTATGGCACTTGCAATAATTGGTAGATTAAATAATGATGAAATTAAAGAAAAAAATTAACAAAATAGTGCCATGAAAATTACTTTCAATCATGAATTCAAACAACTACGTCTAAACGTGCAAAAATGCACCAAAATTTTAATCTTTCTCTTCACCATCACCCCCCCATGCGATGATCATCAGAACCATCAGCAACTTTTTGACCAATACATTTTTTTTTCTCTTACACGTGGCACTAGCCATTCTTTTCCTGATTTCTTTGTTAATTTAAAATTATGACATCTATCACATTAAAGAAGCCTTTTAAAGTGAAGCATTCCATAAAGAGTTTGAGATGAAACCCCATTTCTCAATTTTGTCTTCATGCAGTTTTTTTTTATGAAAGTAGTCTTTCAGCTGTTGCACTCGAGTGAGGCAAACAGCAAATTTAGCATGAAGTCAGACAGGTGTGGATACATAGGCTCAATTTCTCCTATTTTTGTGTTACACACTTTAATCCAAAACGGAGCTGTGCTGATATCACCGCTCAGTACATCACTTTTTGAGCAGCCTTCATTCTGTCTATATTTGGTGCAGTCTGAGAGGTAACAAGGGAGGGAAATGAGGTCAGTAATGGAGCAACTGATTCTACTGATCTTCTTTCAAGAAGGGGATCCAGTACCTCGAAATTTTGGTGAGTAGCATCAGCAAAGGGGAATTTTTTCTCTCTCTCAGACACTCAAGTTAGTTTCTGTGGATTTTAACTTCAATTCAGCAAAATTTCTGTAGATATTCTGGAACACTGATCGAAATTTCGGGAGATAATGTCAAAATCCATAAAAATTTCTGGATTTCTGGAGATTTATCAGAATTTCAGTAGATCTATCGATATTTCGGGAGATCTGGCAACACTGCCACCAGGAGCTCTGTATATACGTATTTCCACGTCATCCACTTCTACAGAACGTGGAAGTAGACTGTGCCCGACAAATGCTACCTTAAGATCATTCACTGCTTCGGCACGTAACTGTTATGCTCACTCTGGACACCAAAAAATGTCAGAAATTTTTATACACTCCTTTATCCGACGAGTGTTAGTCTAACATGACCTTAAGTAAATTCACGTAAGTATTTTAGGAGGTTTAGGCATAATTAATATTCTAACTCACCAGTAATTATTCTCCTTATCTCCTAGCTATTTCCCCCCAAGATTTGGCCCAATCATAAAGGTTACTTAGCTAGAAAGATCAGACAACAGATGACAATGGATGCTTCAGTTGGTTGCCTGGGGCATCCTAGCATCCTTAGGTGCGTATTTACAGTGTGCAACTTCAATGGGCTTAGGAACTAAAATGAGCAAACATGGTATCTTCTCCCTCATAGAATTTTAGAGATGCCAGCAATTAATTAATTACAAGACTAACTACAGTTAAATTACTTCATGGAATATACAAGGTGAATCTAACTTAATTTTATCTTAGTTTTAATTAAACTAAAGCCAAATATTCCCTTTATCTCTGTAAATATGTAAATGTGTAGATTGGCCTGGAATGAAGATAGAGACCCGGAGGGTTTGAAGTCAGGTATAATTATTCCCTTGTACAAAGGAAAAGGTGAAAAAGAAGTGTGTGGTAATCACAGGGGCATCTATCTTCTTAGTATAATAGGAAAAATGTATGATAGGATACTTATTGACAGAGTTAGAGAAAGAACAGAGGAATTAGTTGGAGAAGAACAGGGAGGCTTTAGGAAGGGAAGGGGTTGTATAGATCAGATATTCATTCTTAGATCTATAGTGGAAAAGTTTCTAGAGAAGGGAAAGAAGTTGTATGCGGCTTTCATGGATTTGGAGAAAGCATATGACAGGGTGGATAGACAAGGATTGTGGAAAGTATTAAGAATATATGGAGTAGATGGGAAGGTGTTGAATGCTGTGAAGAGTATGTATGATGGTGCTAAGGCTGCAGTGCGTGTGGATGGTGAACTGAGTTAATTTTTCTCTTTGAAGGTTGGGTTGAAACAATGATGTGTTATGTCTCCATGGTTGTTCAATCTGTACATGGATGGGGTAATAAAAGAGGTACAAGGTAGGGTAGTGGACGCTGGAGTGGCCCTGGTGAGAGAGGGTAGTGTTTGGAAACTCCCTGTACTGCTGTTTGCAGATGATACTGTGTTGTTGAGTGAAGACGAAGGAGAGCTGCAAGGCTTGGTGGACGAGTTTGGGTGAGTGTGTAAGAAACGGAATCTAAAGGTGAATGTAGGAAAGAGTAAAATGATGGTCTTTGAGAGAGGTGAAGTCAGTGAATGTACAGCAAGGTTGGATGGTGAGGAATTGGAAAATGTGAGTACGTTTAAGTACTTGAGTAGTGTGATGAGTAAGGATGGAGGTTTGGAGGGTGAAGTGCTTGAATGGGTACAGCAGGGAAGAAAGGTTGCTGGTTCCTTGAAAGCAGTGATAAGAAACAGGGAAGTGAGCATGGAAGTGAAAAAGTTACTACATGACAGTATTGTGATACCAACTCTAACGTATGGAAGTGAAGCTTGGACGTTGCCGGAAGGACACAACTCAATAGTGAGAGCAGTGGAAATCAGTTATTTAAGAGGAGCCTGTGGAGTCACATGGAGAGAAAGGCTGACAAATGAGGATATAAAGGAGTGTTGTGGTGTGGATGTGGATGTGATAGGAAGCGTTAGGAGGAATAAACTGAGGTGGTTTGGCCATGTGGAGAGGATGGAGGGTGAAAGACTGACGAAGAGAGTGTAGCCTATGTGAATGAGGTGGAGGGGGGAAGTGGGAGGGAGAGGCCGAGGATGAGATGGAGGGATGGGGTGGAGAGGTATATGAGAGAGGGGTGTGTGAGTTGGGAGCGTGGCAGTGAAATGGCGTGGGACAGGGCGACGTGGAGGCGATTTGTTTTTGGCCACCCCGAACGGGATTGAGCGTCTGGCAATAGATCGATAGATAGAAATATGTATTAAACTTCATTAGCTTCTCACGTGAGGGCACGTCATCTCTCCATTCTGACGCAGTTAGGTCAATGGAAAACTAAGTATTTACATGTATTTACAATATAGTTGTTCACAACGGTTAAACACAGTAGCATTTAATTTATTAATAATAAGAATTATTAAAGAGAACGTAATCTCTGGATTATAAAACCGCTTGAATTAGTCACTAATGCTCTCCAGGTTTTCCTCTGCCTTTAATAGAGACAACTATTTTAAAAGGCAAAGAGCACAACTGCTCTGGGGGGAAATTATTGCCACAGTGTATTTTCTAAAGGTCTTCAATTTTCATACGACTAAGAATGATAGGAGGGATCATAATAAAGCCAGACTTTTTGCCTTTATGACTAATGGGCCTAATGGAACACTCTGTCATCAGGGAAATGTCTCTTTGAAATTTAAATTACATCTTCAGTATCAAAGTGAATGCACCATAATTTGAACTGCCTGATAGCTTCGGGTGGGACTGAGTGAGGTTGAGATAGAGTCATTTCAACTGCTGCACGAACGAACACTGTGCTTAAATATGTAAAGTTCTTTGGATCACGAGGATATACATCATGAAAAGGAGTTTCCTGCATGTATTCATTTTTCAGATAGCATTAGAGAACTTTGAGGTTAGATCTAACGACTGATATGTGGATTGTATGAATCTGGGAGGTTTCAGTATTTGCATATTGAGTATATGTTATGTATGAGGAGTACAAGTCATGAAACTGGAAACGACACAAGTCTTTCACTCAACATTGCAGTATATATGGAACTAATGCCTGTACTATTGAAGACGTCTACCCACAACCATCTGGAGAGAGATCAAACTGCTTTGGCATGGGTACAGTAGCTTGTAAGGCTTTCCTATACAATGCCTTTGAATTCTTGTAGAGATTATTATCTGTTTGAGTTGTCAGAATTAAAATAGGAATACACATCATGTGCCAAATCATCTAATCCCATTGGCAGTCTGAGGCATGCATATGAAGCAGAAAATGCATCAGAGTGTCGTAAGCACAACGCTGTAAATAAACTTGGAATTTACTTGTTCAAACGGGTTGCTAATGAGTGATGTGACCCAAACCACGAATCATAATTTCCATGAAGGATATTCTGTTCCCCTCTCCCCCCTACCCCCCAAATTAACAAGGCTTTTGTGCAGTATACTAACATATCCATCCTGGGCAGGAATGAGGCCTAAAATACGATCATTGACATTACCCTTCACGCCTATCGTAGCCACGAGACAAATGGTTGGTACATCTTTTGTCAGAAGATACGTCTGTGTTCACTATCTGTAAGTATATCACTCTCATTTTGTCCTACTAGATGAATACAAATCGAACACAGAAAGTTGTTTCTTAACTGTGCAACGCTTTTCTAGCTGTTTTTTGTGCCGGCTTGTTTTCAAAGATCAAATCTCAGTGTTTTCAGTGTTAACAACGCACACCCAGCAACAGGCATTGACAGAACCTTTTCTGCGACCTCATAACCTACTCTTAATTGTGAATTTTTCATAATTTTTCCAAGATCTGGAGTACTTCTAACTACACTATCTTTTCTTTAATACAAGGAGGTCCATGAGTAAGCCTAGATATCTCATAACCACTGCTGCTCATGTTGGGTGACATGAAGAATTCAGTGAAGTTTCTTTTCTCGAAGGTAAGAGTGGGCTGAGCTCAGGACTCCTGGCTTGCAATGATAGTCATGGAGTTTTTTTTTTTTTTTTCCCTTCAGGTACACTTAGTCATACTGGCACCGTCGGAGGGAGTTTAGCGAGAAATTATTCAGCAACGTTGCACTATCGCTTGGGAAAAGATAAAACAATTTGGGTAATAATGCAGAATCATCAGAATAGCCGTGTATTAGCATTAAACCAACCTATACCTAACCAAGTTGGGCATAACTTCAGGATAACTCGCCATATTCCTTATTTTGTCTCGAGGTGATGACAAAGTGTGACATTTCCGAGTCTTTTAACGAGGCACTCGATCCGACGTTGCCAATATGACTGGATGGTGAATTATACCAGTAGAAAAAAAATGCTTTCCAGTACGACATACGCGTCCTAGACAAACTTCAAACGAATCACAACTGATCAGGTCAGAAAAAAATCTCTCTCTCTCTCTCTCTCTCTCTCTCTCTCTCTCAGGATTTCTGGAGAATTAGAAAACTTTTTCTGGCTATGTGCAGAAAAATCTAGAGATAACCCACTTTTATTTAACAAAGCTGTAATATTTGTCATTAGGCACAAAATCCGGAGAAATCCAGACTCTTCCGGGAATCTGGCAACACTGATTCCCACATTCCGACTCACTGCAGTGGGGACGACAGTAAATTAAAGTTAGTGCGTCCGCAATGGTCGACAAATATATCGTGACCGCACTAACTTAGATTTATTGTCGCACCCACAGCAGTGGGGAGGGGTGCGGGTAGGAAGGAAATATAACTATATAATTATGGTACTCTCACACCTCCTAGACCTGCAGTGGCTATGATGGCCGTTGCAACAAATTATCATATTATTGTAGGCATTGTCCACACTGCGGTAAAATTACTAGTATTATATTTCACCTAATCATCAGGCTTAACTCGCTCCGGCAGAGGATCTCTTTCATATTATATTCATCCTCTCTTTAAGAATTGTATTCAGCTTAGAATATCATCATCATCATCATCATCATCATCAGCCATTATAAGTCCACTGCTGAACAAAGGCCTCCCCCAACCTTCTCCACGAATTTCTTGGCTGAGCCAATCTTTGCCACGTTTTCCCTGCAAATTTCTCTATCTCATCTCTCCACCTCCTGTCTGGCCTTTTTCTGCTACGCTTACCATCTCTTGGTGTCCAGTCAGTCAACCTCTTGCTCCATCGATTATCCCTTGTTGTTGCTACATGGCCTGCCCACCTCCATTTCTGTTCTTTTATAACTTCTATAATATCTTTGACCTTAGTCTGCTCTCTCACCCAAGTTGATCTTTTCCTGTCTCTTAAAGATATTCCCAACATTGACCTTTCCATTGCTCTCTGAGAACGAATTAATTTATTTTCCATCGATTTTGTCAGTTTTCAAGTCTCACAACCATACGTCATAGCTGGAATTATACATTCGTTATATACTTTTCGTTTCATACAAACTGGCAAGCTACTTTTCATAATGTCTCTATGTTTACCGAAAGCTTTCCATCCAATTGTAATGCGTCTTTTTATTTCGCTATCATTATCTTTCGTTAATTTTAGTATTTGTCCCAGGTAATTGTACTCCTCAACTTCTTCAAGAATTTCTCCATTTATTCTGATGACGCTCTTCGGTGTTTGAGGATTAAACATTACTTTAGTTTTACTCCGGTTCATCTTTAGCCCTACTTTGAGACTTTCTCTGTTCAGGTCATTTAACATTTCTTGCAACGTCTCTGCTTTTTCTGAGATCAGGACAATGTCATCTGCAAATCGTAAATGGTTTAGCTTTTCTCCATCTATGTTCACTCCTTTGTTTTCCCAGTCTAGCTTTCTGAAAATACTTTCTAGGCATGCTGTAAATAACTTTGGTGAAATTGTATCTCCCTGACACAGGCCCTTCTCAATCTTAATTTTCTCTGAGTCCTTATGTAATTTAACTGTAGGAGTTCCCTCTTAATATATGTTTTCGAGCAGTATTACAATGTTCTCATTCACTCCTTGTTCTCGCAATGAATTTATAATTGCTATGTGCTCCACTGAGTCGAAAGCCTATTTGTAATCAACAAAACCTAAGCACAGTGGTTTATTATATGCTGTAGTTTTCTCAATTATCTGATTCATTGTGTGCATATGATCAGTGGTCGAATACCCACATCGGAATCCTGCCTGTTCATGAGGTTGGTTTTCCTCGAAATTTGTAGCTATTCTGTTTGCAAGGACTTTAGTGAAAAGTTTGTAAATGACTGATAGCAAGCTAATGGGTCGATAGCTACTAAGGTCTTTTGAGTCAACTTTTTTTTATAAAGTAGAATAACAATTGCATTACACCATGTTTTGGGAATTTTCTTCTGTTTTATACATTGGGTAAATAAGTGAGCAAGCCTATTTTGTACTTCTGCTCCTGCATCCAACAGTAAATCTGCTACTATTCCATCTTCTCCCGGAGCCTTCCCTCTTTTCATATTTTTAAGAGAAATATTTACTTCGTCTGGTGTTACCTCAAGTATTTCACTTGTGTCAACAGAAAAGTTAGCTATTGGTACTACTGTCTTTGATGCATACAGTTCTTTGTAAAATTCTTCAACTCGCTTCAGCATCATATCTCTGCATTTAATGGCTTCACCGTTTTTGTCTTTTAGTGATGTAATTTGTTGCTTTCCAAGTGCCTTTTTTATTTCGGACCTGTTTCAGACTTTTTCCTTTTTTAATGGTTTCTTTGATTTGATCCAGGTTTCTCTTTCTTTTTTCTTCTTTTTGTCTTTTGTTGATAAGCTTATTTAATTCCACTCGTTCTGTTTCATCTTTGTTTTTACTTTCATTACCTTTCTTTTTTTTTCATAAGCTCAAGTGTCTTCTCTGAATACTTCCCGGCTTTGGTTGTATTAGGTTTTCCTATTACCTCCGCTAATTCTTTTAGGACTTTTGTTAGTCTGTCATTCAACTCATCAATGTCACCTTCAGCATAACTGAGAGCCTGAAATCTGTTCCTTATTTCCAACTGAAAAGCTGCTTTGTTTTCGCTGACTTTTATTGGGCATATCTTTTTGTCTTTAATCATCTTTCTTTCACTTTTGAAATTGAATCTTGCTGTGCAACCCACCATTCTATGGTCACTTCCGATATTTACTTTGTTGATAACTGTGACGTTTGTGATTGTGTTATTCTTATTTGCTGTAATAAAGTCGATTTCATTCTTTGTTTCTCCATTTGGACTTCTCCAGGTCCACTTTTTCCCTGTTCTTTTGTGAATGTGTTCATTATTCTCGTGTTAAACATTTCAGCTTAGAATATACTCGCGTGTAAATATCTATCTATCTATCTATCTATCTATCTATCTATATATATATATATATATATAATATACTATAGCACTAGCCATGTGTGTGTGTGTGTGTGTGTGTGTGTGTGTGTGTGTGTGTTTTGGGCAGCTGAAACTACACATTGAAATCGCACCAAAATTGGCACAAAAATCGCAAAAAATTCGCTGTTGTGAAAAAACTTGGCCCCATCGCGATTAAAATACTTTTACTACATTTAATGAGCAATCACATTTTGACCAAAAAAACGCCGCTCCCAGCACCTGGCATAGGATCTCCATAGAATTTTTTGCCTATAGCTACAACTAAAATATACTAGAGCAGTGTCTGTGTGTGTATTTCGGACTTGTATTCGGACAGCTTGGGTTGCACTCCCGAAGCTGCAAATAACACGATCAACTGGTTAGCTGCAAAGAATCCAAGAGACAACATTAGACTAGAACAGCATATAAACAGATCATCATGAGCCCTCTGGAGGAGCAAGTGTGGGGAGCCTGAAGGACCCACGGGTACTTGTCTAATATATTATAGCACTAGCCGTGTGTGTGTGTGTGTGTGTGTGTGTGTGTGTGTGTGTGTATTATGGGCAGCCAAAACTACACATTCAAATTGCATCAAAACTGGCATAATGATTGCAAAATATTTGCTGATGTAAAAAAACTTGGTCCCATCATGTTTGAAAAACTTTTAATATATTTGATGAGTGACCACATTTTGACCAAAAAACGCTGCTCCCGGCGCCTGGCATAGGATTTCTGTAGATTTTTTGCCCATAGCTACAACTAAAATATACCAGTAGCCATGTGTCTGTGTGTGTATTTCGGACTTGTGTTCAGACAACTTGGGTTCCATTCCCGAAGCTGCAAATAACACAAGCAATGTCAAAGTGACAACGTTGGAATAGAACACCACATAAACGTGACTTGGATTACCTGAAATGATTGCAATGTGTGAACGAAACTCGAGGAAACAAGTGTGAAGCACAAGAAAGCGAGTGCACAGCGTGAGAGGCCTCCGTGGGAGCAAGGATGAAAGGGCCCGAAGGGCACACGAGCACTTGTTTATATATATATATATATATATATATATATATATATATATATATATATATATATATAAGTAATCCCTCCAGTATCCTGACGCCCATTTTCTGGACATCCCCAATAACCAGACATTTTTGTCCCGGGATCCGATATTCCGAAAATGGGCCAAAAACCTCAAAAAATTTGAAAAAAATTCGACTTTTTCCCGCCTGTAATTTGAAGTTGGTGCGCACGGTGCAGGCGAGCTGTGTTTTGGTGCATTGTTCTGCCAATGTCCGCATCCTCCCCACTTACCACCTGTCTCTTGTTCTGTGTGCACGCTCATCGTCATGGCTGCCCATGTGTTCGTTTTTGTGGTGGTGCCTTACCTGCTGCAGGCTCTCCTGCTGCTCTCATGCTTCTCCTTCGTGTGTGTGATGATGGCAACGTGGAGAGGAAGGTGATGTATACTCCCAAGTATGCAGAAGTCGACTGCTCTACGTTGATTTGGTATCGACAGCAACGTGCTGCTGGTGTGATGGTGCGTGGCACGGAGCTGGAGGCTGCTGCTGAGAAGTTTGCAAGGCTTCACTACGCCCTAGACTTCAAGGCATCTGAGGGTTGGCTCTTCGCATTCAAGTTACGACATGCCCTTACCAACCGTAAGTCTCATGGCAAAGCTTTGGACGCCAACGAGGATGGAGTTGACGAGTTTCAGCATAAGGTGAAGTGCTTGATCAATAGGGAGGGCCTAACTCTCAGTCAAGTCTACAACGCTGACGAAACTGGCTTATTCTATCGCTCTGTGTCTACGAACACTCTAGCCGAGGAGACGGCAAAGCGTGTACCTAGCCGCAAGCTCTGCAAGCAATGGATATCTGCTTTGTGTTGTGCCAATGCTAACGGCATGCACTGGCTCAAGCCCATTATTGTTGGCCGTGCAAAGCAGCCTCGGTGTCTTCACGGGGTGATGGATGTCCTTCCTGTCGTCTGGTACCATTCCTTGAAGGCATGGTTCACAGCCCAGATCTTCAAAGACTGGTTCCACCGCCATTTCATCAAGGAGGTAATCCATTACCAGACAGAGAAACTGGGAATCCCACACGACCAGGTAAAGGCCCTCCTTCTCCTCGACAATGCACCTGCCCACCCGTGCAACAAGGAGTTGGTGGCTGAGAATGGGCGCATTAGGTGCATGTTTCTGCCACCTAATACTACTGCTCTCATCCAACCAATGGACCAAGAAGTGATCGTGGCAACGAAGAGGCTGTACCGGCGGAAGTTCCTGGACGAGGTGATGGTTGTCTTTGAGGACGAGGACGAGTGCAGGGAAGGACGGGACATGCGAGGCAGCGGACTTTGGAAAACATTCGCCGCTACAACATCAAGTCTGCATCTACAACTGGGCCAGTGCATGGAAGGAAATCCCCGTCAAGACTCTAGAAAATGGTTGGTCTCGTCTGCTTTTCGGAACGGATGTGGAGCATGGTTTCCTAGGTTTTGACGTGGATGACTTCCATGCACGTCTACGTGTGCATGGCAAGATGTTGATGTGGACGAAGTGCGTGAGTGGTTGGATGACATCGAGGGCGATCCTGGGTATCAGACCATGTCTGATATCGAGATCTCATCTTCAGTTGCAGGTGTCAGTACCCAGCTTGAAGATTCCGATGAGGACAGTGACGATGATGTGGACTCCTCTCAGTGTGACACTACTCCAGCCATCCCCAAGCTGAGCGCACTCCAGGAACACCTAGAGTTCGTTCTGAACTACCTGGAGCATCCGGACTGCGACAGGGAGATGGGACCCTTGGGACTTGTGGAAGAAGTGTGTGCTTTCAGGCAGCACATAATTAATCGTCAAAATCGTTGTTCCTTGCGTCAATCAACCATTGACAGCTTTTTCAGGCCCGTGACCCCCGCTGAGCCCAGCCCTGGCTCCACTCCATTGCCTCCCTAAGACAGGCCCTCATGCTCTGAGCCACAGCCCAGCACATCAGGCACAGTGGAGTCACCACTCGACGTGAGTTTGCGCCTCTCTTCAAAGTCGTCTGCAATGGGTACGCCATCACCACGACCCAGCAACGCACCCCTAGGTCACCTGCATGTGCTACTCTCAGACTCTGACAGTGATTAGACGCCAAGAACTTCTCCACTAGACCATAGGGGAATTTACAGTGTTGTGCAGTGAAAAAAACAGTGCCTAGTGTTAAGGATTTAGAGTTGTGAGTGAAAAGACAAAAATATAATGGACTGTAAATGTAATGTAAATTAACTTGAGTGTGTTTTGTTTAGAAAATGGTTTCAAGAGTAGAAAGACTTAAAGTGCAGAGTGCAACACTTATTTCATTAAGGTACAATGGAGTGCAAGTAAGACAAGAGTGCGCAGTGTTAAGAGAATGGAATTCTGAGTGCAAATGACTAAGTTCTGTGCAAGACTTCATGAACAGTGTACAGCAATTGCTTCAGGAACTCCTTCTTACTGTCAGAGTCTGAGAGGAGGCGGGTTATTCATCGAGATGGCCAGGGACTTGCTGTAAGTACCCAGAATGTTTCATATTGTACTGTGCTGTTTTTTTCATACTTACCCTTAACACCTCATTTCACTCTTTAATGTCCCTTATTGGTGTGAATAGTGTCTTAGGTGCTATGCATGTGCAGTAGGGAGGTGTTTTTCTGAGTTAGGCTAGGTTAGGGTCCATAACTACCAGTCCAGGAGCCAGGGACTTGTAAGTACCCAGAATGTTTAATATTGTATAAACCTACCTCAAAAACCTCATTTTATGGCTCTTTTGCATTTATTTCAGTCTTTTATGTACCTTATTGTTGTAATTTGGGTCTTAAGTAAGTGCTATGCATGTCCAGAGTTGTATAGGTGTTTTTCTGAGTTAGGGTCTATAAAGGGTCCATAAGTACAAATCCAGAAGACTGGGGCCCAATATCCGGACAGGATCAGTATCCGGACATGCCGTTGGCTCTATTACATCTGATATTGGAGGGACTAATGTATATATCATCATCATCATCATCAGCCATTAGATGTCCACTGCTGTACAAAGGCCTCCCCCAGCCTTCTCCACGAATTCCATGACTGAGCCAATCTTTGCCACGTTTTTCCTGCAATTTTCTCTTTCTCATCCCTCCTCCTCCTGTTTGGCCTTTTTCTACTACGCTTACAGTCTCTTGGTGTCCAATCAGTCAACCTCTTGCTGCATCTGTTATCCCTTATTCTTGCTACATGGCCTGCCCACCTCCATTTCTGTTCTTTTATAACTTCTATAATATCTTTCACTTTAGTCTGCTCTCTCATCCAAGTTGATCTTTTCCTATCTCTTAAAGATATTCCCAACATTGACCTTTCCATTGCTCTCTGAGAACGAATGAGTTTATTTTCCATTGATTTTGTCAGTTTCCAAGTCTGACAACCATACGTCATAGCTGGAATACATTCGTTATATACTTTTTGTTCATACAAATTAGCAAGCTACTTTTCATAATGTCCCTATGTTTACCGAAAGCTTTCCATCCAATTGTAATGAGTCTTTTTATTTTGCTATCATTATCTCTCATTAATTTTAGTATTTGTCCCAGGTAATTGTATTCCTCGACTTCTTCAAGAATTTCTCCACTTATTCTGATGACGCTTTTTGGTGTTTGAGGATTAAACATTACTTTAGTTTTACTCCGGTTCATCTTTAGCCCTACTTTGAGATTTTCTCTGTTCAGGTCATTTAACATTTCTTGCAATATCTCTGCTGTTTCTGAGATCAGGACAATGTCATCTGCAAACCTTAAATGGTTTAGCTTTTCTCCATCTATGTTCACTCCTTTGTTTTCCCAGTCTAGCTTTCTGAAAATACTTTCTAGGCATGCTGTAAATAACTTTGGTGAAATTGTATCTCCCTGACGCACGCCCTTCTCAATCTTAATATTCTCTGAGTCCTTATGTAATTTAACTGTAGCAGTTCCCTCTTTATATATGTTTTCGAGCAGTATTACAATGCTCTCATTCACTCCTTGTTCTTGCAATGAATTTATAATTGTTATGTGCTCCATTGAGTCGAAAGCCTTTTCGTAATCAACAAAACCAAAGCACAGTGGTTTATTGTATTCTGTAGTTTCTCAATTAGCTGATTCATTGTGTGTAGCTGATCAGCAGTTGAGTATCCGCTTCAGAATCCTGCCTGTTCATGAGGTTGGTTTCCCTCCAAATTTGTAGCTATTCCGTTTGTAAGGACTTTAGTGAAGAGTTTGTAAATGACTGATAGCAAGCTAATGGGTCGATAGTTACTAAGGTCTTTTGAATCACCTTTTTTGTAAAGTAAAATAACTACTGCATTACACCATGTTTTGGGAATTTTCTTTTTTATACATTGGGTAAATAAGTGAGCAAGCCTATTTTGTACTTCTGCTCCTGCATCCAACAGTAAATCTGCTACTAATCCATCTTCTCCCGGAGCTTTCCCTCATTTCATATTTTTGAGAGAATTATTCACATCATCTGGTGTTACCTCAAGTATTTCACTTGTGTCAACTGAAAAGTTAGCTGTTGGTACTACTGTCTTTGATGCAAACAGTTCTTTGTAAAATTATTCAACTCTCTTCAACATCTTATTTCTGCATTTAATGACTTCACCGTTTTTGTCTTTTAGTGATGTCATTTGTTGCTTTCCTAGTGCTATTTCACTTCGGACCTGTTTCAGACTTTTTCCTTTTTTGATTTTTTTTTCCTATATTTCTCTTTCTTTTTTCTTCTCTTTGCCTTTTGTTGATAAGCTTATATAATTCCGCTCGTTCTACTTCATCTTTCTTTGTTCTTACTTTCCTTTCATTTTTTTTCATAAGCTCAAGTGTCGTTTCTGAATACTTTTTGGCTTTGGTTGTATTAGGTTTTCCTACTACCTCCGCTGATTCTTTTAGCACTTTTGTTATTCTGTCATTCAGCTTATCAATGTCACATTCAGCATTACTGAGAGCCTGAAATCTGTTCCTTATTGGCAGCTAAAAGGCTGCTTTGTTTTCATTGACTTTTATTGGGCATATCCTTTTATCTTTAATCATCATCTTTCTTTCACTTTAAAAACTGAAACTTGCTGTGCAACCCACCATTCTATGGTCACTTCCGATATTTACTTTGTTGATAACTGTGACATTTGTGATAGTGTGTAATTATTATTTGCTATTATCAAGTCGACTTCATTCTTTGTTTCTCCATTTGGGCTTCTCCAGGTCCACACTCTCCCTATTCTTTTGTGAAAGAATGTGTTCATTATTCTCATGTTAAACATTTCTACAAAGTTTACCAGAATTAATCCTCTTTCGTTCCTTTCTCCTACTCCAAATATTCCCACACATGCTTCTCCATTTTTTGATTTTTCAACTTTTGCATTGAAGTCTCCCATGAGTATATATATATATATATATATATATATATATATATATATATATATATATATATATATATATATATATATATATATATATATATATATATATACAGTATATTGGGTGAAAGGTGCGTGTGCTCACCATCCTCTCACTCAATGTAGTGCTGCTCTCAGGTGTCTTCCCTTTCCTCTCCTCCTTCCTTATTTACTTCCTTCCTCTTCTGCCTTTCTTTACTTCATTCTTTCCTCATCCTTCTGCCTGCGGGTGACTTTACACTCCCTCTTCTGCCTTTCTCTCTTTCAATCTTTCCTCATCCTTCTTTCTGTCTATGGGTGACCCTACACTGTGTAAGAAGCCAAATGGTTTCGTGTACACCAGGAAACCATTTACTACGCTGGGTGGTAGCCATACACCCAAATTATGACGCCTGGTGGTTTAGTAGGTAATTATGGTCCTTCAGTTGGATTGAGCCGGTGAAGGTTTGTATCCAAGTGGTGGTTGAGGTTTATTGCTCATATAAAGCCCCTCTAGGATGAGTGAGGCTAGTCACTGTCATCTTAAATGTCAGGACCAACTTGCCTAGCCCCGGGCTTCTACGCTCCTCATAGGGCAAAGTAGGACTGGATGATATATATATATATATATATATATATATATATATATATATATATATATATATATATATATATATATATATATATATATATATATATATATACTGTATATATATGTGTGTGTGTGTGTGTGTGTGTGTATTTATTAACATGTTATTTCTCTCTCCCTTTCATTTTCTGTCCTCTCCCCTCCTCTCCTGCGATAATCTCTCCACTTTTCCTCTCTGTCTCTAACTTCCAATGTCCTATCTCTCTGTTCCTCTCTCCATTCCTCAATGGTTGTTTCTTACTGAGTGCCTTCCCTTATCTCTTTTTAACTCCGTTTAGTCTCCCCAGTCTTCTCTTCATGTAAACACAATCATCTCGTTTTTCCAAATGTATATGTGTGTGTGTGTGTGTGTGTGTGTGTGTGTGTGTGTGTGTGTGTGTGTGTGTGTGTGTGTGTGTGTGTGTGTGTTTCCTCAGTTATTTCTACCCCTTCCTTTTGGTCTTCCTCCTTTGACCCTTTTCAAACTCTCTTCACTCCGCCTCAAAATCTAACCATTTTTTTTATAATCTTGTCATTTTCGAGATCAGGTTGACATAAATATTTACGAGGTCAGTTATGTGATTCTCACTTGATGCTACAGACAGTAGGGAGTTTAGGTATGAGGAGGAGGTGGAGGAGGACGAAGAGGAGGAGAAAAAATACGTCAGTCAAAGACTCAGTGCCAGACGGAACTGTGGCTAATGCACTGCCTGGTAATGGACTCACCCGCTCCTTTTTCCCTCCCAACACCACTTACCACATCCAATTCTATTTGTCAAGGGCTTTCTGGTGTTCATTAGGCATACATTACAATTACCGGTGAATGATGTGCGCTACAGCACTTGTGCTGGAGAAACGTGACTACAAGAGATAATGTCGGTGGTCCTGAACTGAAGAGTTGATTATTTGTTTTGTTTTTTTCGTGATTCTCCGCTATCTCATCCAGGCAGTGTTAGATTTGGTACGTGACCAAACCAATAGTTACCTGAGAATGTAAAGTGGTATCAGTGGCGAGCTGCATTTCCCACATTTTGTTGTTACGCACACACACACACACACACACACACACACACACACACACAAACACACACACACGCACACACACACACACACACACACACACACACACACACGAGAGCTTCGCAGCCCTATCGGGCCGCTTATCACTTACCCGTATGAGAGCTGTTTCTGAATAGCTACTACCACCAGCAGCTCAGTTATCTCCACCACCACACCTACCATCACCACCATCAACATCAACCCTACCCCCACCATTACCACCACCACCACCACCACCATCATCATCATCACAGGTACAGTACCAATGTCAGGACTCCATATTATAATTACAAATCATAATAGATAGCATGATGGATAGATAGATAGATAGACAGACAGATAGACAGATAGAAGCAGCAAGTCAGGGGATGAGATAGGTAGTGCGTCAGCAAGAATCGAGCAATGGTAAACAAGCTTACACACTCTAACTCAAGGAATGCTTGATAGGCACACGAGCAGCGCCTCGTGACCATACACACACATACACACATACTCACACACAGGCTTCTAGAAATTTCACATCAGTATATTCCACGTGACACGACCCCTGCTTAAATAGGAATTTAGGAAGCAGAGCTCAGAAGGAGGTTAGCCTTAGAATCGACAGGTAGTGGAGAGAGTGAATAAGAAAAGGGGTCCAACTAGACATACTTAGTATATTAAGTCCCTGTATAATACATACGCTGCTCAACTTAGACTTTCTCTGAAGATAATAAATCAAGATCAACTACCCGTATTCATCTTTAACTCCTCCTGCCCTTCAATTAACTCAAGACTCACCTATTTCAAGAATTAAGAGTTACATACATAAAAATATTGGCTACAAAGCTTTAACATTAAATGGAGGCAGCGAACGTACGAACCTCGTCTACGAACCTACAGTGAATTTCTACAAAAGCAGGCGTGACTCTAACCAAGATTAGCTTCAGTTCTACAGTGAATTCCTACAAAATACAAGCTACGAGCCTACGAGTCTACGAGCATACAGTAGCAACGACGAGTCACGAGTGAGGATCAACAAGCTCTACGATTAATTACAAATAACAATTCTACAAGACAACTCTATAATCTTCACGCAACTTCAAGCAGCAGCAAGAAAAAAAAAAGGCAAGTTAAGGAAAAGAAAGACCAGAGCAAGAAGCACAAAAAACCCCAACACTCTCTCCCGCCTACCTCAATCGCTGACTCAGAGGTCAAGACACACAGCAAAACACCAGAGCCACATTTATAACGCATCTTACCTTTCCTCATCCAGGTTACTCATTGCTACACAGCACAGCTACCAGTGTGGGAAGCCGACGTCACCATGTGTATCTGCTGAGACGACATCACCATATGTATTTGCTGAGACAACGCCACGCCAATCAACGTGTGACTGACACCAGGCACTACTCACCCACTACTCATTACTCATTATTCACATAGCTCCTACTCATACTCATTTATTTCCACAGTATTGAGTTGGAAATTCGACGTTCTATGATGAGGTTCGCCTGTGACTACCGCTGTTAGCAACTACATGCACCAGGCCATGGAATTTCCTGAGTAATATCATCCATCAACACAGCCCTAGATTTATCGAGAGGAGATCTTCATTCAACCCTGCATTTGTTTTCCGAGATCGACAGTTGCGTTGACACTCCTCTCCGATCTGTATCAAGTGGGTGTAATTATACTTACTCATTTCTTCTCAGTGCTAAAATTAGGTATATTCAACTCCTTTACTTATTTCTATATATACACTCATACACTCACTATCTAGCATTTATTACAACTCATTTACTCATCTGTTTAGTAAGGACATAAACAAAAGACGTATTTCATAACACCATACCTTAGCAACATGAGTTCTTTTTAGCTAAGTGATATGACAGGGATATTTTCGCCCCACCCATGTTAATACCAGATGATACACAATTAGGAGAGCACCAAGGCAACACACCCATTGTAGAAACCTCAGCACAAACTAAAGATCAAGAAACAAATACGTCAGTTCTAGATGATGAGTGGCAAACCCTCTCTGACGTGGCAAGTGAGGACTTTGTCTCTGACTTGCATACATATGAAAATATGCTTAACAGGGTTCATCGCTCCGGCAAATCCTTTTCCACCATCCCCTCACACAACGATAAACAAGTCCAAGTTAAATTAACAGAGCAACCAGTGAAAATGAACACAACAGAACAAGCTCAGATATTTGTTTATCATGAAGATAAAACTGCCCCAAAATTCTCTGGCACAGAGAAAGATCGTATTGACGACATTTCATTGGTCAATCAGTGCGAGCAAATCAACATCAAACGACATATCAAAGATGAACAAGAGAAAATTGCTATTTTTTCATCTTGCATAAGCCAGGAAAGATGCCCAGCAAGCGATTTACTAAGGTCAGATAAGCTCCTCAAGGCTAAGACATATTATGAATTTAAAACTGAATTTTTGAAGAAATTTTCTGGAGGTATGACCTTCTTGCCAGGTATAATCCCAGAATTACATAATATCGTAGATCTTGTAAGGGAGCACACTACCAATCATGTGCTCAGTGAAATAACTGCTGATGTCTCCATGATCAAAAGGACATTATTAGCTACCTTAGAAAACTCAGACTGGATAACAGGAGATGGAAAGATGTCCCCAGACCTCATCGTGGACATCATTGGTTATATAGCTGCCTTGTGTAAATTACCTGATAGGACCCTTAAGATCGCCAAGACGATCGCGTACACCCCAGGCATGTGCCTACTAGACTTAACGAACGAGGTAGAGATGCAGTGTAGTAATACAGGGATGGTTGAAGCTTAATCAATTTCTAGTAGAATGAGTGTGTCTGAGACAGTATCAGCTGTGAAAACAGCTACAACTACCCCAGACAGAGAACAAAATCGATCGCGAACCGAAAGCAGGCAGAGCAAACAACTAAACGTGTCAAGGGTACGATCACAAACACCAGGCTACAGGCAGTTTCATAAGTTTCCGCACAGCCCAAGCAGATCTCGCGCCACAGACACCGTAAATATGGGAAGTCACCTCGTAGATCACAGTCAAGAGATAAGTCCATTCTATGTCATTATTGTGGAAAACCAGGGGACACTAGGAATAAATGCTTTATCAATACAAAAGAGGATAGACAAAAGACATAAGGATTTGGTCCATTCTGTAGACATCATAGGTGCCAAGGGCACTGGACCAGTAACTCCAAAACAGTAGAAAAATTAGTGTCTATGTTCAAATCGGGGGAAGACCAAGTCATGACAAAAAACAAACACACGTAAAGAAAAGCAAGTCTAAAATTCCCATAGGAGGCATGTTGGGAAATGAGTGTATCTTGATACCAGCTGTTTGTGAGGATCAAAACGTTTCCTTATTTTTAGACACAGGCTCTCCAGTGAACTTAACACAAGAAGAGATAAATAGAATTTTTAGAAATAAGAAGAAAGTAACTTTTCTGGAGGAATCTGATTTAGATTTATATACAGTAGATGGAAAACAAATCATAATAAAAGGTATGATAAGGTTAAACATAATTTTCACAGAGTCTACAAGACCAATCTCTGCATTTTTCTATATCGTTGAAAACTTAGCAATTAACGCACATATGTTACTGGGATTTAGATGCATGAGAACAGAGAAAATAACTTTACTCCCACAAATGAATGGAATAGACTTTGACAATGAATTCATAGAGAAAATACTATCAGAGCCCTCACCGATTAGTAAAAGAGAACCAAAAAGAATTGGTAATATTAAAAGCTTAAACAAACATACACAAACAGACGAGTGTATAGATCCACTCACACCACCAGCCTCAGCCTCCATGACTAGAGACTCATGTAAAAGTACTGATTTATCAGTTTTTCCCGCCCATCTCACCAATGATTTAGTTATACCACCTAATTCCTATATGAAAGTTACCATAAAGAGCAAATTACGGAATAGTACTGTTCTTGTCTTAGAAGAATTATGTAAAGGGATTGTCAGTAGAAAACGCATTATGTCATATGCACGACGAAGAGCAAACTCAGATATTCATAATTAATCACATGAATGGGGAAGTACAGTTGAAAAAGGGGACTTGCATAGTTAATACTGAAAAATGTCCCGCCCCTGTGAAGGAAATAGTTATAGCTGGAGTTACAAGTGAGATAAAATCTAAGGATAGAGAAAGCATAAAAGAGAATTTAATTCACTCAGGTGAATTTGATGAAGAAAATGATTTATTAACCCTGCTGGAAACACACAGGGACACCGTAGCATTACCCAAAGAACAATTAGGGTGTACTAACCTGATTAATCACAATATTAATGTGCACCCAGCTACACCACCAATTTTCATTCCAGCATACAGAATCCCACAATCTCAGCGTACACTCGCAAACCAGTATGTCGATGAAATGTTAAAACTTGGAATTATTGAACCATCAGTCTCCCCGTGGAATGCCCCATTATTCTTCGTGCCCAAACGAAATGGAGAAATTATTACGGTAGTAGATTATATACCGTAAACTAAACAATCACACATTCCCAGACCGATTTCCCATGCCATTGCTAAGCGACATCCTACAGAATAGTGGACCAGAAAATACTGTATTTTCCACAATCGATCTTTTAAGTGGATATTATCAAATGCCGGAAAAACAGGAGTCACGTAAATACACTGCCTTTTCCACAGATAAAGGACACTATCAATATAGAAGGATGCCCATGGGACTGAGGACAGCCCTAGGTTATGAATTACGTATATACTGTCCGGAATTTTAGGACAAGGAATATTTGTTTATCTTGACGGTATTATAATCGCAACGAAAGATATCACGGAACATCTCAAGAAATTAGACTTACTCTTACAAAAGCTTGGTGATGCTGGTTTAAAAATTAAGCTTTCTAAATGCAAATTTTGCTTTAAGGGAATAAAATGCTTAAAGCAAAAAAAACTGTCGACAGTTAGGGTTGGGAATGGCCACCCTTCTTTGGGACTGGCTGAATGAGAGTAGTTCCAGCAAGAAGGAAAGGTACAGGTTGATAGACAAAGGCGAAAGAGTTTACCTAGGAAGGGTGTAAGCACAGAAGCACAGTTCTTGAGGTCAACAGGTGGGACCCCATTAGGTCCATATGCCTTGTTAGTACTGAGGCCAGTGATGGCAGAATATTCCTCTTGCAAAGGAATTGTAATTATAAACAGTTTTACTTCAACAGCTTAATAATAAATCCGCATAAATGGCGTGTATACAAACATCATCGCAAAATCTACCATACTGTATTTACTACCAAACACTGTCAAAATGTTTCAGATTTCCAGCTTGTCCATTTTGTTGCTCATATTATTAGCTTCTGCGATAATAGGTGAAAGATACTAACCAGATCTTGCACAAACTCAGTGCCATTCATGATATACGAAGGATTATTTTGTTACTGTAACTGTTCCTGCACACACACACACACACACACACACACACACACACACACACACACACACACACACACATTGCCAAACCTTTCGTCCCATATACTACTAAGGTTTTTCGAACACCGTACACCGGTATATGTTGTCGTTATGTGTTTCTGATTATTTCTTATGACTGTGTCCTCTCCCTCAGCCTACTGGATGTTTATTAAGTCCCCATTTTATCTTTTGCCATCCTTTTTCTTACCCTATACATCGTTCACTCCTGGCATATTCTTGAAGTGGCGTTCATAAAACCGGAATGTGTTAATGCACTTATCTTTCCGTTCCTTTCTGTAGTATATTAGTCGCTCTTTTAGATGAGTATCTTTTTTTATAATTCCACTATTTGTTGGATTCATTCTTCGTTTTCTCCCTTTCGTTTATAACCTCACTTTCTCCCACCCTTCCAGATATTGCACTGTATTTTTCGTTCGTCCACATCTCAGTCCATAAAGTTATGTTTCCCTTCACTATTTTCTGAAAATCTCTCTCTCTCTCTCTCTCTCTCTCTCTCTCTCTCTGCTATCTCCGGATTTCTCTCTTCATGCCGCATTACCCAATGTATGCAAGAATTCGCAATTATATGTCTTTCTCTCTTCCTCTCTCCCTCTTTCCTCTACTTTTTTGTTCAGGTTCCATTTGCCCCACACTCTTCCTCTCCCTTTTTCTCCATTTCCTTCAACGTCTTCGCATTTTCTGTACACTTTACCTCTCCTTTTTGTTCAACCCTGTTCTATCTCCCAGCACTCTACATCCTCTTTAGGTCATATTATATCACCCTTATAAAGACTTGCTTAATTCGCCAGCATTTCTTCCATCCTCTTCTGTCTTTCTTTCCTTCATTCTGTCTTTGTCCTTCTGCCTACGGGTAACTTTACACTCCCTCTTGTCTTTCTTTCTTTCATTCTTTCCTCTTCCTTCTCCCTGTCGGTGACTCTACACTGAGTGACAAGCCAAATGATTTCCTGTACACCAGGAAACCACTTACTACGCTGGGTGGTAACCATATAACCAAATATTGGCACCTGGTGGTTTAGTGGGTAATTATTGCGCTCCAATCGGATTGAGCCAGTTAAGGTTTATATCCAAGGAGTGGTTGGGGTTGATTGTTCATGTAATGCCACTCAGGAATCAGTGAGGCTGGTCACTCATCTTAAATGTCGAGACCAATTGCCTAGCCCCGGGCTCCTACGCTCCTCATGGGGCAATGTAGGATTGGATGATGTATGATGGATAATCTCTCTCCTTTTCCATCTACCATACACTCTTCTCTCTCTCCTCTGTTTTACACTTTCCTCCAGAGATCACATCTTTCTCCAAACTCCTCATCCGTATCACCTTTGCTCTTTTATTCTTTATATCATTCTCTTTCTCTTCATTTCCCACGGCCGCTAGGGTTCGTCAATGTTCTTTTTTCTTCCCTTTCTTCACATTCCTTCTTCTTAATCTCACTGACTTTCCTATTTTCTGTTGTGCTTCTTCTAATTTACCTTGACCCTTCCCGCATCCCAAATCAGATGTACCCAACACCCTTCTCTCAGTCTTCCTGTCTCTTTATCCAGGACGAAAACCTGTATTGTCTCGCCTTCCAAATCCCCACACAAAGTCAGTCACACTCAAACACCAGTCCCAGTGAACTTTTCTCTGCAGTTCCTAATGGGGCATATGTTGTGCTACCAGCAGAGTTCCCCTTCTTCCTTCAGTTCCATACGTTCCTAAGTATCTTGTTCTTCTCAGATCAGAATTTATTAACATCCCAATATATATTTTCCTTATTTCTGCTTGGCTAAAATATAAGTGAAAACTTTCTTATTGAATTTCAAGAAAGAATGAGCATCGTATTTATATATTCAATTCAAGTTGTTTTGTTCATGCACTCTTCATTCAGCATAAGAAACTTTGATAACGTTTCAAAAGAATATTACGCACATGTCTATTAGGGAGCTGCTCCACTGTTGCATGTGAAATTTTCAAACACAAATTGTAAACATATGGTCTTGTGTGTAAGTAAAGAGAAGCAGGGTAGTCAGAGTTGCAGATTTTGATAGTTTAAAATTACGTACTTCCTTATGTGGTATTAGTTTATGACTGAAAATGTAAAGAACTTAAGCAGTATTTACCTTTATGGTATAATGATGGACGGGGAAAATCGAGAGTGAGTTGGAATGATGGTTTACATGATAAATAAACTGTGGAATTAAATGTCTAGCAATAGGTACACAGGAAGATGTTAAATTCGCTGCTATTAAAAATATTTAATTTAACTTTTCTTCCAATCCACATGCATTACTATCGACTTACCCTGCAACTAAGGTAACCAGATGGACAAATTTGACGAGAAAGTACATGACTGTAATTACAGTATTAACATCACTGGTGTAATGGCGGCAGTGGTGTGACCTTCAGTAAGAACATACCTGTTGGCAGTGGAAACGGGAAAACATACCTGAATTTATGAATACAAGTGATGATTACTGCACGAGTATATTTAAAAGCAATGTGTAGAGTGCAATGCCTGGGTGAGGCAGAAGTGAAGACTGGGATATGCGATGAGGGAAGGGCATGAAGAAGGGAGAGATAGAAAGTAAAAAAGGGACAGTATTTGGAAAAGACGTGGTACAGAAGTGGACGGGGGAAGGGAGGAGGGCAGGGATGCGGGCACATTGTAAGGGAAGGGAGAAAAGGGTGAGCAGGAAAGATGCAAGATTTGAAAGAAACGAAAATAGGGGACCAGGGAGGTAGAAGGTACTGTTACCATAAAATTTATTGGAGTCAGGAGGGGCAAGATAGGAAGGAAGCATACAAAGGTTGAGGAACAAGGGAGGTAGGTGTGTAGTGGTGATGAAGGGGGGTTCAGAAAATGAAAGAAGGCAAGGTGAAAGGAGTTTTGGGGTCAAGAAAAAAGGAGGCCATTTGATTGCTTTACCCCTGCAATACTGTAAGGCAAAAGGAGAAAATGAAAGCTTATCTACGAGGGAGACGGTGCGGGAAACCTCTGGGTTCACATCCACTATTACAGTCCAGGGGCATACGAAAATGCGTGGTTTTGGTCTGTAAATTTTGGGCACCATGCATTTTTTTAAAGCCTCAGAATATACATTTTCAAAAAAGTTTTGGTGTCATTTTTTCCCAGGGTCTTAATGTTTTTTTTTAGCACTCCAAAAAAGCGAACGGAAGACTCGCTTGCGTACTGGAAAAAAATACTATGATCATGAATAACTGAGTATGTGAATGTGTTAACTCATATATATGTATACATATTACAGTATACATCTGAATAAAGAATATAAAATTTCCTTTCTTCCTGTGTAGACTTCATGCAGATATGACAATTACGTCCAAAGTTACAGCTAAAACAATGTATGGAAAGTTATATAAAATTAAAACCGTTAGTCTTCAGAAATGAAGATTGAAACCGCTTTTGCATTCATATATTTTAAAGAAATTTATTACATACAGTATAAATAAGCAATACTGAATTTGTTATTAGCATGTTGTAGGCAGCATATCTTAATTAATTTGAAGTTAAGAATGAACCAATGTAGAAAAATTGCTATGGATGAGGCAGAATATAAGAGAGAAGTGGAGGAACGATTGGGTAAATATGAACTGGAACAGATGGGGGACGTGGAAGGTGTGTGCAAGATATTCACAGAAGAAAGGTGTGCAGCATGTAAGGTGAAGTGTGGGGTGAAGAGAAGACGAAAGGGGATGCAAGGAACAGCATGGTGGAATGAAGAGCTGAGACAGGCTGTGGTACAAAAGAAAAAAGCATATAATGAATGGATGAGAAATAGGGGCGTGGAAGAAGCTGAGAGACGGAGGAGAGAGTTATATGTAGAAAGGAAGAGAGGGGTGAAAAGATTTGTAAGAGAGAGTAAGAAGAGAATGGATGAGGAATTTGGAAGGAATTTGAATGTCAAGTGGAGGGAATGTAAGAAAATGTTCTGGAAAGAGTTAGAGTCAGACAGGGTAGCAATGAAGTTAGTAGGGGAGTGAAAGATAAAAATGGTAGATTAATAGTTGAGAAGGGAGAAAAAGTGAGCTGATGGAAGGAACACTTTAAGGAATTGTCGAACATACAGGATGGAAGTAATGCGAGTATAAGTGGCTGGGGAATGGCTGGGAGAAGGAGGGAGGTGAGAAGACAGGAACAAATCAGTAGGATAGAAGCTGTGGAAGCAATGAAGAAAGTTAAATTGGGGAAAGCCCCAGAAATTGATGAGTGTGTGGTGAAATGCTGAAGCATGGGGGAGAGTTTGTGGTAAAATGGATGTGGAAGATGTGTAGATTGGCCTGGGAGGAAGGTAGAGTCCTGGAGGATTGGAAGTCAGGTATAATTATTCCCTTGTACAAAGGGAAAAGGGAAAATGAAGTGTGTGGTAATCATAGGGGCATTTGTCTTCTTAGTGTATTAGGAAAAGTATACGGTAGGATACTTATTGAAAGAGTTAAGGAAATACCAGAGGAATTAGTTGGAGAAGAACAGGGAGGCTTTAGGAAGGGAAGAGGTTGTGTTAACCAGACATTCATTCTTAGATCTTTAGTGGAAAAGTGTCTAGAGAAGGGAATGAAGTATGTGGAATTCATGGATTTGGAGAAAGCATATGACAGGGTGGATAGACAAGGATTGTGGAAAGTATTAAGGATATATGGAGAAGATGGGAAGGTGTTGCATTCTGTGAAGAGTATGTATGAGGGTGCTAAGGCTGCAGTGCGTGTGGATAGTGAACTGAGTGAGTTTTTCTATTTGAAGGTTGGGTTGAAACAGGGTTGTGTCATTTTTTTTTTTTTTTTTTTTTTATGCGAGGAAGAAGGAACCAAAGGCCATGAGCCCGCAGTAACAGTTCCCTCCAAGAGAAAAACAAAATACAATATAGAGCCAAATTCAAGATCCAATCATTTTGAGATGCCTGGACACACTGCGTTTGAAAGACTGGAGATCATAGGCAGCAGGAAATACAGACAGAGGGAGACAGTTCCAGAGCTGACCTGTTGCATAAATGAAAGACTGGGAGTAACGGTTAACTCTTGCATTAGAGAGTTGGACAGAAAAAGGATGAGAGTTTGCTGCCAGACGGGTGCTACGCGCCCGTCGTAGAGGTGGAGGAATGCAAGCAGACAGTCATGTCTCCATTGTTGTTCAATCTGTTTATGGATGGGGTTTTAAATTAGATACAAGGTAGGGCAGTGATGTTGGAGTGGCCCTAATGAGAGAAGGCAGTGTTTGGAAACTCCCTGTACTGTTGTTTGGAGATGATACTGTGTTGTTAAGTGAAAAAGAAAGGGAGCTGCAAGGCTTTGTGGATGAGTTTGGGAGAGTATGTAAGAAACGGAATCTAAAGGTGAATGTAGGGAAGAGTAAAGTTATTTACTTCGAGAGAAGTGAAGTCAGTGAATGTACAGTGAGGTTGGATGATGAGGAAACGGAAAATGTGAGTACGTTTAAGTACTTGGATAGTGTGATGAGTAAGGATGGAAGTTTGGAGCGTGATGTACTTGAAAGTGTACAACAAGGAAGAAAGGTTGCTGGTTCCTTGAATGCAGTGATAAGAAACAGGGAAGTGAGCATGGAAGTGAAAAAGTTATTTCATGACAGTATTGTGATACCAACTCTAACGTATGGAAGTGAAGCTTGGACGTCGTTGGAGGGACACAAGTCAAGAGTGAGAGCAGTGGAAATTAGTTATTTAAGAGGAGCCTATGGAGTCACATGGAGAGACAGACTGGCAATGAGGATGTGAAGGAGCGTTGTGGTGTGGATGTGGATGTGATAGGAAGCATTAGGAGAAACACACTGAGGTGGTTTGGTGATGTGGAGAGGATGGAGAGTACAAAGGAGTACAAAGGAAAGCAAACAGCAACAGACCTTATGGTCCTTTCGAGGCTGTTTGTTACTGAGTAGATTATGACTACGAGATCTAACTCTACATGCTGAAGGATAAGATAGTAAAGCAAAAGGCTCCCCCCACCTCCAAACCCTCCCGTTAAAACTGGCAAGAAAAAATTAGAAAAACCACCATGCAGCATGAAAAACTGACATGGAATTTCATAGGAATGACTGAAAAGGAAAAGCTACATTCTATAATACATTATCTATAAGCTACCAGTATGAATAACCTAAAAGAGAAAGTAGTAAAGTAAAATGAATAATCAAATAAATAAATAAGTAATGCATGATACTATGTACGGGTACTTTGAGTTAACGAGGAGTCTGCAGACACAGCGTGGAATTTGCACAGTGCACAGTGTGGATGTTCAGGGGTGGTGCGGCAGCCTTGCCTGGCGCTATTAAGGTAGGCAGCAGTTAATCAGGCCACAGCTCCGTTCATTCCATTGAGATTAGGAACTTTCCCATGCTGGACAAGCACACGTCACCTCCTGAAGCAGTGACCCCTGGTACATTAACAAAATCCCGATGGTGGCCACTTAACTAACAGGGACCCTCAGTGATCCACAGCCCATCACACGTCGAAAGTATGAATAGTGACCGTTAACTCAGGGCTATCTGTGCATATCCTAGTCTGTGTGTATACTATATTTGCATTTAATGAATTGATCCAGGCTCTAAAAAACTAAAATAAAATAAAATAGAAAATTATACATACACAAGTGTTCTATTCAGGAGTAAACATATTAAGCTGGGGGTTAAACGACAAATACTTATCCAAGCGACCTTTAAAGGTTTCCACTGTATTACAGTTTACTAAGGTGGAGGACAATTTATTCCATATATTTACAACTCTATTGAAGAAGAAATGCTTAGCTTCATGTGACTGGAATCGTTTGCCAATTATTTTATACCCACTGCCTTAAGTATAATTCGAGTGATCAACCGTGAAGTAT
Organism: Coenobita brevimanus; assembly: GCF_032717465.1. Taxonomy (NCBI): domain Eukaryota; kingdom Metazoa; phylum Arthropoda; class Malacostraca; order Decapoda; family Coenobitidae; genus Coenobita; species Coenobita brevimanus. The sequence continues at coordinate 38,971,879 of NC_137025.1, read as the reverse complement.
TTATCGACAGCCATGTTATCATGTCCTTTGAATATTTTGAATACTTGAATTAAATCTCCTCGTATCCTCCATTTAGTTAGGGTAAAGAGATTCAGGGCTTCTAAACGTTCCTCGTACGGTTTATTTCTCAATCTAGGTATCATCTTTGTCATCATTCACTGCACTCTTTCAAGCTTTTCCATATCCTTTTTATAATACAGTGACCAAACTGAACGCAATACCCCAAGTGTGGGCGTACTAAGGAATTATACAGTGTGAGGACAATATTATAGGATTTATATTCAAATGCTCTGCCTACGAATCCAATCAATTTATTGGCTTTTTTCACAGCTTCTCTGCACTGTTTGCTTGGTTTCAAATCGTTTGTTATTATAACTCCTAAGTCTTTTTTATGGTTTACCCTATCAAGTTGAACATTATTCATGCTATAACTAGCTTTTACATTTTTACTGCCAATGCTTAGCACTTTGCATTTATTAACATTGAAATCCATTTGCCAAACTTGGGCCCAGTTAAACAGTTGATCAAGATCTCTCTGAATTGCCTGCCTTTGCAATGCTGTATCTGCTCTGTTACGTATTTTAGTATCATCAGCAAATTTTGAAATCTTACAACTCAATCCTTCGTCAATATCATTTACATATATTAAGAAAAGAATAGAACCTAACACTGAACCCTGCGGCACTCCACTTGTAACGTTTATCCAGTCTGACTCTTTTCCATTTATTGCAACTCTTTGCTTTCGTCCGGTGAGCCAATCTTCTACCCACCCGAGAACACTGTCGCTGAAACCATGTGCCTTTAGCTTCTGAAGGAGTCTTTTGTGTGGAACTTTGTCAAAAGCCTTTTGAAAATCGAGATAGACCACATGAACAAATTTAGTCTCGTCGTACATGTTCAGTATATCATTGAAAAAGTCAAGCAGATTCGTGAAGCATGAGCGATTATTACGAAAACCATGTTGGGAATCTTTTATGAGATTGTTTGTTTCTAAGTGTTTCACAAACTTGTCTCTGATAATAGTTTCAAGCAATTTGCAAACCACCGATGTTAAACTAATTGGGCGGTAGTTTTCTGGTTGGGCACTGTTGCCCTTTTTGAATATTGGGGTTACGTTAGCAAGCTTCCATTCATGTGGCACCTTACTGCTCTTAAGTGATAAGTTAAAAAGTTCAGATAAAGGCGTTGATATTTCATTCTGTAGTTCTTTCACTACTGGTGGAGATATTTTGTCCGGCCCTGGTGTTTTACTCACTTTTAATTTGTTTATTGCAAGCAGTACATCACGATTGCTAACTGTAATGTCAGTGATTATGTTGCCCTCTTCTATGGGAATGGGGGAAACAGTAGGAATCGTATGTATATTTTCTGTTGTAAATACTGACACGAAGAAAGTATTAAGGATTTTCGCCATCGTAGTTTCATCATCAGTGTGGTCTCCGTTATCTGTGATTAAGGGACCGATTGATGGAGTTATTACCTTTTTGCTTCTTATGTAACTGAAAAATTCTTTGGGATTTGATTAACTGATTCTTGCAATATGTGCCTCAAGGTTTTTCTTACAGCATTTAATTAATTTTTTGGCTTTTTGTCGAAGGACATCGTATTCATTTTTGTCACTTTGATTCTTTCTGGTATTATAATTTTTATGTGCAAGATTTTTTGCTTCTTGACAATGTTTAATATCGGAGTTCCACCATTTGGGTTTAGAATTTTTGGCAGGCCTCTGTTAAAGTTGGCACTAACACTCCCTCATGTAAGCCTCGTGCAGCTGCAACACTCAAGCCTCTGTTTCTTATCAAGGCCTTCATTGCACCAGGTACTTTTCTTCCTTGTGTCACTTTACTTTCAACTTCTTTTGCACATTTTCCTCTCTTTTCTGTCACTGTACCCAAGTATTTGAACTCTCTCACCAATTCCAGTCTCTCTCCATTCTCTGTGACATCACACTAGGAGTCACCTTCTCTCTCAATAATCATCACTTTAGTCTTCTCTACATTTACTCTTAAGGCACGACGCTCACAGACATCAGCAAAACTCTGCACTACCCTGCCAAGTTCTTGTCAGGTACTTGCAAGCAGTACTGCATTATCAGCATACAACAAATTTGAGATATCCCATCTATCACCATTCATTACCAACGCCATACCTCTCTCCATTACTCGTGTTTTTACTTCTCTCATCACCCCATCCATATAAATATTGAACAACCATGGGTACATCACACGATCTTGTCGCACGCCTACACCGATCTTGAACCATTCACTTAGATGCCCAATAACCTTTACACATGCTTTGCTACCATCATAAAAATCTTTACAGCACCTAGCAGCTTACCAATTACATCATACATGCGCAAAACTTTCCACAAATCCCTCTCTGTCTTCTTTGTCGTATGGTTTTTCCAGATCCATGAATGCCATAAACACCTTATGGTCCTTCTCACAAACCTTCTCTCCTGTCTGTCTCACTGCAAATATTTGATTCACACACCCCCTGCCACTCCTAAAGCCACCCTGTCCATCACTCACTAGGACTTCTGATATCTCTCCTACTTTCACTATAATAATTCTTCCATATACCTTCCCTACCACACTCAACAAACTTATGCCACGATAATTCTTGCACTCACTTCACTCACCTTTATTTTTGTACAGGGCTACAACCACAGCCTTTTTCCACTCTGCAGACACAGTTTCACTCATCCATGCCTTCTTACATATCTCCAACAATCACTGCATTCCACTCTGTCCACTACACTTAAGTATCTCTGCATACACCTCAAAACCTATCACGTCGAGCCGACAGACAAAGGATTCAGTTCAGTGCAATTCCTGCAAGAACTGGACCCATTACACCTGCACAACACTTGCATCCAGAAAACATTACACAAACACCTGGACCTGCTCCTTATGCTCCTTCCCCCCACCCACCAACCCTCCTACCAATCCTACTCAAACTTCCTTGACACCTCCACAGCCAAACCCACCGATCCTTCCCACACCATCCAGTCCCCCAGCTCCTCCCATTCCAACCCATCCTAATCCACCTCAGCCTTTACCTTCATCACAACCTCCTCCTACCCCTTCCCCTCCACCGACACCACCTCCCCCCCATGCTCCAGCAGCCCCACCTCCCCCCCATGCTCCAGCAGCCAACACACATAGCACACATAACATAAACATCCTTCAGTTAAACATAGATGGCATAAACACCAAAAAACAAAAACTCACGCAATTCATCAAACAACAGAACATACACATTGCCATCTTACAAGAAACAAAACTACACAGAACACAGAAAACACCGACATTTCATAACTTCATCACCAATTGACAAGGCCTGGCCGACGGCGGTGGCGGTGGACTCATCACCCTGGTACACAAATCCATCAACTTTGCAGATACCAGTGCACACACAAAGTCACTTCACCCCCACATGCCACCCCAACAGAAAGACAATCAGTTAAAATGCGCACTGGTAACAAATCACACATAACAATCGCTAACACACATTACCCCCCAATCGTCCCCCACAGTACCACACAATTACTCTCCACAGATATACTACATCACTAACATACCCAACATCATCCTGGGTGGTGATTTCAACGCCAAGTCGTCGACCTGGCATGTCAACAACCCTGACACAGACAGAGGGCTGGTACTAAAATCCCAGACAGATTATCTTTTCATACTGAACAATCTAGACCAACATACCCATATCCCACACCAAGCCCTCTTCCTCCCATCATCTCCAGACATCACCTTCTGCTCCCCAAACCTCACCTCCACTACATCATGGAGAGTTGTCAAAACCCTAGGTTCTGATCACCTCCCACTCATCATCAGTACGAGATGCAGAATCACCCCAGCTGGCCACACACACACACATACACTAATTATAAGAGAGCCAACTGGGAGGCCTTTGTAACTGAAGCAGAACAACATTTCGAAACACTAAACAGTACACCCATCTCAAACATCAACACCGCTGTGCACACTTTCAATACAATTATACAAAATGCAGACAAAAGACATCCCTAGAGGCAACAGAAAGAGACACAACCCCAACTTCACACCAGGAAATCAAGGCCTCATCAGACAACGGGACACACTGCGACACTCCCCAACACCCCATACACAAGACACTTTACAACAAATACAAGAACTCAACACCCAAATAAACACTAAAATATCAGAACAGGAAATACTAAAATGGAAAAATTACATCCAAACACTTGACCACAAAACAACCATCAGCAAACTCTACAAAACACTAAACAGCATCACACTTTCCAACAGCAACACCACACAAGCACACACTACCATCACAACAACAGACACCATATCCTCAAACAAACAACAAGCAAACACTCTCATCAATCATTTTTCACAAGTCAGCCATTTAAACCCCCGTCCCGAAGACCGACGTATCATCCGACGTAAGAGACAGTTCCCCACAGACCCAGACTACGCACCTTTCACTTACAACCAGACGAAGCACATCATTAACAACCTCAAGCACTCATCTGCCTGTGGACCAGACAACATAAGCAACATTCACCTTAAACACCTTGGACCACAAGGCATACGAGCACTCACCAACATATCAAACTACAGCTACTCACACAACATAATACCCAACATCTGGAAGCATGGCATCATCATCACTATCCCTAAACCCAACAAAGACCCCACGTTACCCTCCTCACACCGCCCCATCACACTCCTCTGCACCCCCTCTAAAGTCACTGAACGACTGGTACTACAACTAGTCATACCTCACATTCCCCTAGCCCAGTCACAACATGGCTTTAGGCCACTACACTCCACAAACACCCTTCTTACAGACCTTACACAGAGTTTTCGATGGCATGAATTCAGCTAGGCCACCACACAGAACACTCCTAATCACACTAGACATCAGCAAAGCTTTTGATGCCATCCCCCGCCACAACCTCACAAACAAAATACTCAACACAAACATGCACAATAACACAAAAAGATGGCTGGCAAACTACTTAGCAGGCAGATGTGCACACGTAATATTTTCCAGTCAGTCTTCTAACATCAGAAACTTCACAAACGGCATCCCCCAAGGATCTGTTTTGTCCCCTACACTCTTTAACCTATACATGCACGACATACCGAAACCCCACACACCACAGGTACACATAGCTTACTATGCAGATGATATAACACTTACATGTATGTACCCAAACTCAAACACAGCTGCACTCATCATTCAACCTTACCTCAACACACTACACGAATGGTTCACCACAAACGGGCACAAAATAGCCCCAGCCAAATCTATAGTGACCCTTCTCAGAAACAGGACAGCAGAACACAGTCACATCCCACACCTCACCATAAACAACACTCCCCTGCCACACACACTCACACACACACAAAATCCTTGGTTTAACATACAATACATCAATGTCATTTAAACAACACATCACAAACATTAAAAATATTATAACACCAAGACTCAATGCTTTGAGGTCACTTGCCCATACAACATTCAGACACAACAAAGAAACCACCACCACATCTGATAAATTACCAATATGCTGGGAATCGAACCAGGGACTCTCAGGTGAGAGCCAGGCAGCATACCACTACACCACGACCAGGTAAAAGTTAACTCACGTTGTCACAATCTTGTAACCAACGTCCCTCCGCCACCACTGTGGGCATGAAGAGGATGAGTTAACCCCCTGGCACTCGGGCAAGTAGATGCTTTTAATCTATCCCAAGCACTTACGGCAAGTCAGAATGAAGGGAGAAACCTGTACTGTACACAGGAAAAATCATCTGATAAATTACCAATATGCTGGGAATCGAACCAGGGACTCTCAGGTGAGAGCCAGGTAGCATACCACTACGCCAGGACCAGATAAAAGTTAACTCACGTTGTCACAATCTTGTAACCAACGTCCCTCCGCCCCCACTGTGGGCATCAAGATGAGTTAACCCCCTGGCACTCGGTTACAAGATTGTGACAAAGTGAGTTAACTTTTACCTGGTCGTGGTGTAGTGGTATGCTGCCTGGCTCTCACCTGAGAGTCCCTGGTTCGATTCCCAGCATATTGGTAATTTATCAGATGATTTTTCCTGTGTACAGTACAGGTTTCTCCCTTCTTTACCACCACCACAGTATACAAACAATACATACGTTCAGTGATGAATTATGCAAGCCCTGCCTGGGCATCTAACCTCACCAAAACACACTACAACACTCTACAGACCATACAGAACAAGGCCCTAAATATAATCACAGGCTGCACAGCTACTACACCCACAGACCACCTACATCAAGAAACCAAAGTCCTCAAAGTCAAGGATCACCTAGACATGAGAGGCACCCAGTTTCTTGCTGCTGCCTCCACAAACCCACAACATCCACTATATTACATGGTAGCACATCCACCCACACCAAGGAACATCAAAACAACACCTGGCATACGATACCATACACAAATACTGTCATCTCTCCCCCCTCGCCCACCTCAGACCAGCTTCCAGAAGCATATCCACACTCAGATCACTCGCCACTCCATTCAGTCACTTAAAGACAACACACAGCTGCATGCACGGCCTCCTGACATCCACCATTCTGAATCCTATCTCCCTCGTGAGGACAGGGTCTACCTGGCCAGGCTGAGATGTGGGCATCATCCAGCCCTCTTAAGCTACCAGAAGAGGCTGGATGACTCCTTCGCTGATGCCTGTCCAGGATGCAACACAGCACCCCATACTATTAAGCACATTATGGAAGACTGCATTGCACACAATCACCTACGCCAGCAACATAACATACACTCTATGAGAGCTTTGTGGGAAAGCCCGGTCTCGGCCATGGCCTTCATAAGGGACTCGGGGCTGTTCGGCCAGACTGCCTAGGGAACAACTACTACTACTACTACTACACCTCATCAACCCCGGCTGCTGTCCCATTTTTCAGTCGTTTCACAGCGCTCTTCACCTGTGTGACTGTCACGACTCCCGGCACATCATTCCTTCTCTGGACACCCCCACAACCAATCATGTTTACAGCTGCTCTGTTCTCTCTATTCCCATTCATCAGGCTTTCAAAATATTCTTTCCATCTGGTCCTTACTTCATCTCCATAGATAAGTAACCTACCACCTGCATCTTTCACACCATCACATTTCTTTCCACTTTCACTTCCACATTTCCACACCTCTTTCCAGAATAACTTCCTATTTTCAGAGTAGTTCGCATTCATATTTCTTCCCAGATCATCATTTACCTCCTTTTTCCTGTTCACTACTCTCTTTACGTGCTTCTTGCTCTCGATATACTCAGTTCTTGTTTCAGCTGAATCTCTATCCTGTAACCACTTTAGTCACTTCTTCCTCTTTTCCTCCACCACTCTCTTAACCTCGTCATCCCACCATACCGTACCCTCAGTTTTTGTTGATACTCCTAGCACACCACACCACTTTAGCATTCCTAACTAAGCAATCCCTATATGCATTCCACAGGCTGTCCAGATCCAATTCATTCCAGTTCACTGATTCTAACTCATCCTCTATTTTGGTCCTGTAATCATCTGTCATTTCTTTGATCCTCAGCTTCTCAACTTTTAGTCTTTCTCCCTGACTACTTCTCTCTCTCTTGATCCACCTCACTCCTCTCAGCTTGATCTTGCATACCACGATCATATTATCTGCCAGACCTCCACATCGTCCCCTCACAGCCCTCATATCAGCAACCATTCCCATCATCGACCTCTCTACGAGCACGTAATCAATCAGACTTCTTTTATCATGATCCCCATTTCCTCTATACCATGTATATTTATGTGCATCTTTGTGTTTGAAATACGAATTACAAATGCACAACCTCCTCTCCTGACACATATCCTTTAGTCGATTCCCATCATCATTTTCTCCTGGTACTCCATAACAACCCATTATGTCATCCTCAGGACCAGTGCCTACTCTTCCGTTCATATCCCCATCACGATCACTTTATAGCTCCTGGGAATTTCTCCCACTGCTTTAACCAGCTCATCCCAAAACCTGACTTTCTCTCTCTCACTCCTTTCCTCACACGGTGCATATGCTACAATCACTGCAACTTTCACCTTCTCAGACTTGAACTTGACATACATACACCTCGAGTTGACACATTTGTAGTCTCTCATTCCACTCTGCCACACCTCATTCATCAACAAAGCAACTCCTTCCTTACATCTTCCTCTCCCATTCATTCCCAATTTTACACATTTCACACCCTCCCACTCCTCCACTTCCCACCCTTTCATCTTCACTTCAAGCAATACCATCACAGCATATCTCGCACTCTTGAACACATTAACCACTTCCACCCTCTTGCTGTCCTCATTCACACCTCTCACATTCCACATGGCCACGCGGGTCTGCCCATTTGGTTGAGGCCCTGGGTAGGTATTAGGCCCTCCGAGGCTCTCTGAAACAACTGCCATGATTAAGTGATTTTGGATAGGCGAATCTGGGGGACACTTAACCCTGCCAGAAACCCTGGTTATATGGTTACCACCCAGCTTAGTTGATAGTTTCCTGGGTACAGGAAACGATTTGGCTTGTCACTCAGTGTAGAGCTCATATGGCATCACTTTACATTGAGTGAGTGGATGATGGGCACCCCCATCCACTCACTGTGTTTAACCCTTGTGGACAGCTAAATTGTAAATACATGTCAATAGTTAGGAATTTTCCATTGACCTAAATGCATCTGTGTGGAAAGATGACGTGCCCTCACGTGAGAAGCTGATTGAGGTTTAATACATATTTACATAGATAAAGGGAATATTTGGCTTTAGTTTAATTAAAACTAAAATTAAACTAAGTTAGATTCACCTTCTATATTTCATGAAGTAATTTAATTGCATTTAGCCTTGTAATTAATTAATGGTTGGCATCTCTACAATCCTATGAGGGAGAAGATCCTTGCCATGTTTGCTCACTCTAGCTCCTAAGCCCGTTAAGTTGTAAGCTGTAAATACGCACCTAAGGACGCTACGATGCCCCAGGCAACCAACCAAAACATCAGGCCTGTCGTTATCTGTTGTCCGACTCTTTCTAGCTAAGTAACCTTTATGATTTGGCCAAACCTGGGGGAATAAGCTAGGAGATAAGGAGAATAATTACTGGTGAGTTAGAATATTAATTACAAATAAATCTCCTAAGAAACTTACGGTATGTGAATTTACCTAAGGTCGTGTTAGACTAACAACAGATAAAGGAGTGTATAGAAATTTCTGACATACACAGTGAGTGGTGTATGCTTAGAAAGGCTCTGAGCACTTTTCCAAAAAAAAATTCGGACATATGGCCATTTAATTTTTGGTTAAAAGCGATATGAATGACATCCAGGGAGAGAACACCCCTTTTCCCAAACGTAGTCGACTTCATTATGTCTTCCCCAATAGAGTGCTATGGTAGGGAGGGTGTTCTCTGCTATCAACTGAAGGAAAACAAAAACCAGAAATTGCCTCTCAACACATACTATTAATGGAATGCTCCGCAATAAACTCCTGATAATTGACAGCAACTGCTATGGTGTCACAATAACTAATTCCCATACCACGAGAATCAAGAAGTATGTATATGCCTACTGACTCTGATGAAATTTAAGATATATATATATATATATATATATATATATATATATATATATATATATATATATATATATATATATATATATATATATATCCAGATAGAGAGATAGATAGATAGATATAGATAGATAGATAGATAGAAAGATGTATGTATATATATATATATATATATATATGTATAGAAATATCTATCTATCTATCTATCTATCTATCTATCTATCTATATATATAAATATATATATATATATATATATCTATATATATATATATATATATATATATATATATATATATATATATGGTCATCTTTATTCGTAAATATTAGAGTTGGCTACAGTTTTTTTTAGAGTTAGATGGACTGGTGAAACTACGAAAAAATAACTTACGTTAGGAAATTGTGTAAACATCATTCTTAGGTTATATTATAAGTGTATACGATAAGTGTTTTAATAGATTTTCATTTTTAATACTCTTGCATGTCTTGTGGTGCCATGCATCCGTGTTTTCTGGTGTACTTGGCCTCACTGTTTAACTCGGTAAAGGGAAATACTACTCCTTGATTCAAATAATCCTTGAAATATAATAGTGTAGTTTAAATGCCTGCAGCTTTTGAATATTCATTTTTATGGCATCTCCAGATTTATTATTCATGGTTTCCTACAAAAATGGCAAACACGATCTGGCAATACAGGTGCGAGTCCGATGGGAAACATCACTATGTGTGGCACTCTCACACCTTTTAGACCCGCTGTGGTGAGGTGGATGCAAGGTTTTGCTTTTTGAGGTGCTTAAATCAACCTGATGGTATACTGCATACCCCTATTCTACGTATATTTGTCAGTCACCTCCGTTGCTTTATCTTAAATTCACCGTCACCCCTACCACAATTGGTCTGGGTGTGGGAATCTGAAAGGAAACATCCCTATATGATGTGCTCCTCTCACACCTTTTAGACACGAAGCAGGGAAGAGGCAATGAAATCTCGGTCTTAGAGTCGATTAATCGACCTGATGATTAATTGCAAACTGTCATTCTGCATATACCTGCAAACCATCAAGGCCGCACTAACTTAACTTCATCGCCGCCCTAGCTGCAATTGAATGGGGTGTGGGCATCCAAAAAGGAAATTACTATATATGGTGCTTTCACACCTTTTAGATCCGCAGTGGGAAAATGGCTTTAAGACCTCTCTCTCTTAGTATCCATTTCAGACCCTATGATGCATCGTTTTTAGCAAATATATTCTAAACAAACAGTTGGATCAATATGACATTTTGGCACAGCTTGTTTGACACCATCCCCTAATTTATGGCACTACACTGCATTGCCAAATATGTTTCATTAAGGAGTTTCCTCTTGGCTTTGAAGGCAAAGCTGGCAAGAGCCGAGTAGACATTTGGACAGGGGAAGGTTTTGCATGACGTAGTTGTGACGTGTATCACTCCACCACCTCTCCCTCCACTCCCGTCTTCCTCTGTCTGAATGTCTACTCAACTCTTGCCAGCTTCGCCTTCAAAGCCAAGAGTAAACTCCTTAACCCCTTAACCGCGGGGTGTCACTTTCGTGATGCTTGGAAGCAAGGGATCATACCGTGGGGCGTCACTTTTGCAATTCTGTGTTATTTTGAATTTGCCCGGGCTTTCAAGTGGTGGCTTGCATCATCTATCAGTACTGCCAATGTCCAACACTAGTCCTAATCTCATCTGTACTCCCATCCATTGTTGACAATTTAACCATTTCCCTACCTCCCCTCCATTACCCTCTCCTCTCACCTGCCCGGCCGTGCTATGCTAAGTAAATCTTCCCTGGAATTTTCCACTGATTTCATCCATTGAAATAAGCCCTATGCCCTATTCTTATACCAAATAATATATACCAAAAAGAAATAAGGTAAGTGAGAGTGCCATACACCTGGAATTGGCTAATTATCACCTGACAACACCTCTCATGCACTCGTTTGCTAATTTTCGCTGTTTATTTCCCCTTGAAATATGCCGTATAATCTATTCTTGTAATAAAAATATATTTAAGGAGGGAAGGGAGAAGCCTAAGTGATATTTACATTCACCTGGAACTATCTAATTTATAATGTACTGTCTAGATTTCCTGCCAATTATTTCACAGCTTTATATTAGCAGCTCTCACGAGGCTGACGTTGGCAGTAGTGCATTCTCCCTAGGTAGGCCACCCCGGCCCACCAATGTCAGTTTACTGTCGTCTTTCAAAGTGAAAATACATCGGATTCGCTCCTGCTAACTTCCGCCGCTTTTTAGCCCCATGCAACGGGCCCTGTGACCTCTACCCTCTACTAAACCTCGTGTGGAAAGAGGTAAAGGGCTGACAATTGATAGAGAGTGACTACGATCTTTCTGGTGAGTAAAACAGTGCAAGTGGAATTGTAAATAATGTGTAAATAATGTGTAAACAGCAAGTGAAAGCAGTGAATGTAAATATAAGTGAACAGTGGAAAATAGTTTTATAAGTTACTGCAAGTGACAGTGCATAACACAGTGTAAATAAAATAGAAATGTAAATAATGTAAATAAAATAGAGAACGTAAATAATGTAAATAAAATAGAGAACGTAAATAGAAATGTAAATGAGTAGTATTATAAGAATACAAGTATATATACTAGGAGTAATGAAAGTGAAAGTTTCACTCTAGCATGTATGAATACTATGAGTTATGAGAGTGAAGGTGAAAGTGACATTAACTCTCAACGCTAGTATACAGGACGAGAAAGTGAATGCTACGTAGTTTACTGAAAGAGAAATTGAATCCCTACAGTGACAATAAACTACTATTACTGAAGGAAACTTATGGATAAAGACTGTAGATATATATGTGTTATATAGTAATAGAAATATAAACTGTGAGTGTTTTTATGAATAATAAAAAACATAACACCAGCGGCGAACGATGTCAAGTGGGAAGGTCATAAGCCCTCCTAATTTTCATTGCTTTCACAGTGTTTTTTTTTTTTTTGGAGTATGGATTCCAAACTATTTGAGAATCATAGAATAGTATTTCTGGTGATAATATCAGGTGGATGGAAAGCTGATGACAGGGAGTGCTGGAGCTCCCGTTTCATCAGCCCTCAGGACTAGTTCCTGACCATCCCCCTTTGCTGAACTTTTTCAGTGTCTTAGTTACACAGAGAGTAGGCCAGCATACTCTCCAGTACAAATTTCTCTAACTATCTTCACCAAACTACATGCACAGTACACACTACACTTCCTATTCAAATTTACCAAAAATGGCATCGTTTTATCAAGCCTCGGAGTCCCCAGGGGGGGGGGGACCATAAATGCCCCTACCGTCTTCCCCTCTCCCGGTGACGACTCAAGGTGCCTGGAACCACTGTCTGACTCTCTTCTTCTTCATTTCTGCAACATTAGCGGCCTTTCCTCTAACTTTCACTCTGTTGAGCACCACCTCTCCTCCTCTAAACCTCACCTTCTTTTTCTAACGGAGACTCAGCTGTCTGAGGCAACTGACAGCAAACCCTTTTCTGTATCCTCCTACTTTCTCTATACTCATTTCAAAGCCAAAGGTGGCTGTTGTGTATATATACGCAACGACTTATCTTGCTCTCGTGTTCCTGAACTTGATTCTTCTGAATTCTCCACACTCTGGCTTCGGCTTTCCTGTCATTCTCTGACTAAATATATCTGTGCTGTTTACTTATCCCCTAATTCTACTGACTATCAAAAATTCTTCGACTCTCTTACTTCTACGATGGAACACATTCTATCCATTTCTCCTTTCTCTGAAATCTCCATACTTGGAGATTTCAATGTTCACCACCACCTTTGGCTCTCCTCTCCTTTCACGGATCCACCTGGTGAACAAGCCTATATCCTTTCTTTCCTTAATGACCTAGAGCAGCTTGTACAGCACTCTACCCGTATCCCTGACTGCCTTGGAGAGAGCTCCAACATACTTGACCTCTTCCTCACAACTAATCCTTCTGCTTACTCTGTTAATCTTTTTTCTCCGTTGGGCTCCTCCGATCACAATCTTATTACCTTAACCTGTCCTATCACTCCGGTACGGCCTGTGGACCCTCCAGGGAAACGTCGTCTGTGGCATTTTGGAGCCGCAGACTGGGAGACCCTCAGGCAGTACTTCTTTGATTTTCCCTGGAATGATTATTGCTTCCATGGCCGTGAGCCATCTGAGTGTGCCTTGCGCATTACGGAGGTTATTCTCTCGGGCATGGAAGCATACATTCCTTTCTCATATCCTTTGACTAACGCAAGAAAGCCTTGGTTTAATCACGCTTGTTCTAATGCTGTCCGCAACAAGGAGAGGGCCTACAAAAGGTACCGGAGCCAACCCACTCCTGAATCACATCATCTTTACGTTTCTGCCCGGAATCGTGCTAAGTCTGTTCTTCGCTCTACTAAAAATAATTTCATCCATACTAAATGCTCTCAAATCTCCAACTCGAATTCTTCCCGCTCCTTCTGGCATCTTGCCAAAAATCTTTCTAACAACTTTACCTCATCATCCTTCCCTCCTCTTTTCTACTCTGATGGTTCTGTAGCTATTTCTTCTACTGATAAAGCAGATCTCTTCGCACAGACTTTCTCCTCCAATTCTACCTTAGACGATTCCGGTGCTGTTCCTCCATCACTTCCCCCCTCTGACTTCCTCATGGCTGACATTATAATTTCTTCAGTTGATGTATTGTCTGCCATCACTGGCCTCAGTACTAACAAGGCATATGGGCCTGATGGGGTCCCTCCTGTTGTTCTCAAGAGCTGTGCTTCTGTGCTTACACCCTGCCTAGGCAAACTCTTTCGTCTTTGTCTGTCAACTTGTACCTTTCCTTCTTGCTGGAAGTTTGCTCTCATTCAACCAGTCCCAAAGAAGGGTGACCACTCCCAACCCTCCAACTATCGTCCAATTGCTTTAACGTCCTGTATTTCAAAAGTTTTCGAGTCAATTCTTAATAGAAAAATTTTAAGGCATCTTTCCTATCACAACCTTCTTTCCGATCGTCAGTATGGGTTCCGTCAGGGGCGCTCCACTGGCGATCTTCTCACCTACCTTTCAGACTCCTGGTCATCCTCCTTTCGGGACTTTGGCGAAAGCTTTGCCATTGCACTTGACATCTCAAAGGCTTTCGATCGAGTCTGGCACAAATCTTTAATTTCCAAACTGCCCTCCTACGGTTTCTATCCTTCTATCTGTGCCTTCATCGCTAGCTTCCTTTCTGGTCGTTCTATAGCCGCTGTTGTAGACGGCCATCATTCTTCTCCTAGATCTATCAACAGTGGTGTTCCTCAGGGCTCTGTCCTATCACCAACTCTCTTCCTTTTATTCATCAATGATCTTCTAAGCTGTACATCTAACCCTATCCACTCATACGCTGATGACTCCACCCTTCACCTTTCCATTCAGTTCCTGCAACGCCCATCTCAACAGTTACTTCAACAAACAAGGGATGAGGCTATGGCACACCTAATGTCTGACTTGGCTCATATCTCTGACTGGGGTAAAAATAATATGGTTGTCTTTAATGCATCTAAGACTCAGTTCTTACACCTATCAACCCTACAAAATCTTCCACAGGTATACCCACTAATGTTTAATAATATTCAGCTTAATCCTGCATCATCCTTGAACATGCTTGGGGTTTCATTTACTCGGGACTTATCTTGGAAAGATCATATTACATCTCTTGTAAAATCTGCTTCCAAGAGATTGGGTGTGCTAAGCCGACTCCGCTCTTTCTTTACCCCTGCGCAATTGTTGACTCTATACAGGGGTTTTATCCGCCCCTGTGTGGAGTACAACTCTCATGTGTGGGGAGGCTCCCCACATACAGCTCTTCTCAATAGGGTGGAGTCAAAGGCTTTTCGTCTCATTAACTCTCCTCCTCTTACTGACTCCCTTCAACCTCTGTCTCTTCGCCGCACTGTTGCATCTTTATCTCTTTTCTATCGCTACTTTAATGGTCACTGCTCCTCTGAACTGTCTGCTTGCATTCCTCCACCTCTACGATGGGCACGTAGCACCCGTCTGGCAGCAAACTCTCATCCTTTTTCTGTCCAACTCTCTAATGCAAGAGTTAACCGTTACTCCCAGTCTTTCATTTATGCAACAGGTCAGCTCTGGAACTGTCTCCCTCTGTCTGTATTTCCTGCTGCCTATGATCTCCAGTCTTTCAAACGCAGTGTGTCCAGGCATCTCAAAATGATCGGATCTTGAATTTGGCTCTCTATTTTATTTTGTTTCTCTCTTGGAGGGAACTGTTACTGCGGGCTCATGGCCTTTGGTTCCTTCTTCCTTGCATAAAAAAAAAAAAAAAAGGCTGCGGTAATCATATTACGGGTTGTCGGGAAGTGTAAAGTGGAGACTTCGTTACCCAACTTCAGAGGTCTCCACAAGTCCTACGGTACTCGACGAAGGCTCAACAAACACCCCAGGAGAAAGCTGAAGGTATGTGCCATAAGCATATGTGATTTTAATATTCTAGGAATAATAACTGATTTTTGGCAAATATTTTTAGAGTGTCAAAGCGCGAATATGCCCAGGGGAGCCACAAGAAAAAGCAAAACAAGCCCGCAATTAAGGGGTTAATGAAACATACTTGGCAATGCACTGTAGTGCCATAAATTAGGGGACGGTGTCAAACATGCTGTGCCAAAATGTCATATTGATCCAACTGTTTGTTTAGAACATATTTGCGAAAAACGATGCCTCACAGGGTCTGAAATGGATAGTAGGTGTGTTTAATTAAGCAGATGGTATATTGCAAACTGTCGTTCTTCAAAATACTGGTATTTTGTATCTGATATCCGATTATTTCCCTGACCTGACAACAAACCACAGGAGCCTGAGAAGAGTTAATATTCATGGCTCGAACAACACGATCTGCTGCTAAAGGCAAAAAATTCTATTCATCCGAATATGAATCACAGGAACCTGAATCATTTAACATTCTGTACGGTTACTAAAGTAATATTTCACAAATGATTCCTTTCCCTCATGTTTGCTGACTAGTTTCTGTTTTGTATGTTGCCGAATTCCAAATACAAAGATATGTGATCCCCTCCTCCTAAAAAAAAAAAATAATAAAATAAATAAAAATAAATCAGTCCTTATAAGCAACGACTTGCTTCTACCACACACCACCTTCCATAACATGCTGTCCTGCCTTGTTCCTGCGAGTGTTCATCTTTCCTTCCTCCAGCCACCCATCCTTATCAGCGGTATACCATGATAGCAGTTGTGTGTGTGTGTGTGTGTGTGTGTGTGTGTGTGTGTGTGTGTGAAAACTGGCAACTCGTCCTGGTGGTGGCTGAAGCTTGGTGGTCAGATGGGAGAGTGGGCAGTCTGAGTGGGGTTGAGCAGGTTGTTGCGTGTGTGGAGTACAACTCTCATGTATGGGGAGGCTCCCCACATACAGCTCTTCTCAATAGGGTGGAGTCAAAGGCTTTTTGTCTCATTAACTCTCCCCCTCTTACTGACTCCCTTCAACCTCCGTCTCTTCGCTGCAGTGTTGCATCTTTATCTCTTTTCTATCGCTACTTCAATGGTCACTGTTCCTCTGAACTGTCTGCATGCATTCCTCCACTTCTACGACGGGCGCGTAGCACCCGTCTAGCAGCAAATTCTCACCCCTTTTCTGTCCAACTCTCTAATGCAAGAGTCAACTGTTACTCCCAGTCCTTCATTTATGCAACAGGTCAACTCTGGAACTGTCTCCCTCTGTCTGTATTTCCTGCTTCCTATGATCTCCAGTCTTTCAAACGCAGTATGTCCAGGCATCTCGAAATGAATGGATCTTGAATTTGGCTCTCTCTTGTATTTTTTTTCTCTTGGAGGGAACAGTATTGCGGGCTCATTGCCTTTGGTTCCTTCTTCCTCACATTAAAAAAAAAAAAAAAAAAAGTAGGCAGGGTATGTAGGTGGGTGGAGTAGTGGAGAGTTTGGGTTGGATGGGTGTGTACGTGGGTAAAGGAGGGTTAGTTTAATGTATGACAGAGGTGGGGTGGGAAGGTTGGGTGAGCATTGTAGGCGAGTAGGTGGGGTAGGTAGTTAATGAGAAAATAGGTCGACAGGGATTAGGTCCAGGTTGTGAATAGGGCCTTGGTAGGAACAAATCTATATGAGAAGATGTGTCCATGTTGAGTATGTCCCGGGAAAAATTAGCCGAAATGTCATCACTGAACAGTTGGTAATAATAAGTCCACTGTGGAAACAGATTCATTTTAGAAAATAAGTCTGTGTGTGGATTCTGTGTTTCCTCCATGAGGGAAACTGGTTTATGAGGTAATATAGGTTCAGGGGAAAAATAGGTCTTCATGGAAAAAATAGGTCGATGGTGAAGATTGATCCACAAGGCCAATGTATCGAAGAGGGAAGAAAATAGGTCCATAGGATAAATAGGTGTGTGGGAAAATAGGTCCATGGACAAAATTCTACACGGTGAGAAGTGGGAAGAGGTCCCCTGGGGAAAATTGGTGGGTTGGAGTTGCCACTTATGGGTCATAGCCGAAAGCATGTTTATGTGTTAGTATCATAATTATGTACTCTCAAGCAAAAAATATATTAGTCCAGCATAAACAAAGCCCATCTTCGTTTCTTATTCCGACCAGTATCAAGTTATTGTTCTCTTTCTTAGCTAGGAAAAATTTGGCCAGGTTACAGGCTGTCACGAATCAATTCGCGACATTTCCTTTTTGTGAGAAGCCACGAACTATTAGTGGAAAACTCACTGTGTATCGCTCAGTTAACCGTTTCTCTCTCCATTTCGGGGTATACTTTTCAAATAATTCGTCACCGTTTTCAAAAAGTGACCGATTTAATGCACGTCACTAAGTGCGCTACTGAGCGATACAATTATTTCTTTATCGTTTGCCTCTGCTTCCCTCAACCGTTAGCCACGCCTTGCGTCCTGCCCATTCAATGTATTTGAATTCAGTCTTGTGTTTGCTGTGATGGAGGAAGGTCCTGTGCTCCAAGAAGTGTGAGAGGTCGCTAGCACCCAGGCTCTACTGAGACAGTTATCCAGTCCTCCCACCTTAGTGGTGATACACAGTATTCATCGACTGGTATTTCTTTTGTGTATTTCGTAGTTTCCTTAGTGGTGATACACAGTATTCATCGACTGGTATTTCTTTTGTGTATTTCGTAGTTTTAAGAGCTTAGTTAAGGTGTTTTTCCTAGGCGTAAGTATTTAGCTTCTGTGTGAGTGAGCGAGTGCGTCTCATTGATTTGATTTGAAATGTAATGTTAAATTTATTTTTGTAATTAATAAATTTAACAGTTCTATTTCTTGAGCTTAATGTAGAGTAAATCTTGTTTCATTTCTCCATAATTAAGCTTATTTTCCATATAGCTCCTAGCTTGCATAAACGTTTTACTATTCATAACTGGTACTTAGACCAGTCTTGTATTAACTTAAAATCCGTTGTGCCAGGAGTTAATGCATCAGCAAGAACCTGATGTTATTATTATTAGTATTAGTTATTTATTGTCAGGGGTGAATTAACTTTCTCCAGAGGCTAACAGTACAGTAATTCAGCAATTGTGAGTAATTAGTCTCTGCTGTGTACTGTTGAGAAAGTTTATAAATTCTCGATCTTAGAGAATCTTAGCAAGTCAGCGTAAAGTAATCGTTGCTTGATGTAGCAAGACAATCATTGTCTCTGCTCTTCAATATTATTGAATATTATTATCAATTTAAATAATATTTAACCATTTATATCAAAATTACCGTGATAATATAAAAACCCCGTGACAATTGGCGACCTCATTCCAGGATATTAACTCCTAGCTATAAAGCTACTCACGAGATAGTGCTCACTCATTCATATTTAGGTATTTATTATTAAAGTTTATAGACACAAGTTTACTGGTGTTTACCGTTAAATTTAGCAAGTGAATTTTGCTTTATCAATCCATAGAGTACTTAACTCTAGTTTATTCTTGGTAACGCCAGACGATTTTATTCGCTCCTGGGAAGTCGCCGTACCCATTGTGTTTATTATTGAGTCTTCCCAGTCATTTACATTTTTTATTTATTCTTTGCCAGTTAACTGGATAAGACTGGTCACCACTAGCTTGTGTCTGTACTCTTTACTTTTGTTTATTAGTATTCGTCGCTAAGCAGTCAGTACTCAATTTCGGTTTGCTTAATAAAACTAGCGAAATGGCTACTACTGTATTTTTACAGGAAGCCAAAGAAATGGGTCTTTCGGACCCAACCGAAATTAAAGAGTATATACTCTCACGGCATAATCAGGAGCAGCAGCGCGAGAATGATGCCCGTGAAGAGCGTAAGATTCAGCGCGAATACGAGCGAGAACAGCGTGAGGAACGCGAAAAGGAGCGCGAGTACGAGCGAGAACAGCGCGAACACGAGCAGAAACAACGCGAGCTCGAGTTAGAAAAAGAGCGAGAACAGCGCGAACACGAGCGAGAACAGCGCGAATACGAGCGTGAACAACGAGACAAAGAACGAGAACATGAACTTGAAGTGCTGAAGCTCAAGCGAGATTCCTTGGCTTCAGACACGTCTGGTGCAGTTGGTCAAAGCTCCACGAGCGTTCTCCCTGCACATGTCCTGGCGACCCCACGCATCAAGCTTCCTTCATACAAGGAAAGCGAGCGAATCGAGCCGTACATAGCTCGTTTTGAGGACATGGCAGACTTATATCAACTGGATGAGGCAGCTAAGCGGCTTCAGTTTCTTAGCCTATTTGAGGGCCCTGCCCTCGATATTCTCCACAGAATTCGTGGAGACAATCTCACATATGAGATGATGAAAGCTGCACTCATTAAGGCGTATGGTCTCACAGTAGACGACGCCAAAGTTCAGTTCATGCGAGCTCGTCTCCAAGACAAGGAGACAGCTGTTCAGTTCCTTGATCGTCTCACAGCTTACTTAAATGAGTGGATGGAGAAAGATGAAACTCCTTCCACGCGTGAGGGGATAATTGACCTTATGCTGCGTACACAGCTAGAGAGGTCGTGGCCTGCTGAGCTCATAGCACAGCTTAAGATCTGCCAGGTGAAAGATGCCAGCCAAATGGCAGAGAAGGCTGACGCATTCTTTACTGCATACGGGTATCAAGCTCGTAAGCAAAACACCTGGAGCAGAAAAGATACTGCTAAGTCTGGGAAGCCGTCTCAGACTGAATCCCAGCACCAAGGCCATTCTCAGAGTAATGGTCAAGGTCCAAAACCGCAGTGGAAGGACCAGGGGCAAAACACTCAGAAACCTGAGTGGAAGAGGTACAACAAGTACCCTAATCAGCAGCAATATCAGCCACGCAACCGACCGTCGGGACAAACCTTTTTACCACCAGCTCAAAAGAGGCAGGAAGCGAATGCAGCCTTCATTCCTCAGCAGCAGCCTGGTGGTCACGTCCCTAGCAGTGTGGGTACTTCCCCACAGTTCACTAGTCCCACAGTGATAGTGAACCCCCCTCCACAGATGGCCAATGTTCCATCTTCCCAATATAACCCTCAAGGCACAATGTTTGCCACATCAATTCAGCAGCCTCATGAGTGGCTAGCTGCTTCCTCCACAGGCCCTCCCATAGGTGACAGTACCTTCCTTGTTCAGCAAGGGTTTGTGGGAGGCATTCCTGTGAAGGTCCTGAGAGACAATGGTTCCTCAGGTTGCTCTGTTAAACAGAGTTTAGTTCGGCCTGAGCAGTATACAGGTCGACAGGTCCATGCAAAGCTTATTGATGGATCAGTGAGATTGTTCCCTGAGGCATGTATCCAGGTGGCATCTCCATTTTATACTGGTACGACACTTGCAGTTGTCATGCCAGAGCCTCTATTTGACTTAATAGTAGGCAATATTCATGGAGTCAAGGATAGTTGCTCCGATGGTGCCACTCAGACTTCGGCTGCTGCGGTAACACGAGCCATGACTGAGGCTCCAGACTGTGTCACCCCAGTGATCATTGAATCGCCGCAAGATCTGATGTGTAGTCAACTTGTTGTACAAGAACAACATTCTGACCCGACACTTGCTACCGTGCGGAACAAACAAAAGGGTCGAGTGATAAAGTATTCACGGGGAGGTCGAGCCAAGTTCCTTCGTAAACAAGGACGGCTCTACCGTGAGTCACAAACACCCGAGGGCGAGGTTCGACTGCAGTTTGTCGTTCCCGCAAAGTACCGCCTAGCAGTGTTAGAATGGGGTCATTGTTCAGCCTCAGGAGGTCACATGGGCAAAAGGAAGACCCAGGGCCATATCCGAGCTGACTTTTTCTGGCCAGGGATGGGACGGGACATAAATAGTTTTCTCCGTTCCTGCAGTGTGTGCCAAAGTATCGCCACTACTCAGGGACATGCCCTTCCTGTGCCATTTATAACCACACCTGTAATCTCTGAGTCAGTTGAGAGACAGGGTAGTGGTGAAGTGGGTGCAGACCTGACGTCTCGCCCATTGGCCCCACAGGACACATTATGTCCAGGGCCTGTACATACATGTTATGTACCGTAAGTTAAGGGGGAAGTTGAGAGGCGACTTGAGGCTATGGAAGACCCAAGTTTGCATAAGGATTCTCAGCTTCCCGGTACTAATATATGTACCGTAGGTTAAGGGGAAGTTGAGAGGCGACTTGAGGCTATGGAAGACCCAAGTTTGCATAAGGATTCTCAGCTTCCCGGTACTAATAGAAGTACTGTAGGTTAAGGGGGAAGTTCGAGAGAGAACTCCGCAGTGGCGACTTGAGGCTATGGAAGACCCAAGTTTGCATAAGGATTCTCAACTTCCCGGTACTAATTGAAGTACTGTAGGTTAAGGGGGAAGTTCGAGAGAGAACTCCGCAGTGGCGACTTGAGGCTATGGAAGACCCAAGTTTGCATAAGGATTCTCAGCTTCCCGGTACTAATAGAAGTACTGAAGGTTAAAGGGGGAAGTTGAAGTGAGAACTCTGCAGAGGCGACTTGAGGCTATGGAAGACCCAAGTTTGCACAAGGATTCTCAACTTGCCGACCATAATCGTGTGCTATAATTAATGGCGACCTCGAATGTACGTCGTAGCACTGACTGCTAGGCAGAGAGTAATTGTAACATAATAAAATTTTGTCTCATTGACACTTTTGATGCTCCACCTTAATTGGTTTTGCAGGTTCAGCAATGGGTGTAGCAGTTTTGCTGTGCGGACCAGCTGATCGTCTGCCGCACGCTGCCGCCTCTTCTCCTCTGCCTTCGTCGTTGCCATATATTATTTACTGTGTCATTTTACACGTAGGTACAGTTACACTACAACTGTCACACCTACACCGTGTATTACATACACCACGCTACACAACAATTAGTTGTCAGTGTAAATGTAGCGAATTTTCGCTCAGTTTGACCTGAGTACAGGATTTTCACCGTCGTCACGGAGTTTTTCCCTCAAGCTTGCTTCTATTAACGTAAATACGAGGTTTTTTCGCTCACTGACGACTGCGACTTTCTCCTGTAGCAGGATAGCACACACACCACAGTGTGAATCTTGTGTGACTGAGTTAGGATTTATATGTATGTATATTGAAATCTTTCTTCTGAAGGAAGAAAGATTTAATTTTCATGGGGCGTAATGTCACGAATCAATTCGCGACATTTCCTTTTTGTGAGAAGCCACGAACTATTAGTGGAAAACTCACTGTGTATCGCTCAGTTAACCGTTTCTCTCTCCATTTCGGGGTATACTTTTCAAATAATTCGTCACCGTTTTCAAAAAGTGACCGATTTAATGCACGTCACTAAGTGCGCTACTGAGCGATACAATTATTTCTTTATCGTTTGCCTCTGCTTCCCTCAACCGTTAGCCACGCCTTGCGTCCTGCCCATTCAATGTATTTGAATTCAGTCTTGTGTTTGCTGTGATGGAGGAAGGTCCTGTGCTCCAAGAAGTGTGAGAGGTCGCTAGCACCCAGGCTCTACTGAGACAGTTATCCAGTCCTCCCACCTTAGTGGTGATACACAGTATTCATCGACTGGTATTTCTTTTGTGTATTTCGTAGTTTCCTTAGTGGTGATACACAGTATTCATCGACTGGTATTTCTTTTGTGTATTTCGTAGTTTTAAGAGCTTAGTTAAGGTGTTTTTCCTAGGCGTAAGTATTTAGCTTCTGTGTGAGTGAGCGAGTGCGTCTCATTGATTTGATTTGAAATGTAATGTTAAATTTATTTTTGTAATTAATAAATTTAACAGTTCTATTTCTTGAGCTTAATGTAGAGTAAATCTTGTTTCATTTCTCCATAATTAAGCTTATTTTCCATATAGCTCCTAGCTTGCATAAACGTTTTACTATTCATAACTGGTACTTAGACCAGTCTTGTATTAACTTAAAATCCGTTGTGCCAGGAGTTAATGCATCAGCAAGAACCTGATGTTATTATTATTAGTATTAGTTATTTATTGTCAGGGGTGAATTAACTTTCTCCAGAGGCTAACAGTACAGTAATTCAGCAATTGTGAGTAATTAGTCTCTGCTGTGTACTGTTGAGAAAGTTTATAAATTCTCGATCTTAGAGAATCTTAGCAAGTCAGCGTAAAGTAATCGTTGCTTGATGTAGCAAGACAATCATTGTCTCTGCTCTTCAATATTATTGAATATTATTATCAATTTAAATAATATTTAACCATTTATATCAAAATTACCGTGATAATATAAAAACCCCGTGACACAGGCATTATTCTTAAAAATAATGTTATGTAACACTCACTGTCTCGTAGTTGCTGGGGAAATTAACTTCCTGATATAGGAACACCCTCTGCACTTACTTACACTTACTCTTAGTTCACTCAGTTTATCCTCCTGGCACTAATAGCTTTTTATGTCGCAAATTCGTCTTGCTGAAGGGAGCTGATAATTTAAGCTTTCCTTGCTTTTGGTATCTTCTGACAGTAGATTTACTTATTGACATTGCTTACTCGTATAAGTTAGTCTTGCTGGCAGTAACTCCTAAAATCTAGCTACTAGTTCTGATTGCAACTAATCCTTTTGGTTTCAGCCAAATAGTGTCAGCTATATTTAACTTATCTTGCCAACTGATCTTACGGGTGTTGTTGTTGTTGATGAACCCCATTCTGTTTGACTGAGCAGAACCATCAACTGCAGTCAAACAACCGTTCCTACAGGGATTTCCCATGCAGTGAGCCAGTGTTCCGTTTTGGCTGACAGCACCTCATCATTGTGAGGCCCGGAAATAGTGTAAAGGCGTGCTTTCTGGATGGACGCAGCTTATGCGCCCCCATCCAGTCAACAAAGAAAGCATACTAGGTTCCATTTCACTCCGTGATTTGGTGATATACTTACCACCCAGCACTGTAAACGGTTTTGTAGTTTATAAGAAATCATTAAAATCGTCACTCAGTGTAGAGCCACCTGAAATGGAAACAAAAGTAATAGAAAGTTACAGGAAGGAAAGTTAGAAATAAAAATAGAGGAGGGTAGACAATGAGATAGAGTGGAAACGGTAAAGGAAGACGTAGGCAAGAATTAATAAGGTGACTGGATATAGTAAAGTCCATTTAGATTATCCTGCCAACTATAACCACCTACTAGATATTCCCTTGTTGGCAGTAGCCATCCCATAAGGTTCTTCATGACAGTAATCATGCTACCTTCCGATGGTGATAAATGCTACTTAAACTTGCCTCCTATGCTAACCTGTAGCCTCTACCTTGCTTTAAGGTTCTGTTGCAGTACTAGCTAACCGCTTTAGCTTTTTTGCTGGTATATGTAAACTGAAACCACCCGCGACGAAGCACTATGGGAATGTCGCAATCCCCACCCGAAGGGGAGACCATGCATGGACTTCGAAGGCACGTGCACTACTCTGGCAGTATGGGCCTATGTCCCCTACTACGTTGCGCCCTTATTCCCTGCAAAAGACCCAACCAGGAATACTCAGTGTGAGGGCATTACCCTCCAGCCGAACCAGCCCTCGCCAGGTTAGGGGTGGGGCTGAATATTCAGTCCCAGACAGCAGCCAAGTGACAGCCACATGCTGCACAAGTGGAGAGACGGCCACTAGCCACTCACTAGCTGCATCCCCCCCCCCTTCTGCAGGGACCTGTGATGGCCACTAGCCACAAGTTGAGAGACAGCCACTAGCCTCTCCCCTCCTGCAGCTGTCACAAGGAGCAAGACCTCAGTGACGGCCATTAGCAGCACCAGCAGGCAGGTGACAGCCACTAGCCGCACTGTGCTCGCCATCTCCTCTCCTCCCAGGATCTCGGTGACGGCCATTAGCCACACCAGTGAACGAGTGATGGCCATTAGCCGCACCCAGCTCACAGTCCATCAGGAGAACAGGGCCCCGGCGACGGCCATTAGCCATGCTGGAGGACGGGTGATGGCCAATAGCTGCGCCTCCTCTCACAGGACCTCAGTGACGGCCATTAGCCACACCTGTGGAAAGGTGACAGCCATTAGCCGCACCTTGCCCTCAGTCCTGCCCAGGAGTCGGGCCCCGGTGACGGCCATTAGACCACCAACAGGAGAGGGACGGCCACTAGCCGCCCGACCCCTGTTGCCCTTGGGACCTCGACGACAGCCACCAGCCGCATCAGGGAGAGACCACCTACCATTCAGCTCTCACCCCCTGTACTTCCCCTCCGGAGGACGTCCCTTGCTCAGCCCACCCTTCCTGTGGCCGAGTGGGACACCCCTCCTGTTCTCCCCACAGAGGCAGCCCCCAGGAGGAACTACCCTGTCTGGAGGAGGTCTGGCAAGGCCCCATCGTGACCCCAGGAGTGAAAGCAGTCCAGCCAGTGCCCAGGCGAGACCACTCGCTGTTGGGTTCCTGAAGGAGAGGAGACCGCATCCCACACCTGACAACGACCCGACCTGAGGGAGACCGCAGTCCTTGAACTCCCTGAGGTGCCTCTCGAACCCCGGGGCTTGACCTTCCCAGCCCCAAGGGATGACAACCCTCTCTCCAGGGTGGGTGTAAACAAGTGTGCCTGCTCTCCCTGTTAGGTTCCAGTCCTAGGGACTGAACACCCCACCAAGGCCCCACTAGAGACGGGTCTCTCTCCATGCCACCCAGCAGCCCACTCCAGATGATGCAGACCCTGAGGATGATTCTGTGCCCTCTGAGGGAAGGCACACCTGATGGGACCCCTCCCACATCCAGCCGACACCTGTAGGAGCCCAGGATTTCAGCAGCCCTGTATAAACTCTCCTGTCCTGAGATTAACCTCAGTCCCAAGCAGTGTGTTGTGTGACAGTATATTGTGCCCTTGTCATTGTATAACCCCCCCAATCCCGAGACTAACTTCAGCCCCAGACAGTGTATTGTGTCCTTGTCATTGTATAACCCTTCCCCCGCCGTCCTGAGATTGACTTTATACCCAGACAATGTATTGTCTTTGTCATATCTGCATTGTATCTGATGGCTCATGAATTTAAGTTAATACACGTGTAAGGTTGTTGCCCAGAGTTTTTATGCCCTGTTTCTCTTGTAGTGTATTCTAGTTTCGGTCTCAAAAGAGAACCCCGGCTCCACAGCTAGTCTTCTTAGGGCAAGGAGTCAACTTAAAAACAGCTAGCATAACACAGGTGGCCATTGGTGGTTCTTGACTCGAGCAGAATACAGGGAGGAGCAAAACAGGGAAATTAACCCGCTGCATCCCGGAGACGTGAATTCACGTCCTCACATGATGTGCACTCATATCCCGGAGACGTAAATTAACACGGCAACATTGCAAGGTCCCTAATTTGCACAATTTTCAATTTTCGCGAGTGATTTTTGGCCGGTATACATGGGACACCTTCCTCTACAAGATGCCAGGCAGGGACAATGCCTTATCCAGCATGACCTCCTCCCCCCTCCCCTGCATGACCTATTCTCAGCAATTCACCTGTTATCAGTGACCTGGCCAGTAAAGCCATGTCATGCCACGATACGAAATTCAGGGCCAGAGTGATTCCCCAATCGATGAGAATGTGGAGGACAAACATTAGAGGAAGAAACAGTCAGAAATGATGATCAGGTAATGTGGCAAAAAAAGATCAGGAATGGTGATGATTTAGTGAGTGAAACAATGCTTATAATGTCTATATTACCATTTGAAAACCAATATACTCTCGTACTACATATAAATTCATACCAAATAAGTAAATAAAAACCGTTTATGAGTGGTGTAGAATAGTTATCCTCCCACTGAACTCGTTTTCTTTGCAGCCAGCCTGATAGAAAACCCTGTAAGGTAAGGAGGTACTCCTACCTGGATCGAGTATTTTAAACCTCAGGTGAGCGATTTCTCTATGAATTTTCGATGCTTCTCACCAAAAGCGGACGTTTGAGCCAATAAAAAAAAAAAGGTCCAAAAATGTCGGGACTGGGGCATACCACTGCCCAGAAAACGTCGGGATGGGGCGGGTTAACAAAATTAACAAAGTGGTGACAAAACCTCTCATGCAGTTACCCAAAATTGACCCCGAGCAATGCGATGTCAACACATACTTGTCCATGGTCAAATCACTCCTGGACATAGGGTTTGAAGATGACAGACAGAAATTAGCAGTTACCCTGCCTTACCTGGGTAAAGCAGTGGCCAGTATTGCACCTAAGATTGTCCCGGAGCTGACATGGGCTAATTTCATTCAAACAGTGACCCAGACCATCATGTCAAACCTGGGAAATGTAATAGCATTGTCACAGCTCAACACTCTAACCTATGACGGCAACTTGGACGATACACTCATCCAGGCAAGGCGACTCGTCACCTCCACATATCCGGAGACTGATGCAGCAATCCGGGAGCAACACATGTGTAACACACTCGTAAGGATCCTCCCCAGTGTCATCAGAGAACTCTTCATGATACATGACCCGACGGGGGACCTAGACCGAGACATACAGCTGGTGCAACCTCTCCTAGCCACCCTTTCCACCCCACAACATATCAGCACCGTGAGTAAATTCCCCATTCAAAAGACGACACCTCACCACAAACCCCAGCTGCCCCCAGTCCACATAAGCTCCCCACCGACACCCAAGTTACCCAGGGCACACCCCACCAACAGGCATCCCACCCCCAAGGGAAACACAAACCTCATTTTAATCAATCGCTGGGAGTTCTCCACCTGCATCCACAGATGTCCCCTCCACAACATCTGAGAGCAGCTGAAAGCCACCCAGTGCAGGACAACCACACAGGAGTGCCGAAAACTTTCCTCCCTGGATGTCGAGGGTGCCGAGGACAACGCCCCACCAGACTAATGCACAAATCCCGGGGAAGTGGAGCCATAGGAAGATGAAACTCCACAGCAGCTGGATTATTAGGTCTGCCCCTGCACCTCCCCACAGTGCCGGGGGCCACCTCACAGAAATAATGCCCCCCAGACTATGATAAAATGAGACTGAATGGGGTAAAGGTAAGGCTCATGGTCGATACGAGAGCGGCCAGGTCTTGCCTCTACAGCCATTTTTACTCCCGTCACAAATTGGCTTACGGCCCGCTTTTCTCTACTTCGACTCACCTTGTAGATGGGGGGGATGGCCCCCTGCCCATCCATGGGGAAACCCAGGCCCTGCGTGCCGGTACCCACCAGTAATTCTCTGCCCAACACAAGTTCATCGTGCTTAACTCAACCTGCCATGCATATGACAATTATTTGAGACTGGACCTCCTGCAGAAGCTATGAACAAGCATCGATTGTCACAAATGACGCCTCCATTTCCAGAACCCACCAGACCCCCTCCCCCAGTCACTCTGCACATGCATGCTGCCCCCTCTCTCTCCCTGCCCCCCCCGTGTCCTCCACCTCACCCCATCCCCCCACCACCCCTCCCCACCCCATCTTCCCAGCAACTACTGCCTCTGCCCTGACAATTTCCTTCCCCTCCCAGCATGAGGCCTGGCTACACCTGAACAGACCCACCGGAATCTCCGTCCTATTCTCCCCCAACCTGTTGTCCGGTACCCTCTCCGCCTACCTACTGTCCCCAACCCTCCTCCCCCCCCCAAAGGGACAGTATGAATCGCAAATATCTCCACCACTCCCCTCACCCTGCCCAAAGGATTAGTGGTGGGTGAAATGGAAGAAGCCGAGCCTTGTGCCCCCACTCAGTCCCCCTGCTACCTTATCCCCCACTACCTGAATAGCTCTCACCTCACCAAGCATACACCCTCTGCTGCCTCCTCCTGGACTTCCAAGGCCTCTTTGTGTCAGGCCCTGCTGATATCAGCCACACCACACACCTGGCACACGAAATCCACACCACAGGACCCCAATTCACCAACCATCATGGCGGGAAAACCCCCAAACAACGAGCTGAGGAAGACCGGAAGGTCCAGGAAATGCTCGATGTCGGTGTCATATCACCTTCTACCAGCCGGTGGTCCTCCTCCATCATTCTGGTCAAAAAGAAAGATGGCACCATGCATTTGTGTGTGGATTACAGGCAACTGAACGATGTACCACCAAGGATGCCACCCGCTTCCCAGGATAGATGACTCCATTGACTCCCTGTATGGAGCATCCTGGTTCTCCACCCTAGACCTCCAATCAGGAGACTGGCAGGTCCCCATACACCATGAGGACAGGGGGAAAACAGCCTTCTCTACCAGCAATGGAAAACACTATGAGTTCAGGGTTCTATCATTCGGACTCTGTAACGCCCCCGCCACGTTTTCCCGGTTAATGGAGTCGGTCCTCAGCGACCTCACATGGGAAATCTGTCTGGCATACCTAGATGACGTAATGATTTTTAGCCAGATGTGGGCCGACCACTTCCAGCGCCTTAAATATAAGGTCTTCCTGCACATTCACCAGGCTGGCCTCAAACTCAGACCATCAAAATGAGTCCTGGCCACCCGAACTGTCTCCTTCCTAGGGCACGTTATCTCAAAGGAAGGAATATCACCTGTCCCTGACACACCATCGCAGATCTAACTCTATCCTGAGATGTCCATGAAATCTGTGCCTTCCTAGGGCTAACCTCGTACTACAGACGTTTCGTGAAGGGATTTGCAAACATTGCCGAGCCCCTCCATGACATGACCAAGCAGGGCAAACTTTAGCCTGAACTGACGAACAAAGGGCGGCATTCCACGATCTGAAAGCCAAGCTAATCTTCCCCCCGATCATCGCATTCCCCAGTTACACCCTACCCTTCCACCTGTATACAGATATGTCCCTGATAGCAACTGGCTTCGTCCTCGCCCAGGTGCAAGAAGAGTGGGAGCACATCATTGTTTGTGTTAGCCACCCCCTCAACCAAGCCAAGTGAAATTACAAAACGAGAATGCCTAAGCATCATATGGGCTCTGGAGCAATTTTGCACCTACCTCTCAGGTATCCACATTACCATCATCACCAACCACCAGTCGCTCGAATGGTTACATTAGTCCAGCACCCACAACGCCCAACTCATCAGATGAAGAGAACTCCTCAAGGAGTTCAACTGCGAGATATCCTACCATCCCGGCAAGCTACACACCAACGCCAATGCCCTGTTCCAACTAACAATTAACTCCACCCACGTGAATCCCACCCTCGTACAACAGGGGTGAAATAAGGATCGCCCCCACTGGATACTGCCCCAAGTATTCTCCCAGCTCCACCAACAAGGCGATCACCTGTTCACCTGGTCATGACATATACTATAGTGCTCGACCTCAAAACCGCCCTTGACACAATGACCCACCTCCACTCCAACAAAGGAATTCATCTCGGCAGTAAGAAACTTTTTAAAGTATTCAACAATGCCTATTGGACGCCTGGCCCATTCAATCTGGCCAAGCAAATCACCCAGGCCTGCTGAGCCTGTGCACTAGGCATGGTCATCACCCACACACCTGGCCCATCGGGAAGCATCATTGCCCACAAGCCATTGCAATTGTTGTCTGTGGACATCGTGGTCCCCCTACCATCTAAAGCCGGCTGCAGTTATATGATCACCTTTGTGGACACATATTCAAAGTTCCTTATAGCCTGCCCGGCCAAGGAACACCACGCCGTCGCCATCACCGACGCCCTCATCTGCCACGTCTTCCTGTACTTTGGCATTCTCCAGGCCCTGCACTCAGATAACACCTCCGAATCCACCAGCACAATACAGGAACTCACCATCGTCTTCGGCTACCGCATCTCACACTCCTCCCCCTGTTGGCCCCAGGGGAACGATATATGGGAAAGGAGTCATCGCACCCTCCTCAATCAGGAGTGCGCTCGAATGGAAGAGACAAAGAATGAGAACTGGCCAGCCCACATCTAGATTGTGCAGTGGGGGATGAATTCCTGTCCTTGGGACAATTTCATCTCTCCTCATGAACGAGTATTCAGGGAGGCCCCCCTCCTCCGACCGTTGCGACGACACCTACAGCCCCCTTCCACGTCCCCTACGTCCAACACCCTCCACCACCTCAAGAGGCAACTGCACTACTTGCAGAAGCATCAGCACCTACAACCAGACATCATCCCCTCCAACCCATACAAACCAGGTGATTCGGTAGTACAGTATGACCTCACTACAACGGACTTCAGGAGACCGGAATTCGTTTTTTTCAGAGTCAAGGAGCCAACTGGAATTATTTCTTATATATCAGGAAAACTCTGAAAAAACTAGAAGCAGTCCAGACTGCCTAACCTCAGGGCGGGGCGGCCATATTGTCCACGCGGTTTATGTATTCATGCGTTTGTTGGTGGTGGGCTAGTGGCATCACTATTGTTCCTCCATGCTCTGGTCTCAGTCTGACACACATCATTTCCCCCCCACATCATTTCCCAGGAAGTCTCTGATATACTACTCGAGGGTGACGAGTGATAAGTGAAATATACAAAGTGAACATCTTTAGTTTGTAAAATCGTAAATGATAAGGTGCGTAAAGTGCACAGTACAGTATTTGAAAAGTGTTTAAAATTAAGTAATGGTTTTGAAGGATTTGCTCTGAAGGATCCTTCACCAGGTGTTGAATGATGATAAACACCCAGCAAGGTGGGGGGGTAGAGTTGGGTGAGCCAAGTGAGTCAGAATGATTACGTAAGAAAACATTTTTGTTTATTACTTATGAGTTTTATTGTGTACAGGCCATGCTTAAATTTTACTGTGTTATGCAATAAATTATTTATGGTGGAATTTGAGAAAAAATTACGAGACAAAAGGGATATTGCCACTAGTTAGAAAGAACTGGTGGGGTTAAGCAGGATGGTGGCTATAACACTTCATGTATGTAAAATATATTTCAATGTGTGTTTTACATATGGCCTTTATCGAGTCTAAACCTTACTATAATTGAACTGTGTTATGCAATAAATTATTTATAGTGGCATTTGAGAAAAGTTAAGAGGCAAATGGGTTAATGCTCCGTGTTAGAAGGAAATGCTGGAGTGAAGAAGGATTGTGGTCATAATGTTTTTCATGTATGAAAATATTTTAGCAGGTTGAAGTCCATATGTTGCTTTTTTCGGAATTTCATTTTTTCGGAATGGCTTGGGCACCAATTAGTCCATTCTAGTGAGGTTTTACTGTAGTGGCCAAACTACCAACACCAAACAAAGTCTCACCCCGGTTCATGGGACCCTACACCATCACCCTCGTCCCCCAACCCGTATCAAGTCACCATCGATTACCACAACACACCACCCACTTACTGTATCCGCCACGTACACCTCTTCCCCATGAACACCTCTCCACACTACCACCCACCGACCCCCACCCGCCATGCCACCTCAACACCAACTGCCACTTCAAGCTCCCCGTCAGACATATACACCTGCTGCTTCACAACCTCCTCCTCCCTACCATCCTCTCCCACTCCCTCCCCTCCAGTCAACTCTCCCACTACACCTCACGCCTCAGACCACCTCATCACAAACCCAACCAGCCAACCCCGAGAACCCCAGCCCATCCTCAGCCACCCCACCGCCTGTCTAGCACTGCACTCCACCCGCGGCCACCTCTACATCCGCACCATCTCCCCCCTCTCTCCCCCCTCACCCTACAACCCACGCCAAACCAACCACCCACTCCCCAGCCACCACCCCTGCCACGTCACCACCACACACCCGGACCACCTCAGCGCGCCCCGCCACTACACTACGAGACTGCACTCCCCCTCTCGCCACCTACTTCTAGCCTCACCACCAGCACCACCTGATCCGGCCGCCTCTCTTGCCCACTGGCCAGATATTCCACCGCACCATCACCCACTCCCGCAATCTCATCCACTCTATCAGGACGGCCTACTCCTACCCCCCATACACTCAACACATCCTCCATAACATTACCCCTACACCAGGCCCAGTGGAAACTCCCGCCAGCCCCACTCCCCAGGGAGAAGAGCTGCACCTATCCTGGATGGCTGCATAAAACCCCAACCATCTCACCAGTTGCCAGTATTAGCTAGGGAGCACCGATCGCCCATCATTACCTGCTATGAAGGTACAACGCATCACCCGGGCACTAGCCTATGGGAAGAAACGGTGCATACGTGGGACACACCAGCTCCAACAGCTCCTTCAGGAAACAGCTCAGACCTCCACCTTGTACATCACGTATGCCTACCACCAGGACCCAGACACAGCCACACCTCAACTGGACTGCACTCCTCCATCACCTCACACTAGTACCACCATCATGGACACCTACTACCTCCAGCCACGGGGACGTGATTTTCCCCCCCAAGACGGTGGTGAAATACCATCAGCGATAAAGCATCACCAGGATGTCGCGACCCCCACCTCAGGGGGAGACCACAGAGGGGCTTCAAAGGCATGTGCACTACCCAGGCAGTATGGGCCTATGTCCCCTACTACCTTGCGCCCTTATTCCCCACAACAGACCCAACCAGGAATACTCAGTGTGAGGGCATTACCCTCCAGCTGAACCAGCCCTCGACAGATTAGGGGTGGGACTGAATATTAAGTTCCAGACAGCAGTTGAGTGACGGCCACAAGCCTCACAAGTGGAGAGATGGCCACCAGCTGCTCACTAGCTGCATCCCCCCCCCTTCTGCAGGGACCAGTGATGGCCACTAGCCACACAAGTGGAGAGACGGCCACTAGCCGCTCCCCTCCTGCAGCTGGAACAGGGAGCAAGACCTCGGTGAAGGCCATTAGCCGCACCAGCAGGCAGGTGATGGCCACTAGCCGCAATGTGCTCGCCATCTCCTCTCCTCCCAGGACCTCGGTGACGGCCACTGGCTGCACCAGTGAACGAATGATGGCCATTAGTCACACCCATCTCACAGTTCGTCAGGAGAACAGGGCCCCAGCAACGGCCACTAGCCACGCCAGAGGACAGGCGATGGCCACTAGCTGCGCTGGAGGACGGGCGATGGCCACTGGCAGTGCCTCCCCTCACAGGACCACAGTGATGGCCACTAGCCACACCTATGGACAGGTAATGGCCATTAGCTGCACCGACAGGAGAGAGACGGCCACTAGCCACCCGGCCCCTGTTACCCTTGGGACCTCGAAGATGGCAACCAGCCACATCAGGGAGAGACCACCTACCATCTGGCGCTCACCTTCTGTGACTTCCCCTCCTGAAGACGTCCCTTGCTCAGCCCACCCTTTCTGTGGCCGAGTGGGACACCCCTCCTGTTCTCCCCACAGAGGCAGCCTCCAGGAGGAACTACCCTGTCTGGAGGAGGTCTGGCAAGGCTCCACCATGACTCTGGGAGTGAAAGCAGTCCAGCCAGTGCCCAGGCAAGACCATCTGCTGTTGGATTCCCAGAGGAGAGATGCCACATCCCACACCTGATGGCGACCCGACCCAGGGGAGACTGCAGTCCTAGAACTCCCCAGGGCGCTTCTCAAACCCCGGGGCGTGACCTTCCAATCTCAATGAGACAAAAACTCTCTCTCTAGGACGTGTGCAGATAAGCACGCCTGCTGTCCCTATTTGGTCCCAGTCCTAGGCACCGAATACCCCACCGAGGCCTCACTAGAGACGGGCCTCTCTCCACACTGCCCAGCACCCCGCTCTAGATGACGCAGACCCTGAGGACAGTCCCGTGCCCTCTGAGGGAAGACACCTGATGGGACCCCTCCCACACCCAGCCAACACGCATAGAAGCTCAGGATTTCAGCAGTCCTATATAAACCCTCCTGTCCCAAGATTAACCTCAGTCCCAGACAGTGTATTGTGTGACAGTGTATTGTGCCCTTGTCATTGTATAACCCCCCCCCCCGACATCCCGAGACTAATTTCAGCCCCAGACAGTGTACTGTGTGACAGTGTATTGCGTCCTTGTCATTGTATAACCCCCCCCTCCATCCTGAGATTGATTTTGTACCCTGACAGTGTATTGTGTCTTTGTCATATCTGCATTGTGACAGATGGCTCATGAATTTAAGCTAATACACGTGTAAGGTTGTTGCCCAGAGTTTTTATGCCCTGTTCCTCTCGTAGTGTATTTTAGTGCCGGACACAAAAGAGAACTCAGGCTCCACAGCTGGTATTCTTAGGGCGAGGAGTCAACCTAAGAACAGCCAGCATAACATAAACCATCAGCGTCTTTGGCACTGAATAAAACAACTCAGCTTTCACTTTTTTAATAACGACAAAAAAAAACAAAAAAAAACTGTTCTATACTTCTTTGGCCAAGTAACATAACTTGCTCCAAGACTGTGCAACAGCTGCTAAACAATCTATCTATCTATCTATATACCTAGGCTGCTTCCCCCAAGGAAAGGGAGGTAGCTGAGACAGGATGACTCACTCTTCATTTACTCATCCATTCAAACACATTCATTCGCATCTTAGCCCCAAAGGGGAGAACGGACAGATCCTCACCGCATCACACCGCACAAGGGTCAACTGCGCAATGGAATCAGTGACATCCACAGCAGGGCCCGACAGCAGAACTGGTTTACCCCTGCCACATCATAACAGACCCATCCCCTTACCCGCACCTGACCTGACTAGCTGATCAGACCAAATGCGGGAGAATATCCCCTCAGGGCTGCGTCATCACTTATTCATTCACAATTTCTCTCCATTTATTTCTGTCACGCACAGCCACTCTTCCTTGCTCAACAGACATCCCTCTCGCATCCAGCGCTCTCTTCACACTGTCCATCCATCCTATTCGTGGTCTTCCTCTCAGTCTTACACCTCTCACATCAGATCTAGTTATCTTTTTCACCAATCGCTCATTATCCATTCTCTCCATATGCCCAAACCATTGCAACACCCTCTGCTCAACTCTACCAGCCATCTCCCGAACAACTCCAGTTCTCCTTCGCACTTCATCATTTTGCACCCGATCCATACGCGTCACTCCACACATACTCCTCAGACATCTCATCTCCATTACATTCAAACTTTTCCTCTCTGCTACACCCATATTCCATGTTCAGCCCCATATAATACAGTCGGTACCACAACACCCTCATACAGCCTTCTCTTTACATCCATTCTAAGCGAACGACATTTAAACACTTTTTTCATTCCTCCCAGCACCTTTCCTACTTCATTTATTCTAAACTTCACTTCTGCATCTATTCTTCCATCCACAGCAACATGTGACCCTAGATATTTAAAACAATCTACCTCCTCAAGCAACTCACCATTCAAAACTATATTCATCCCCCTACCATCTATCAACCTCGTACACTTCATCACTTTACTCTTATTCTCATTTACTTTCAATTTCCTCCTTTCACACACCCTTCCAAACTCCTCTACCAACTGTCTCAATCTCTCCTCTGAATCAGTCACCAGTGCAGTATCATCTGCAAACAGCAGCTGCTTCAGATTCCACTCTCCTCCATCAACATTTACCAGACTCAGACCACCTAAAACTCTTGCATTCACCTCCCTTACAACACCATCCATGTAAATATTAAACAACCAAGGCGACATCACACATCCCTGGCGCAGCCCCACTCTCACGGGAAACCAATCACTCACAGCATTTCCCACTCTTACACACGCTCTACTATTTACATAAAAACTTTTCACCCCTTTTAGTAACCTACCATCAAGTCCATACAATCTTAAAACAGTCCATAAAGCCTCCCTATCAATTCTATCATACGCTTTCTCTAAATCCATAAATGCCCAAAACACATCCTTGCCTTTCGCTAAATACTTTTCACACACTTGTCTCACAGCAAACACCTGATCAACGCATCCCCTCCCTCTCCTAAAGCCACACTGCTCATCACTAATCACTCCCTCTGTACCCTCTCTAACTCTCATAATTAACACTACCATACACTTTACCTACAACACTCAACAGACTTATACCCCTAAAGCTAGTACATTCATACTTATCACCCTTGCCTTTATACAACGGGACCACACAAGCACTTGCCCAGTCAATTGGCACCATACCTTTCTCAAAGCACACATTCAATAATCTTACTAACCAGTCAACAATAGTCACTCCACCACCCTTCAGGCATTCCACAGCACACCCATCCATACCTGCAGCTTTCCCTGTTTTCATCTCCTTTACTGCCTTCTCCACTTCCTCCTTCGTGATCAAAGAATCATTCAACTCTCCCAACACATTTATTCCTTGCACTCTTCTATCTGCCACAATCTCAGCCACCCTTTCCTCCTCTACATTTAACAATCTTTCAAAATACTCTGCCCATCTCTTCCTTACTGCATCCATCTCAATTAACATCCTTCCATCCTCTGCTTTTACTCGTTCTTCCTGCCCAGACTCTCCCTTTCGCACCATTTTCACCTCCTTCCAAAACATTTTCTTATTCTGTTGAAAATTCTCTGTCAGCCGCCTACCCCACCTCTCATCTGCTGCCACTTTAGCATCGCGCACAGCCCTTCTCGCTCTATTCCTCTTTTCCTTATACCTTTCATATGACATCTCATCCTTCCTCTGCAGCCACACTTCATATGCACGTCTCTTCTCAGCCACAGCCATACTTACTTCCTCGCACCACCATTCACTTCCTTTTCTTACACCACCACCCACACGTCTCACACCACACACCTCTTCTGCATGCCCCACCACAGCACTCTTAAACAACTGCCATTCCTCCTCCACGCTGCCATTTTCCCGATCTTTCACTGCGTTCCACTCATCTTTCAATTTCTCCTGATACTCTATCTTTTTCTCTCTTTTATCCAACTCACTCACTTTCAAAACCTCCCTGCCACACCTAACCCTCCTAGCTCTCACCCATCTCTTACCTACTCTTAACTTTCCCTCCACCAGGTAGTGGTCAGACATACCTCCACCTTCCCCTCTCAGAACTCTCACATCCAACAATCTTCCTATTACATTCCTAGACACAACCACATAGTCCATCAAGGCTCTATCAACAACCCTTCCACCCTCCTGTCTCACCCATGTATACTTATAAATATCTTTCTTCTCAAACAGCGTATTCCCAATCACCATCTCTCGCTCAACACACATCGCTATCATTCGTTCCCCATTTTCATTTCTTCCAGGCACACCATGCATACCAACTACGCCTTCAACTGCTACATTTCCCACTCTAGCATTCAGATCTCCCATCATTACCACATTCACATTCGCTCCAAAACTCTGCAGACACTCATCAACATCATTCCAGAAAGACTCCCTCTCTTGTTCATCCCTTTCACTACCAGGCCCATATGCACTCACAAACACCCACAACTCACATTCAAATTTCGCTTTCACCCACATCAGTCTCGATGACACCTCCTTCCATTCAATCACACGCTGCTGTACTTCCGGACTCACTAACAAGGCCACACCTTCTCTTGCCCTTCCTTTATCAACACCTGACAATCTTCCATTCACACTTCCAAACATAGATTCCCCCTTCCCTTTCATCTTCGTTTCACTAAACAGTACACTGCTTAATTCCTTGACTACAGACGATCTCTTGAAAGATGAGTAACATCATCTGCTGGTAGAGTTAATTCTCAGACTTACTCCACACATTGGAGCTGAACTTTGACCCATGTGAAACAATTTCTTAGTCTTAGTTATAATTATGTGCTCATATTTTATGATTAGTGAGTGGATGGATATCCAAGCTCCCACATCCATCACTTGTGGTTTGTTATTTCACTGTTGATGATGAGCGTGTGTGTGTGTGTGTGTGTGTGTGTGTGTGTGTGTGTGTGTGAGAGAGAGAGAGAGAGAGAGAGAGAGAGAGAGAGAGAGAGAGAGAGAGAAATGTCTTTAATCAGAAATTTGGGTAAATATGGTGTGAGAACCATTTTCTGTGTAAAAAAAAAAAAGTGTTGAGTCCAGAAAAAAAGCAGTCTTATTTACTCCACGAAAGATGAAATTGCCATTTTGGCTTTTTTACAGAAATTTTCACCCTATTAGGCCAAAATCCGTTTTGCTTTCTGAAAAATTTTATTTTTACCCAAAGTTATTGTGTAATATATCAAATGAAAGTGCTTTGCATGTAGAATGCAGATTTGAAGTCAAAATTTAGATAAGTGATCTTGTTTTTGAGATATTATTAATTTAATGGATATAATCTTGATTTTCTTCACAGTCCTTGGATAAATTATTGTTTGTAACCCTAGCAAAAATGATTATATATATATATATATATATATATATATATATATATATATATATATATATAAACAACTTT
Source organism: Coenobita brevimanus (assembly GCF_032717465.1). NCBI lineage: Eukaryota > Metazoa > Arthropoda > Malacostraca > Decapoda > Coenobitidae > Coenobita > Coenobita brevimanus. Next base: position 38,931,723 of record NC_137025.1, on the reverse strand, counting down.
ACATCATGAGATAGCAAATGCTAAATCAGATTTGAAAATGACTAAATTTTAGGGAAGATACAAACACGTTTTAAAGTGGAGGTCTCCCTAAACTGCCGTAATGCTTAACCCGTCACGTCCCGAGGTTTTCCGCCCCTCCGACATCCCCCAGTCCCGAGCCTTATTGGAAAATTTTTTTTTTGGCTCAAACTTCCGCTTAGGTTGAGAAACGAAGGAAAATCACCAAGAAAGGGCTTACCGTGGTCTATAAGTGGTCTGAACAGGTGAGGTCCCCTGAGCCAGGTGGAGTATTCTGTAATGGACGTGCCAGGCGCTCACGTTTTCTATGGTAAGGAATACTGGAAGAAACAACACACAACACCTCTGTATTTATTGAATTTGAACTAATAAACAATAACAGTAACAATATAATGGATTTCAGACACATATATATGAAAAATAAGCATTGTACCATCACGCGAGCATAGCGAGTTTGGTCCGAGTTGTAACATGCTACATGCTAAGTTTCTTGTATCAGTCAACATATCATTTTTCTACTTGTATACTTCTGTTTCAATGACATTTTACCAATTACAACTGTTTGTAAGTGTTTTCAGATGTTTTCATTCATTATGATGACATGCAGCATAAGTCTAGCGCATATCATTTTAGTAAGTGCACTCGCTATGACTCGTATTTCAACATACCCAATTGTTTTATCAATTTCCTATTATTTTTCCCTTTACATAGAACCTTTCCTCCACCACTGTAAATGTTTTCAATTATTTTCATTCATTACGAGGGCATTTAGCGATATGCTAGCGCATATTCACGTAGCAACCACGATCTCAAACACTCGTGTTTCATCTTCTGCTTTATTTATTTACTCCAATTATAATTTCCCACTTACATTACACACGTTTACACCCCTATACTGCACTGTACAAACTTACTGGCATTATTTATTCAAGTGAGCGTGAGAATATCGCATGAAAATACCCTCGCAATGAATGTTTCGACCAACATAATACTCACACACTTATATACTAATTCTTCACATATATTACACACTTTACCACTTGTTGACTTCTATTTTCACTATTACTTGCCTTATTCATTCAACTGAGCGTCAGGATATCGCATCTCTATACACACGCTATGAATATTTGACTTAGAATATATTTCAGCACTTACAATAATTTGAACTTATATTATACCCGTAAGCATTTCCAATAATAATAATTATATAATTACGGGCCGTATTTATTGCACTGAGCGACAGAATATCGCATCATAAAACCCTCGCTATGTATGTTTCCACTTACAGCATATTTATACACTTACATACAATTTTTGTACTTATGTTATACCCGTATGCACTTTATACTAATATTTGGAGATCAACATGACTGATAATTTCACTGAGCGTCTGTCTGTCGCATTTACCTCATAGATTCAGCGTCCTGTCGCATTCACACCATATCAGAATTGCATCAACGTGTGATATTCGCTGAAACATGGGTGAATACAGAGACCCACGTCACACTCCCCGCACTCATAGCGGTTGTCCTTCCTCTGTGTCGTGAGTCTCACCCGGGAATTGCTGCACACGTGACACCTGCGTTGGGGCCTAGGTCTGTTTGGCAGGGGAGGGATAGGAGTGGGGAAATGGCGGCCGGATATTCTCAGGGGAGTTTGTGCAATAGGGGCAGAGCGGGTGCGATGTTGGGGCCTTTCTACAGCATACCGTGCAAACATTTCTCTTGTGAGCTCCCTCACAAACCCTTCAAAGGTTTCCTGAACTCCTGTTGTCATGGCGTGAAGGTGGTGGCAATTCAGAGCAGTGATGTCTAGCAAGTGAAAGAACAGTTTCTTATACCACTTCATCGTGGTCCTGGCACATTCTACCGTCGATATCATGGAGTCTGACTGGTCCACGAGGCGCATGTTTATATTATAGTCCATGACACACTCAGGTTTCCAAATACGATGCCTGTTCTCGCTACGGTAATCAACTGAATCAGTACGGTGCATCAAGGGGCGGTGAACCGTTGACAATAGGCTTACCTCTCTATTGTGATTCCACACAGTTGCAAGGATGTTGTTGGCTTTGAAGAAGACAACCTCATTCCTTGCAAGTTTCCGCCCTACCTTGGCCATGTGACGCCGGTTCACCTTCACGGTTCCACAGACTCCAGTTTCATGTGTGTGAAGATAACGAGCGAGAAGAGGGCTAGTGTATCAATTGTCCAGGTAGAGGACGTGACCACGATGAAGGTAGTCTTCTATCATCGTCTTTACCACTGCTCCCGACAGTCCAATACTTCGATCTTCTATTATGTCTGTCTGTGCACCGGTGTACAAGACTATGTCTTGCACGTATCCAGTCCTACAGTTGCACATAACAAAGATCTTGAACTCAAAACGGTGCCTTTTGCTGGGTATATACTGCCTAAATGAAATATTGCCTCTCCACAACACGAGACTCTCGTCTATGACGAGGTCTCTATAGGGATAGAATGAGGAACGAAAGGTTTGCCTCAGGTGATCAAAGATCAACCTAATTCGCCTCATTTTATCAGTGTTGTTCGCATTTGCAGGATCATGAGCATCATAGAAATGGAGGCAACTTAGAATTTGTTGAAACCAATTACGGCTCATCACTTGACCAAATATTGGGGTAAACATAATAGGGTCCCTAGTCCAGTAAGCAGGAATTCTGTTCTTTCGTATAATACCCATCAAAAGGACCAGGGCAAAAAATAAGAACATTTCTGAAAGGGAGACAGGGTAATCATATATGATAGAATGCCTACTCCTTGTTCCCAGTCTTTCACTCTCAAGGCTTTGGGTGCTTGCAAACAGGTTAGTATGGTATACAATCTACTCCACAAATGCCTCACTAAAAAACAGGTGGGAAAAATCTAACCTGGTGGAATTACGGTGAATTCCTGGAGCAATGCAGCCAGAGCACCCCTGCTCAGTGAAGGGGTGAATGAGGGGAGAAAAATCACTCCCATCCTCCCAATTCCACGCCACAAATCCCTCGCCCCCATCATCCCCATCACCGCCTTCGTCTGGGTGGGGAGGAGATCCTGGTTGGGGAGGTGGGGGAGAAGGAGTGCGGAGGGCTTCCCCACTGTCACTCCTCTTCCCTTTGCCTTTACTCTTTCCCTTTCTCTTACCCTTACGGCCTTGAGGAACATTAGGGGGCTGTGGGGATGAAGTAGGGGAATATTGGGGAGCAGAAGACGTGCTGGGGAGTGGTTCCTCCCCACCTTCCCCCTCCATGACAACACCACGTGCTTTCTCACGCACCTTAGCTCGACCACGTGTTAGGGGATATTGGGGAGCATAAGACGTGCTTGGGAGTGGTTCCTCCCCACCTTCCCCCTCCCTCACAACCCCACGTGATAATGAACGCACCCGCACTCGCCCACGTGATACACTATGCCGCCTCACACTACGTAGGGAGAGCAATGACTCACTCACATCACTCTCACTTTCCCTAATCCTCCCTGGACTTTCACTTTCACTCCCCACTCCCTCCACGGCATTTCCTAACTCCCCAAACAAAATGCTAGGCCCATACCTGCTCGTCCGACGTGGTGTGCACTCTGGGCCACGATGAGTGATGACCTCACGTCCATACCACGTGGCAGCACGTCCCACGGCTCCATCATCGTCATCGTCCTCATCCTCGTCCTCGAATTCTGGTTCCAAATCACGTTGGGGATAGGCATAGGATGTTGTACATGCTTCTTTGCCTGCTGCCCCTCTCTAGCATCACGGTAAGTCACCTACTGCCACTTCCTGGGAGACGGAACTTCCTTGTCACTGCTGGTGGTTTCTTCCTCCTCTGGCTGGACATAATCTTTATCAACAACCTCGTCATCCAGTGGGGAATCACTGTCGCCTGTAAAGGCGTCCATGGTGGCTTGAAATTCGCTGAGAGACCTCTCTTAGCCATGTCTGAGCAGGACCGTTGCTACCAGGTGAGTGGACGAGTGGCGGGTTAGCGCGGGTCACGCGGGGTCGCCGAGTGTCCCCGCCTGGTGGCAGGTAGGGGAAGGTCATGCAAGGATACGTACCGCAAATAAAGCGCGAAATTTGAAAATTGTCGAAAATATGCACTTTGCAATGGCACAACGTACCGGTACGTTGCTGGGACTGGCAAATGCAAATCGTTGCAACGTACCCATACGTCGACGGGACGGGGCGGGTTAAGATAGGGACAAACCAGGAGCCGGGCATATCTTAAGAATGACTAAAGCTTTGACCACAAAATTCTAGGGAGTACTTATGGGACCCAAGCGTATGTTTTTACCTGTCACTGCCACAGGGAGTCCCAGAGGGCCTCCCTCTTGGAGAATTAGCAATATGGTCTCTTCTCAGCCACAGCCATACTTACTTCCTCGCACCACCATTCACTTCCTTTTCTTACACCACCACCCACACGTCTCACACCACACACCTCTTCTGCATGCCCCACCACAGCACTCTTAAACAACTGCCATTCCTCCTCCACGCTGCCATTTTCCCGATCTTTCACTGCGTTCCACTCATCTTTCAATTTCTCCTGATACTCTATCTTTTTCTCTCTTTTATCCAACTCACTCACTTTCAAAACCTCCCTGCCACACCTAACCCTCCTAGCTCTCACCCATCTCTTACCTACTCTTAACTTTCCCTCCACCAGGTAGTGGTCAGACATACCTCCACCTTCCCCTCTCAGAACTCTCACATCCAACAATCTTCCTATTACATTCCTAGACACAACCACATAGTCCATCAAGGCTCTATCAACAACCCTTCCACCCTCCTGTCTCACCCATGTATACTTATAAATATCTTTCTTCTCAAACAGCGTATTCCCAATCACCATCTCTCGCTCAACACACATCGCTATCATTCGTTCCCCATTTTCATTTCTTCCAGGCACACCATGCATACCAACTACGCCTTCAACTGCTACATTTCCCACTCTAGCATTCAGATCTCCCATCATTACCACATTCACATTCGCTCCAAAACTCTGCAGACACTCATCAACATCATTCCAGAAAGACTCCCTCTCTTGTTCATCCCTTTCACTACCAGGCCCATATGCACTCACAAACACCCACAACTCACATTCAAATTTCGCTTTCACCCACATCAGTCTCGATGACACCTCCTTCCATTCAATCACACGCTGCTGTACTTCCGGACTCACTAACAAGGCCACACCTTCTCTTGCCCTTCCTTTATCAACACCTGACAATCTTCCATTCACACTTCCAAACATAGATTCCCCCTTCCCTTTCATCTTCGTTTCACTAAACAGTACACTGCTTAATTCCTTGACTACAGACGATCTCTTGAAAGATGAGTAACATCATCTGTTGGTAGAGTTAATTCTCAGACTTACTCCACACATTGGAGCTGAACTTTGACCCATGTGAAACAATTTCTTAGTCTTAGTTATAATTATGTGCTCATATTTTATGATTAGTGAGTGGATGGATATCCAAGCTCCCACATCCATCACTTGTGGTTTGTTATTTCACTGTTGATGATGAACGTGTGTGTGTGTGTGTGTGTGTGTGTGTGTGTGTGTGTGTGAGAGAGAGAGAGAGAGAGAGAGAGAGAGAGAGAAATGTCTTTAATCAGAAATTTGGGTAAATATGGTGTGAGAACCATTTTCTGTGTAAAAAAAAAAAAGTGTTGAGTCCAGAAAAAAAGCAGTCTTATTTACTCTACGAAAGATGAAATTGCCATTTTGGCTTTTTTACAGAAATTTTCACCCTATTAGGCCAAAATCCGTTTTGCTTTCTGAAAAATTTTATTTTTACCCAAAGTTATTGTGTAATATATCAAATGAAAGTGCTTTGCATGTAGAATGCAGATTTGAAGTCAAAATTTAGATAGGTGATCTTGTTTTTGAGATATTATTAATTTAATGGATATAATCTTGATTTTCTTCACAGTCCTTGGAAAAATTATTGTTTGTAACCCTAGCAAAAATGAAAACATCTATTAAATCTTTGTATTATATATATATATATATATATATATATATATATATATATATATCATGAGATAGCAAATGCTAAATCAGATTTGAAAATGACTAAATTTTAGGGAAGATACAAACCCGTTTTAAAGTGGAGGTCTCCCTAAACTGCCGTAATGCTTAACCCGTCACGTCCCGAGGTTTTCCGCCCCTCCGACATCCCCCAGTCCCGAGCCTTATTGGAAAAATTTTTTTTTGGCTCAAACTTCCGCTTAGGTTGAGAAACGAAGGAAAATCACCAAGAAAGGGCTTACCGTGGTCTATAAGTGGTCTGAACAGGTGAGGTCCCCTGAGCCAGGTGGCGTATTCTGTAATGGACGTGCCAGGCGCTCACGTTTTCTATGGTAAGGAATACTGGAAGAAACAGCACACAACACCTGTGTATTTATTGAATTTGAACTAATAAACAATAACAGTAACAATATAATGGATTTCAGACACATATATATGAAAAATAAGCATTGTACCATCACGCGAGCATAGCGAGTTTGGTCCGAGTTGTAACATGCTACATGCTAAGTTTCTTGTATCAGTCAACATATCATTTTTCTACTTGTATACTTCTGTTTCAATGACATTTTACCAATTACAACTGTTTGTAAGTGTTTTCAGATGTTTTCATTCATTATGATGACATGCAGCATAAGTCTAGCGCATATCATTTTAGTAAGTGCACTCGCTATGACTCGTATTTCAACATACCCAATTGTTTTATCAATTTCCTATTATTTTTCCCTTTACATAGAACCTTTCCTCCACCACTGTAAATGTTTTCAATTATTTTCATTCATTACGAGGGCATTTAGCGATATGCTAGCGCATATTCACGTAGCAACCACGATCTCAAACACTCGTGTTTCATCTTCTGCTTTATTTATTTACTCCAATTATAATTTCCCACTTACATTACACACGTTTACACCCCTATACTGCACTGTACAAACTTACTGGCATTATTTATTCAAGTGAGCGTGAGAATATCGCATGAAAATACCCTCGCAATGAATGTTTCGACCAACATAATACTCACACACTTATTTACTAATTCTTCACATATATTACACACTTTACCACTTGTTGACTTCTATTTTCACTATTACGTGCCTTATTCATTCAACTGAGCGTCAGGATATCGCATCTCTATACACACGCTATGAATATTTGACTTAGAATATATTTCAGCACTTACAATAATTTGAACTTATATTATACCCGTAAGCATTTCCAATAATAATAATTATATAATTACGGGCCGTATTTATTGCACTGAGCGACAGAATATCGCATCATAAAACCCTCGCTATGTATGTTTCCACTTACAGCATATTTATACACTTACATACAATTTTTGTACTTATGTTATACCCGTATGCACTTTATACTAATATTTGGAGATCAACATGACTGATAATTTCACTGAGCGTCTGTCTGTCGCATTTACCTCATAGATTCAGCGTCCTGTCGCATTCACACCATATCAGAATTGCATCAACGTGTGATATTCGCTGAAACATGGGTGAATACAGAGACCCACGTCACACTCCCCGCACTCATAACGGTTGTCCTTCCTCTGTGTCGTGAGTCTCACCCGGGAATTGCTGCACACGTGACACCTGCGTTGGGGCCTAGGTCTGTTTGGCAGGGGAGGGATAGGAGTGGGGAAATGGCGGCCGGATATTCTCAGGGGAGTTTGTGCAATAGGGGCAGAGCGGGTGCGATGTTGGGGCCTTTCTACAGCATACCGTGCAAACATTTCTCTTGTGAGCTCCCTCACAAACCCTTCAAAGGTTTCCTGAACTCCTGTTGTCATGGCGTGAAGGTGGTGGCAATTCAGAGCAGTGATGTCTAGCAAGTGAAAGAACAGTTTCTTATACCACTTCATCGTGGTCCTGGCACATTCTACCGTCGATATCATGGAGTCTGACTGGTCCACGAGGCGCATGTTTATATTATAGTCCATGACACACTCAGGTTTCCAAATACGATGCCTGTTCTCGCTACGGTAATCAACTGAATCAGTACGGTGCATCAAGGGGCAGTGAACCGTTGACAATAGGCTTACCTCTCTATTGTGATTCCACACAGTTGCAAGGATGTTGTTGGCTTTGAAGAAGACAACCTCATTCCTTGCAAGTTTCCGCCCTACCTTGGCCATGTGACGCCGGTTCACCTTCACGGTTCCACAGACTCCAGTTTCATGTGTGTGAAGATAACGAGCGAGAAGAGGGCTAGTGTATCAATTGTCCAGGTAGAGGACGTGACCACGATGAAGGTAGTCTTCTATCATCGTCTTTACCACTGCTCCCGACAGTCCAATACTTCGATCTTCTATTATGTCTGTCTGTGCACCGGTGTACAAGACTATGTCTTGCACGTATCCAGTCCTACAGTTGCACATAACAAAGATCTTGAACCCAAAACGGTGCCTTTTGCTGGGTATATACTGCCTAAATGAAATATTGCCTCTCCACAACACGAGACTCTCGTCTATGACGAGGTCTCTATAGGGATAGAATGAGGAACGAAAGGTTTGCCTCAGGTGATCAAAGATCAACCTAATTCGCCTCATTTTATCAGTGTTGTTCGCATTTGCAGGATCATGAGCATCATAGAAATGGAGGCAACTTAGAATTTGTTGAAACCAATTACGGCTCATCACTTGGCCAAATATTGGGGTAAACATAATAGGGTCCCTAGTCCAGTAAGCAGGAATTCTGTTCTTTCATATAATACCCATCAAAAGGACCAGGGCAAAAAATAAGAACATTTCTGAAAGGGAGACAGGGTAATCATATATGATAGAATGCCTACTCCTTGTTCCCAGTCTTTCACTCTCAAGGCTTTGGGTGCTTGCAAACAGGTTAGTATGGTATACAATCTACTCCACAAATGCCTCACTAAAAAACAGGTGGGAAAAATCTAACCTGGTGGAATTACGGTGAATTCCTGGAGCAATGCAGCCAGAGCACCCCTGCTCAGTGAAGGGGTGAATGAGGGGAGAAAAATCACTCCCATCCTCCCAATTCCACGCCACAAATCCCTCGCCCCCATCATCCCCATCACCGCCTTCGTCTGGGTGGGGAGGAGATCCTGGTTGGGGAGGTGGGGGAGAAGGAGTGCGGAGGGCTTCCCCACTGTCACTCCTCTTCCCTTTGCCTTTACTCTTTCCCTTTCTCTTACCCTTACGGCCTTGAGGAACATTAGGGGGCTGTGGGGATGAAGTAGGGGAATATTGGGGAGCAGAAGACGTGCTGGGGAGTGGTTCCTCCCCACCTTCCCCCTCCATGACAACACCACGTGCTTTCTCACGCACCTTAGCTCGACCACGTGTTAGGGGATATTGGGGAGCATAAGACGTGCTTGGGAGTGGTTCCTCCCCACCTTCCCCCTCCCTCACAACCCCACGTGATAATGAACGCACCCGCACTCGCCCACGTGATACACTATGCCGCCTCACACTACGTAGGGAGAGCAATGACTCACTCACGTCACTCTCACTTTCCCTAATCCTCCCTGGACTTTCCCTTTCACTCCCCCACTCCCCTCCACGGCATTTCCTAACTCCCCAAACAAAATGCTAGGCCCATACCTGCTCGTCCGACGTGGTGTGCACTCTGGGCCACGATGAGTGATGACCTCACGTCCATACCACGTGGCAGCACGTCCCACGGCTCCATCATCGTCATCGTCCTCATCCTCGTCCTCGAATTCTGGTTCCAAATCACGTTGGGGATAGGCATAGGATGTTGTACATGCTTCTTTGCCTGCTGCCCCTCTCTAGCATCACGGTAAGTCACCTACTGCCACTTCCTGGGAGACGGAACTTCCTTGTCACTGCTGGTGGTTTCTTCCTCCTCTGGCTGGACATAATCTTTATCAACAACCTCGTCATCCAGTGGGGAATCACTGTCGCCTGTAAAGGCGTCCATGGTGGCTTGAAATTCGCTGAGAGACCTCTCTTAGCCATGTCTGAGCAGGACCGTTGCTACCAGGTGAGTGGACGAGTGGCGGGTTAGCGCGGGTCACGCGGGGTCGCCGAGTGTCCCCGCCTGGTGGCAGGTAGGGAAGGTCATGCAAGGATACGTACCGCAAATAAAGCGCGAAATTTGAAAATTGTCGAAAATATGCACTTTGCAATGGCACAACGTACCGGTACGTTGCTGGGACTGGCAAATGCAAATCGTTGCAACGTACCCATACGTCGACGGGACGGGGCGGGTTAAGATAGGGACAAACCAGGAGCCGGGCATATCTTAAGAATGGCTAAAGCTTTGACCACAAAATTCTAGGGAGTACTTATGGGACCCAAGCGTATGTTTTTACCTGTCACTGCCACAGGGAGTCCCAGAGGGCCTCCCTCTTGGAGAATTAGCAATATGGTCTCTTCTCAGCCACAGCCATACTTACTTCCTCGCACCACCATTCACTTCCTTTTCTTACACCACCACCCACACGTCTCACACCACACACCTCTTCTGCATGCCCCACCACAGCACTCTTAAACAACTGCCATTCCTCCTCCACGCTGCCATTTTCCCGATCTTTCACTGCGTTCCACTCATCTTTCAATTTCTCCTGATACTCTATCTTTTTCTCTCTTTTATCCAACTCACTCACTTTCAAAACCTCCCTGCCACACCTAACCCTCCTAGCTCTCACCCATCTCTTACCTACTCTTAACTTTCCCTCCACCAGGTAGTGGTCAGACATACCTCCACCTTCCCCTCTCAGAACTCTCACATCCAACAATCTTCCTATTACATTCCTAGACACAACCACATAGTCCATCAAGGCTCTATCAACAACCCTTCCACCCTCCTGTCTCACCCATGTATACTTATAAATATCTTTCTTCTCAAACAGCGTATTCCCAATCACCATCTCTCGCTCAACACACATCGCTATCATTCGTTCCCCATTTTCATTTCTTCCAGGCACACCATGCATACCAACTACGCCTTCAACTGCTACATTTCCCACTCTAGCATTCAGATCTCCCATCATTACCACATTCACATTCGCTCCAAAACTCTGCAGACACTCATCAACATCATTCCAGAAAGACTCCCTCTCTTGTTCATCCCTTTCACTACCAGGCCCATATGCACTCACAAACACCCACAACTCACATTCAAATTTCGCTTTCACCCACATCAGTCTCGATGACACCTCCTTCCATTCAATCACACGCTGCTGTACTTCCGGACTCACTAACAAGGCCACACCTTCTCTTGCCCTTCCTTTATCAACACCTGACAATCTTCCATTCACACTTCCAAACATAGATTCCCCCTTCCCTTTCATCTTCGTTTCACTAAACAGTACACTGCTTAATTCCTTGACTACAGACGATCTCTTGAAAGATGAGTAACATCATCTGTTGGTAGAGTTAATTCTCAGACTTACTCCACACATTGGAGCTGAACTTTGACCCATGTGAAACAATTTCTTAGTCTTAGTTATAATTATGTGCTCATATTTTATGATTAGTGAGTGGATGGATATCCAAGCTCCCACATCCATCACTTGTGGTTTGTTATTTCACTGTTGATGATGAACGTGTGTGTGTGTGTGTGTGTGTGTGTGTGTGTGTGTGTGTGAGAGAGAGAGAGAGAGAGAGAGAGAGAGAGAGAGAGAGAGAGAAATGTCTTTAATCAGAAATTTGGGTAAATATGGTGTGAGAACCATTTTCTGTGTAAAAAAAAAAAAGTGTTGAGTCCAGAAAAAAAGCAGTCTTATTTACTCCACGAAAGATGAAATTGCCATTTTGGCTTTTTTACAGAAATTTTCACCCTATTAGGCCAAAATCCGTTTTGCTTTCTGAAAAATTTTATTTTTACCCAAAGTTATTGTGTAATATATCAAATGAAAGTGCTTTGCATGTAGAATGCAGATTTGAAGTCAAAATTTAGATAGGTGATCTTGTTTTTGAGATATTATTAATTTAATGGATATAATCTTGATTTTCTTCACAGTCCTTGGAAAAATTATTGTTTGTAACCCTAGCAAAAATGAAAACATCTATTAAATCTTTGTATTATATATATATATATATATATATATATATATATATATATATATATATATATATATATATATATATCATGAGATAGCAAATGCTAAATCATATTTGAAAATGACTAAATTTTAGGGAAGATACAAACCCGTTTTAAAGTGGAGGTCTCCCTAAACTGCTGTAATGCTTAACCCGTCACGTCCCGAGGTTTTCCGCCCCTCCGACATCCCCCAGTCCCGAGCCTTATTGGAAAAATTTTTTTTTGGCTCAAACTTCCGCTTAGGTTGAGAAACGAAGGAAAATCACCAAGAAAGGGCTTACCGTGGTCTATAAGTGGTCTGAACAGGTGAGGTCCCCTGAGCCAGGTGGCGTATTCTGTAATGGACGTGCCAGGCGCTCACGTTTTCTATGGTAAGGAATACTGGAAGAAACAACACACAACACCTCTGTATTTATTGAATTTGAACTAATAAACAATAACAGTAACAATATAATGGATTTCAGACACATATATATGAAAAATAAGCATTGTACCATCACGCGAGCATAGCGAGTTTGGTCCGAGTTGTAACATGCTACATGCTAAGTTTCTTGTATCAGTCAACATATCATTTTTCTACTTGTATACTTCTGTTTCAATGACATTTTACCAATTACAACTGTTTGTAAGTGTTTTCAGATGTTTTCATTCATTATGATGACATGCAGCATAAGTCTAGCGCATATCATTTTAGTAAGTACTTTTCGCTATGACTCGTATTTCAACATACCCAATTGTTTTATCAATTTCCTATTATTTTTCCCTTTACATAGAACCTTTCCTCCACCACTGTAAATGTTTTCAATTATTTTCATTCATTACGAGGGCATTTAGCGATATGCTAGCGCATATTCACGTAGCAACCACGATCTCAAACACTCGTGTTTCATCTTCTGCTTTATTTATTTACTCCAATTATAATTTCCCACTTACATTACACACGTTTACACCCCTATACTGCACTGTACAAACTTACTGGCATTATTTATTCAAGTGAGCGTGAGAATATCGCATGAAAATACCCTCGCAATGAATGTTTCGACCAACATAATACTCACACACTTATATACTAATTCTTCACATATATTACACACTTTACCACTTGTTGACTTCTATTTTCACTATTACGTGCCTTATTCATTCAACTGAGCGTCAGGATATCGCATCTCTATACACACGCTATGAATATTTGACTTAGAATATATTTCAGCACTTACAATAATTTGAACTTATATTATACCCGTAAGCATTTCCAATAATAATAATTATATAATTACGGGCCGTATTTATTGCACTGAGCGACAGAATATCGCATCATAAAACCCTCGCTATGTATGTTTCCACTTACAGCATATTTATACACTTACATACAATTTTTGTACTTATGTTATACCCGTATGCACTTTATACTAATATTTGGAGATCAACATGACTGATAATTTCACTGAGCGTCTGTCTGTCGCATTTACCTCATAGATTCAGCGTCCTGTCGCATTCACACCATATCAGAATTGCATCAACGTGTGATATTCGCTGAAACATGGGTGAATACAGAGACCCACGTCACACTCCCCGCACTCATAGCGGTTGTCCTTCCTCTGTGTCGTGAGTCTCACCCGGGAATTGCTGCACACGTGACACCTCTGTTTGGCAGGGGAGGGATAGGAGTGGGGAAATGGCGGCCGGATATTCTCAGGGGAGTTTGTGCAATAGGGGCAGAGCGGGTGCGATGTTGGGGCCTTTCTACAGCATACCGTGCAAACATTTCTCTTGTGAGCTCCCTCACAAACCCTTCAAAGGTTTCCTGAACTCCTGTTGTCATGGCGTGAAGGTGGTGGCAATTCAGAGCAGTGATGTCTAGCAAGTGAAAGAACAGTTTCTTATACCACTTCATCGTGGTCCTGGCACATTCTACCGTCGATATCATGGAGTCTGACTGGTCCACGAGGCGCATGTTTATATTATAGTCCATGACACACTCAGGTTTCCAAATACGATGCCTGTTCTCGCTACGGTAATCAACTGAATCAGTACGGTGCATCAAGGGGCGGTGAACCGTTGACAATAGGCTTACCTCTCTATTGTGATTCCACACAGTTGCAAGGATGTTGTTGGCTTTGAAGAAGACAACCTCATTCCTTGCAAGTTTCCGCCCTACCTTGGCCATGTGACGCCGGTTCACCTTCACGGTTCCACAGACTCCAGTTTCATGTGTGTGAAGATAACGAGCGAGAAGAGGGCTAGTGTATCAATTGTCCAGGTAGAGGACGTGACCACGATGAAGGTAGTCTTCTATCATCGTCTTTACCACTGCTCCCGACAGTCCAATACTTCGATCTTCTATTATGTCTGTCTGTGCACCGGTGTACAAGACTATGTCTTGCACGTATCCAGTCCTACAGTTGCACATAACAAAGATCTTGAACCCAAAACGGTGCCTTTTGCTGGGTATATACTGCCTAAATGAAATATTGCCTCTCCACAACACGAGACTCTCGTCTATGACGAGGTCTCTATAGGGATAGAATGAGGAACGAAAGGTTTGCACTCAGGTGATCAAAGATCAACCTAATTCGCCTCATTTTATCAGTGTTGTTCGCATTTGCAGGATCATGAGCATCATAGAAATGGAGGCAACTTAGAATTTGTTGAAACCAATTACGGCTCATCACTTGACCAAATATTGGGGTAAACATAATAGGGTCCCTAGTCCAGTAAGCAGGAATTCTGTTCTTTCGTATAATACCCATCAAAAGGACCAGGGCAAAAAATAAGAACATTTCTGAAAGGGAGACAGGGTAATCATATATGATAGAATGCCTACTCCTTGTTCCCAGTCTTTCACTCTCAAGGCTTTGGGTGCTTGCAAACAGGTTAGTATGGTATACAATCTACTCCACAAATGCCTCACTAAAAAACAGGTGGGAAAAATCTAACCTGGTGGAATTACGGTGAATTCCTGGAGCAATGCAGCCAGAGCACCCCTGCTCAGTGAAGGGGTGAATGAGGGGAGAAAAATCACTCCCATCCTCCCAATTCCACGCCACAAATCCCTCGCCCCCATCATCCCCATCACCGCCTTCGTCTGGGTGGGGAGGAGATCCTGGTTGGGGAGGTGGGGGAGAAGGAGTGCGGAGGGCTTCCCCACTGTCACTCCTCTTCCCTTTGCCTTTACTCTTTCCCTTTCTCTTACCCTTACGGCCTTGAGGAACATTAGGGGGCTGTGGGGATGAAGTAGGGGAATATTGGGGAGCAGAAGACGTGCTGGGGAGTGGTTCCTCCCCACCTTCCCCCTCCATGACAACACCATGTGCTTTCTCACGCACCTTAGCTGGACCACGTGTTAGGGGATATTGGGGAGCATAAGACGTGCTTGGGAGTGGTTCCTCCCCACCTTCCCCCTCCCTCACAACCCCACGTGATAATGAACGCACCCGCACTCGCCCACGTGATACACTATGCCGCCTCACACTACGTAGGGAGAGCAATGACTCACTCACGTCACTCTCACTTTCCCTAATCCTCCCTGGACTTTCCCTTTCACTCCCCACTCCCTCCACGGCATTTCCTAACTCCCCAAACAAAATGCTAGGCCCATACCTGCTCGTCCGACGTGGTGTGCGCTCTGGGCCACGATGAGTGATGACCTCACGTCCATACCACGTGGCAGCACGTCCCACGGCTCCATCATCGTCATCGTCCTCATCCTCGTCCTCGAATTCTGGTTCCAAATCACGTTGGGGATAGGCATAGGATGTTGTACATGCTTCTTTGCCTGCTGCCCCTCTCTAGCATCACGGTAAGTCACCTACTGCCACTTCCTGGGAGACGGAACTTCCTTGTCACTGCTGGTGGTTTCTTCCTCCTCTGGCTGGACATAATCTTTATCAACAACCTCGTCATCCAGTGGGGAATCACTGTCGCCTGTAAAGGCGTCCATGGTGGCTTGAAATTCGCTGAGAGACCTCTCTTAGCCATGTCTGAGCAGGACCGTTGCTACCAGGTGAGTGGACGAGTGGCGGGTTAGCGCGGGTCACGCGGGGTCGCCGAGTGTCCCCGCCTGGTGGCAGGTAGGGGAAGGTCATGCAAGGATACGTACCGCAAATAAAGCGCGAAATTTGAAAATTGTCGAAAATATGCACTTTGCAATGGCACAACGTACCGGTACGTTGCTGGGACTGGCAAATGCAAATCGTTGCAACGTACCCATACGTCGACGGGACGGGGCGGGTTAAGATAGGGACAAACCAGGAGCCGGGCATATCTTAAGAATGGCTAAAGCTTTGACCACAAAATTCTAGGGAGTACTTATGGGACCCAAGCGTATGTTTTTAACTGTCACTGCCACAGGGAGTCCCAGAGGGCCTCCCTCTTGGAGAATTAGCAATATGGTCTATTTAGTTGAGGGGTTTATAATACTGCCAGGGGCTCTTCCGTCAACAGCCATATTGCCCGATAAAAGAATTGAGATGATTTTTTTTTTTTTATGCTAGGAAGAAGGAGCCAAAGGCCGTGGGACCACAGTTATTGTTCCTTCCAAGAGATAAAGAAAATACAAGAGAGAGCCAAATTCAAGATCTGATCATTTCGAGATGCCTGGACACACTGCGTTTGAAAGACTGGAGATAAAAGGAGCAGGAAATACTGACAGAGGGAGACAGTTCCAGAGCTGACCTGTTGCATAAATGAAGGACTGGGAGTAACGGTTAACTCTTGCATTAGAGAGTTGGACAGAAAAGGGATGAGAGTTAGCTGCTAGACGGGTGCAACGCCCCGTCGAAGAGGTGGAGGAATGCAAGCAGACAGTTCAGAGGAGCAGTGACCATTGAAGTTGCAATAGAAAAGAGGTAAAGATGCAACAGTGCGGCGAAGAGTCAGAGGTTGTAGGGAGTCAATAAGAGGAGGAGAGTTAATGAGGTGAAAAGCCTTTGACTTCACCCTATTGAGAAGAGCTGTATGTGGGGAGCCTCCCCACACATGAGAGTTGTATCCACACAGGGGTGGATAAAACACCTGTATAGAGTCAACAATTGTGCAGGAGTAAAGAAGGAATGGAGTCAGCTGAGCACACCTAATCTCTTGGAAGCAGATTTTACAAGAGATGTAATATGATCTTTCCAAGATAAGCCCCGAGTAAATGAAATCCCAAGCATGTTCAATGATGATGCAGGATTAAGCTGAATATTATTAAACGTTAGTAGGTATACCTGTGGAAGATTTTGTTGGGCTGATAGGTGTAAAAACTGAGTCTTTGATACATTAAAAACAACGATTATTTTTACCCCAGTCAGAGATACAAGCCAAGTCAGACATTAGGTGTACCATAGCCTCATCCCTAGTTTGTTGAAGTAACTGCTGAGATGGACGTTGTGGGAACCGAATGGAAAGGTGAAGGGTTGAGTCATCAGCGTATGAGTGGATAGGGTTAGATGTAGCTTAGAAGGTCACTGATGAATAAAAGGAAGAGTTGGTGATAGGACAGAGCCCTGAGGAACACTACTGATGATAGATGGAGAAGAACGATTGCCGTCTACAACAGCCTTTGAGATGTCAAGTGCAATGGCAAAGCTTTCGCTAAAGTCCCGAAAGGAGGATGACCAGGAGTCTGAAAGGTAGATGAGAAGATCGCCAGTGGAGAGTCCCTGACGTAACCCATACTGACGATCAGAAAGAAGGTTGTGATAGGAAAGATGCTTTAAACTTTTTCTAGTAAGAATTGACATGAAAACTTTTGAGAAACAGGATATTAAAGCAATTCGACGATAGTTAGAGGGTTGGGAATGGTCACCTTTCTTTGGGACTGGCTGAATGAGAGCAAACTTCCAGCAAGAAGGAAAAGCACAAGTTGATAGACAAAGGTGAAAGAGTTTGCCTAGGCTGGGTGTAAGCACAGATGCACATTTCTTGAGGACAACAGGAGGGACTCCATCAGGCCGATATGCCTTATTTTGAGGCCTGTGATGGCAGAAAATACATCAGCTGAAGAAATTTTGTCAGCCATGAGGAAGTCAGAGGGGGGAAGTGATGGAGGAACAGCACCAGAATTGTCTAAGGTGGAATTGGAGGAGAAAGTCTGAGCGAAGAGATCTGCTTTATTAGTAGAAGAAATAGCTACAGAGCCATCAGAGTAGAAAGGAGGAGGGAAGGATGATGAGGTAAAGTTGTTAGAAAGTTTTTTGGCAAGGTGCAAGGAAACAGGAAGAATTCAAGTTGGAGAGTTGAGGGCATTTAGTACGGATGAAATTATTTTTAACAGAGTGAAGAACAGACTTAGCATGATTCCGGGCAGAAACGTAAAGATGATGTGATTCAGGGATGGGTTAGCTCCGTTGCCTTTTATAGGCCCTCTCCTTGTTGCGGACAGCATTAGAACAAGTGTGATTAAACCAAGGCTTTCTTGCCTTAGTCAAAGGAAATGAGGAAGGAATTCATGCTTCCATGCCCGAGAGAATAACCTCTGTAATGCACAAGGCACACTCAGATGGTTCCCGGCCATGGAAGCAATAATCATTCCAGGGAAAATAAAAGAAGTACTGCCGAGGGCCTCCCAATCCGCAGCTCCAAAGTGCCACAGACAATGTTTCTTTGGAGGGTCCACAGGCCGTACCGGAGCAATAGAACAAGTTAAGGTAATAAGGTTGTGATCAGAGGAGCCCAGTGGAGACAAAAGATTAACAGTGTAAGGATAAGGATTAGTTGTAAGGAAGAGGTCAAGTATGTTGGAGCTCTGTCCAAGGCAATCAGGGATACGGGTAGGGTGCTGTACAAGCTGCTCTAGGTCATTAAGGACAGAAAAGGTGTAGGCTTGTTCACCAGGTGGATCAGTGAAAGAAGAGGAGAGCCAAAGGTGGTGGTGAACATAGACGTCTCCTAGAATGGAGATTCCAGAGAAAGGGGAAATGGATAGAATGTGTTCCATTGTAGAAGTAAGATAGTCAAAGGATTTTTGATAGTCAGTAGAATTAAGAGATAAACAGCGCAGATATATTTAGTCAGAGGATGACAGGAAAGCCGAAGCCAGAGTGTAGAAAATTCAGAAGAATCGAGTTCTAGAACATGAGAACAAGATAAGTTGTTACGTATATATACACAACAGCCAGCTTTGGCTTTGAAATGAGTATAGAGAAAGTAGCAGATATGCTGTAGTTTGAATTATTCTTACTTGTGGAACAAAACTTCAGTTACTAGTCCTCTCCAACTTCATCACTGTAAATAATCGTTATCATCTGAATCAGCATCAATAATAATTTCATTGCCATCATCATCATCATCTTCCTGATCTCCATCTGCGACATGATTTGGTTCCATGGTCTCAGAAAGTATAGCTGGCATCTGACTGCCAGTAAACCATGCTGGTAGGATGGTTTCATTATCCTCCTTCCAGCCATGATCCGTGGGTTCAATGATGTCTAGTGGATCTCTTAGATGTGCATGTTTCTAGAGATATGCCACATAGATGCTCCGTGCCAAGTTTTGTATGAGAACATAAACCAGGGTGGAAGCATGCCTGCATCAGTCCTATGATTTTCTCCAGTGGACTGTTTGGATTGGTGGGTTTGTATTTCTGCAGGAAAATTCTCAACCTGGCCTCATTCATAGATGATAATGTTCCCTAACCAGTGACCATAGAGTGAACAGACATATATTTCTACAAGACTGTCATCATCAAAAAAGGTAGTGTTCTCTCTGAGACTGTACAAGATGGAGGGGATTTTTTTCAGCTTTCTTCAGTGGATTCATCGTTCCCTTCCCAAAGAAGAGTAATGTGTAATCACATCCTGACAGAGCATGATATCCTGGCAAGGCCTTGCAAAGTACTGGACCAATGTAGGTTACTAGTGCAGTGATATGGGCATACCATCCAGTGTTATCAGCCGAATGTCCAAGGACCATCCACGCATTAACCTTTAGTTCCTTGGCATGTTAAAGAAGGATAACCATGACATTAGTGTCTGTTGCGCCGACAACGACATTCTGTCCTGGTGACCCTTCTGACAATATGTTAAGATTTTTTTTTTTTAATGCAAAGAAGAAGGAAGCAAAGGCCAGGAGCCTGCAAACCGTTCCTTCCAGCCAAAAAAAAAAAAAACAATACAGAAGAGAGCCAAATTCAAGATCCGTTCAATTCGCGATGCTTGGACAAGCTGCGTTTGAAAGACTGGAGATCATAGGAAGTAGGAAATACAGACAAAAGGCTACATTTCCAGAGTTGACCTGTTGCATAAATGAAGGACTGGAAGTAATGATTAACTCTTGCATTAGAGAGCAGGACAGAGAAGCGATGAGAGGTTCTTTTCTAGACAGGCGCTACTCGTCTGTCGTAAGGTGGAGTGATGCAAGTAGACAGTTCAGAGAAGCAGTGACCATTGAAGTAGCAATAGAAAAGAGGTAAAGATGCAGCAGTGCGGCAAAGAGATGGAGAGTGAAGGGAGCCTGTAAGAGGGGGCGAGTTAATTAGACGAAAAGCCTTTGACTCCACCCTATTGAGAAGAGCTGTATGTGAGGAGCCTCCCCACACATAAGAGTTGTACTCTACACAGGGTTGAATAAAATCCATTTATAAAGTCAACAACTGTGCAGGGGTAAAGAAGGTACGGAGTCGGCTTAGCACACCTAATCGCTTGGAGGTAGACTTTAAAAGAGATGTAATATGATCTTTCAAGATAAGCCCCGAGATATTGAAGCCCCAAGTATGTTTAACGATGATGCAGAATTGATCTGGATATGATTAAACATTAGTGGGTACTCCTGTGGATGATTTTGTCGGATTGATAGTTGTAAGAACTGAGTCTCTGATGCATTAAAAACAACAAGATTACTTTTACTCCAGTCAGAGATATGAGCCAAGTCAGTCATTAGGTGTGCCATAGCCTCATCTCTTGTTTGTTGAAGTAACTGCTGAGATGAATGTTGCGAGAAACAAATGAAAAGGTGAAGGGTGGAATCACCAGTGTAATAGTGGATAGGGTTAGATTTACAGCTTAGGAGGTCACTGATGAATAAAAGAGAGTTGCTGATACGACAGAGCCCTGAGGTACACCACTGTTGATAGATCTAGGATATGAACAGTGGCCGTCTACAAATGCACCTATAGAATGACCAGAAAGGAAGCTATAGATGAAGGCACAGATAGAGGGATAGAAACCGTAGGAGGGAGTTTGGAAATTAAAGATTTATGCCAGACTCGATCGAACCTTTGAGATATCAAGTGCCATGGCAAAGCTTTCGCTAAAGTCCCAAATGGAGGATGACCAGGAATTTGAAAGGCAGGTGAGAAGATCGCCGATGGAGCTTCCCATACAGAACCCATACTGACGATCAGAAAGGTTTTGATAGGAAAGATGCTTTAAAATTTTTCTGTTAACCATAGACTTGAAAACTTTTGAGACACAGGATGTTAAAGAATTGGGCGTGAGTTAGAGGGTTGGGAATGGACACTCCTCTTTGGGACTGGCTGAATGAGAGCAAACTTCCAGCAAGAAGGAAAGGTGCAAGTTGATAGACAAAAATAAGAGAGTTTACCTAGGCAGGGTGCAAGCACAGAAGCATAGTTCTTGTGACAACAAGAGGGATCCCATCAGGCCCATATTGCCTTGTTAGAACTGAGGTCAGTGATGGCAGAAAATACATCAGCTGAAGAAATTTCAATGTCAGCCAAGAGGAAGTTAAAGGGGGGAAGTGATGGAGGAACAGCACTGGAATCATCTAAGGTGGCATTGGAGGAGAAAGTCTGCGTGAAGAGATCTACTTTATCAGTAGAAGAAATAGCTCGGAGCCATCAGTGGAAAAGAGGAGGGAAGGATGATGAGGTAAAATTGTTAGAAAGGTTTTTGGCAAGGTGCCAGAAGGAGCGGAAAAAAATCGAGTTGGAGAGTTGAGAGCATTTAGTATGGATGAAATTATTTTCAGCAGAGCGAAGAACAGACCTAGCACGATTCCGGGCAGAAACATAAAAATGATGTGATTCAAGGGTGGGTTAGCTCTAGTACCTTTTATAGGCCTTCTACTTGTTGTGGGCAGCATTAGAGTAAATGTGATTAAACCAAGGCTTTTTTGCCTTAGTCAGAGGATAGGAGAAAGTAATGTATGCTTCCATGCCTGAGAGAATAACCTCTGTAATGCGCATGGCACACTCAGATGGCTCCTGGCCATTGAAGCAATAATCATTCCAAGGAAAATCAAAGAAGTACTGCCTAAGGGCCTCCCAATCAGCAGCCCCAAAGTGCCACAACCGATGCATCTTTGGAGGGTCCACTGGCCGTACTGGAGTGATAGGACAGGTTAAGGTAATAAGGTTGTGATCGGAGTGAGCCAAACGGAGAAGAGAAAGATTAACAGTGTTGGCAGAAGGATTAGTTGTAAGGAAGAGGTTGGGTATGTTGGAACTCTCCAAGGCGGTCAGGGATACGGGCAGGGTGCTGTACAAACTGCACTAGGTCATTAAGATTTGAAAAGATGTAGGCTTTTTCACAAGGTGGGTCAGTGAAAGAATTGTACGCCAGGCCATTATCTGCCTTCACGTGTGAGGATATGTACTCTGTTACCTCATTGTGGTCCATATTTCCT
The DNA here is from genome assembly GCF_032717465.1 of Coenobita brevimanus. Classification (NCBI taxonomy): domain Eukaryota; kingdom Metazoa; phylum Arthropoda; class Malacostraca; order Decapoda; family Coenobitidae; genus Coenobita; species Coenobita brevimanus. Next base: position 38,909,067 of record NC_137025.1, on the reverse strand, counting down.
GTTAGCATAGCTTTATACTGAAGACACTGATTCTCATTTGCAGCAACAATTGTCTCCTATGACAGATGCATAATTGTTAAGTTTCCACTCCTCCATGAAGAACCTGACAAGTGCCCTTTTGAAATCTGGCAACGGAACTGGATGACAACCTCACTGATAAAGTTAACAGACTGACATATAACAAGGTACTTTGATCTCTTCTGATACAGTTCTCTGGCTTGGGCTATGTCAGCAGCTGATTCCCATGTTAGTTCAGTGCATGGAACCACTGCATCACCATCATATTCATCACCACTGATGTGCAGCACACACTGCAACGGCACTTCTATAGGATCATCCATCTGGAATAGAACACAAGAAAATTACTCACAAATAATTTTTTTTTTAGCTAGTACATACAAGGGAAAGGGGAAAAATGTATAATGGATTTTTCTAACTTCTTTTTGAAATTTCGAAAAACCAATATGCTAAAAATATAGCTGGGGTCCAATAAGTACCCCCAGTAAGTTTTGCCGTCATAGCATTAGCAGTTCTTAAGATATGCCCAGCTCCTGCTGTTGGCATAATATGATATAACGCAATAATATAATGTAACTACGGTATGCAGCAATATAGAAATGGGTAACAATATGTAAAACAGGTAGTTATGTCTGAGTTCTTCAGGAAGAGATTACATAGGTAACACTATGTAAAACAGGTAGTTATGTCTGTGTTTTCCAGGAAGAAACAACCACACATCCCCATGCCTGGACGAATCAAGGATGTCAGACACGTCTGATCATGTGTCGGAAACGTGACACACACACACACACACACACACACACACACACACACACACACACGCACACACACACACACACACACACAAACGTACACACACACACACACACACACACACACACACACACACACGCACAAACGTACGCACACGTACGCACACGCACTTTAGCCGGAAGCTAGTGGGAGATATAAGTCCGGTATCACATGCAGGAAAGTTAGTCAGACACAGTGAGACACAGCAGGACAAGAGAGAACAGGAGAGAACAAGAGTTAGACAAGGCGAGAGCGATAGGGAGTTGGAGAGTGAGAGTAAATTAGGAGGACAACAGCTAGCACAAACTGCTACTAACCATAGGTTACACAGGTCACGCCAAGCTCTTAACTTTTATTCAAGTAACAGTCTCACAATAAACCCCGTCGACCCAAATCTGCCTATTTCATCATCCCACGTAAAATACGAAGAGAATAACGGAACAGAGAAGGCATACACTATCTCCTACATGCCTCACCATTACTCTCTCCTAGCGACTCTCCTCCCATTGACGATTTAACCAGATAACCTTCTCTATAGAATTAAACCCCTCAGCTACGTCTGCTTAAACTGGTGGCCAGTGGTAACAACGAACCAACTACGTTCACTTACATTGGCAGCATCGGTTCACTTACATTGGTGGTTTGCGGTGAAAGCGGTAAACTACGACAAACTACGCCTTACGAGTTTATACAACGCTTATTGATAACAGTTTGCACATTCATCGATATACGCAGCAGACCACTCTCCTGAACCGCTACAACGGTAAACTACGAGAAAACTATGTTCACTGAGACTGATGGGGAGCAGTAAACAAAGCCAATAAACGGCTCAATCAACAATCAACGAACAAACTACAACCAGAATAATCTATGATTACGATTCATTTGGCGACTTCACACAATCAAACAAAAAACAAACAAGCAAAGCCGAGAGCAGGAGCTAGCAGAGCATCTAGCACCTTTATTCGCCCCTAATCGCTCCTAACCAACTCAACCACAATTCCACGATTCACGAGAAACAATAGCAACGATAAAACTACGTCCGTCAACAATTCTACAAACCTACAAGTTAATCTCTTCAAGTAAGGAAAATCAAACATACAAGCAACAAGCAAAGTGAGGAAGGAGGAAGCGTATATGTACTGTGCCGATAGTGTTGACCCAGCATTGTGATGTATCAACACATCTGATCTCCATTCCTCCCTCCTCCTTGAACCTCCACCACCCTCCACCACGATCTCCACCTTCTCCAACACTACCACCACCACCATCTTCTCCATCACAACTAATAGAAGAAGCAGCGGCTCAGCAATGTCATCATTTGCTAAGATCACAACACGCCAATCGGTACAAGTGCCTGACAACGCCTGCCTGCCTGCCAGCCTGTCTGCCTACCCCCGCAGTCACGAGACCGAGTGCTGATGCAGTCATACTATTATAATATTATATCTACTATACATGTACCATTTTATTATGTTACAGTTATATAGCTAAAGTGACTACAGTTATAATCACATTATCACAGTTATGTAACTTTTACAATACGTACTCAACTTAATAAACTTGCAATGTAATTGTAATGTGTATATGTATGTATTAATACATTATGACAATATTTACACTCGTTGGTACGACAGTGGGCGTGACCGAGCGATATGTATGCATAATATGTTAAAACACAATACTATATTTAACGACGGTATGCAGCTAAACAGGTAGTTATGTCTGAGTTCTCCAGGAAGAGGTTACATAGGTAACAATATATAAAACAGGTAGTTATGTCTGAGTTCTCCATGAAGAAACAACTACACATCCCCCTACCTAGGCGAATCAAGGATGTCAGACACCTCTGATCAAGTGTCGGAAACGTGACACACACACACACGCACAAACGTACGCACAAGTACGCCCACACTTTAGCCGGAAGTTAGGAAAGTTAGTCAGACAAAGTGAGGCACAGTAGGACAGGAGAGAACAAGAGTTAGAGAAGGAGAGAGCGATAGGGAGTAGGAGAGTGAGAGTAAAGTAGGAGGACAGCAGCTAGCACAAACTGCTACTAACCATAGGCTACACAGGTCACGCCAAGCTCTTAACTTTTATTCAAGTAACAGTCTCACAATAAACTCCGTCGACCCAAATCTGCCTATTTCATCATCCCACTTAAAATACGAAGAGAATAACGGAACAGAGAAGGCCTACATTATCTCCTACATGCCTCACCAGTACTCTCTCCCAGCGACTCTCCTCCCATCGACGATTTAACCAGATAACCTTCTTGATAGAATTACACCTCTCGGCTACGTCTACTTACACTGGTTTGTCTCTATCTTAATGTATTACCGCGGTCGTGGGGGACATCCACCCTAACAAGTGCTTGCATCTTCCCTAAAAGTTAATCATTTTCGTATCTGATTTAACATTTGCAGTCTCATGATGTAATTTTTTTTTTTTACATATAATACAAGGGATTAATAGATGTTTTCATTTTTCCTACGGGTTACAAACGTGATTAATTTTCCGACAAACGGGAAAAAATAAAAAGTATGACCACTAAATTAATATCTCAAAAAAGACATCAGCTATTTACATTTTGATTTCAAATCCATATTGTACATGCAAAGCACTTTCATTTGATATATTACACAATAATTTAGGGTAAAAACATCATTTTTCAGACACAAAAGCGGACTTTGGCCAAATAATGTGAAATTTTGGGAAAAAAGGACCAAAATGGCAAATTGTCTTACATGAGATTAATAATACTGTTTTGTTTTGTTTTTTGTTTTTTAATCAGCACCCTTTCTTACATCGTAAATGGCTGTCAAACCACATTTACCTGAAATTCTGATTAAAGCCACCTATCTCTTCGAGTATCTCAATAAAGACAGTGTATTGCCTTATCCAGTGTCCATTGTCAATTGGACCAAGTGAAGGGGTGATAATTTTTGCACCCCTGCTCGCAGTGTGAGAGAGGGTGTTGTGTTTTGTTCAACGTGTGTGTGTGTGTGTGTGTGTGTGTGTGTGTGTGTGTGTTCTTACCTAATTGTTCTTACCTAATTGTATCTTTACAGGAATGAGTCAAGCTCGTACTGTTCTGTGTCTTAAACCATATTTATCGTACATATCCTTAAATTTATGAATTGTTTTGGCACACATTATCTCATTCGGTAGTGCATTCCACTGATCAGTTGCTCTATTTGGGAAACTAAATTTCCTTACGTCTTTATCGCCTCTCTTTTTATGCAGTCTTTTGCAGTGTCCTATTGCTGATGCATCCCCATAGGTTATGTAATCATTTATGTCTATTTTCTCCTTCCCTGATATGCATTTATATATATCATAATCATATCTCCTCTTTTCCTTCTCTCCTGTAGTGTAGGCAGATTCAGTTTTTCTAGTCTTTCTTCGTAGCTTAGATCCCTTAAGCTTGGTACCCATCTTGTCGCGGCCTTTTGAACTTTTTCAATCTTATCTATTTGTTTTTGAGAAGAGGACTCCAGACTACTGATACATACTCCAGGGTTGGTCTGGTGAATGATGTTATTATCTTTCTTAGCATGTCTTCATTTATGTATGTGAATGCTATACTCATATTTGCAAGCAGTGTATACATGTTCCGTACCTTCTCACTGATATGGTCAGGCGGAGATAATCTGTTATTAATAATCACACCTAGGTCCTTCTCTCTTTCTGATGTGTGTAGGGTTTTATTTCGTATCTTATAATCCCAATCAGGTCTTTTTCCACTTTTACCAAACTTGATTACATGACACTTGTCCACAGTGAATTCCATTTGCCATGTATTGCTCCATTCGTGAAGTTTCTTTAATTCTTCTTGTAACTCTTTACAAGAGTCTGCATTAGTAATTGACTTTTGTATTTTTGCATCATCAGCAAACATATTTAGATAGCTTTCATTTCCAATGTTGCTATCTATATCATTTATATACACTAAAAACATGATTGCTACCAGCACTGAGCCCTGTGTAACTCCACTAGTCACTTCTTTCCATGATGAGTAATTTCCCCTTAGTACTGTTCTCATTTCTCTTTTTTTGAGAAAATCTTGCATCCAAAAATACATTTTGCCTCGAACTCCTCCTTGATGGTACAGCTTTCATAAACGCCTTTGGTGCGGTACTCTGTCAAATGCTTTCTTAAAATCTAAATAGATACTGTCCACCCATCCTTCTCTTATCTGTAATGTTTCTGTTACTCTATCATAGTAGCTCAACAGATTTGTAACAGAAGATTATCTTTTTCTGAAACCAAACTGTCTTTCTGTTATCATATCGTTTCTTCTAGATGATTTACTCAAGCTTTTCTTATCAGCTTTTCTAATACCTTGCCTACAACACTGGTTAGTGATACTGGTCGGTAGTTGAGTGGATTTTGTCTACTTCCTTTCTTGAATAAGGGAACAATGTTTGCTTTCTTCCAAATATCAGGTAGTTTAACCTTGTCCCAAGGATTCCTTGAAAATTAATAATAATGGTTCACTTAACTCCTTTGCACATTCATGTAGCACCCAACATGAAATTTCATCAGGACCATTTGCTTTACTTTTGTCTAATTTACTTAGCTCCTCCTGTATTTCTTTTTCTGATATTTGTATATCTGGTAGTATGTGTGGGCATGCCTGTTCCATATCATCCCTCTCAAAGTTATATTCTTCTGTAAAAATTGATTGGAAATTCTTATTTGGTTCTTCACAAATATCTTTCTCTTGTGTATAAGTGATCTCCTCATCCATAATGGATTACATTTTATTTTTCACTTTGGTTTTGCTTCTGATGTAGCTGTTAAATAACTTCGGTTGATCACTACTTTTATTTATGATATCCATCTCAAACTGTATTGGGGCTTCCCTCCTTATTCTTGTATAATCGTTTCTCGTCTGTTTATAATTGTTATATGCCCTCTCACTATTGTGTCTTCTGTATCTATTCCACAACAAATCTCTTTTTTCTTTTGATTTTATTGAACCATTTCTTTATTTTCTTTTCTGCTTCTTTGTGCTGTGGAATGTGCTTCTGGACTCCTATTTCATAAAGTTCACAGAATTTTTTATAATTAGCATTTAAATCTTGTCCTCTAAGCTCCTTTTCCCAATCAATTTCTAAGAAGTACTTCTTTAGGTCATGATTGTTTCCCTTTTTATAATTTAGGCACTTTTTGTAACTTCCATTGCTGTTAACTATGTCATATGCAGTCCTGAAGTTGCAATTTAGTACTGCATGATTGCTTTTACCAAATGGAGGGTGATACATTATATTGTAAATATCGTTTGCCTGCCTAGTAAATATAAGATCTAGCACTGAGTGCATCGAGTCCTCTTTTTCTGGTGCTTTCCCTTACATGCTGCGTTAGGAAAAACTCCTGCACGAGATCCAGGAGCTTTTGGTCCCAACAGGTTTCTTGGCTTATCATATCTAGTGTATTCCAATTTATATTTGTATTAAAATCTCTAGTTAGTATAATGCTTTCCGATTTCTCTTCCATTCTATGTAGCAATGCTCTTAAACTGTGAATTGTACTCTCTGCTAGATCCTCATATTCGCCTCTTTCCCATGTGTTTGATCTGGGTGGCATGTACAAAGTGGCTACAATTACTTTCCCTTCAGATGTATTGATCTCTACTGCAATCAGTTCTACTTGTGAGAGTATATCTAGTTCTAGTTCTTTGATTTTTAGATTTTTCTTCGTTAATATTATAATTCCTCCTTTCTTTAAGCTCCCATCTCTCCTCCATACACTGTATTCCTCTAAGTTTAGGATGTCATTTGATATCCTTGGTGTTAATTTTGTTTCAGATAGGCATATTATATGTGGTTTATTTTCTTTGATATAATTATTCATCTCTATTAATTTAGATACGATTCCATCCACATTAAAGTACATCAACTTAATCATCTTATTTACATACTTGTCATGACTTGGTTTTACTACCTTCCTTTTTATTCCCTCCTGTTTATGTACCACTTTCGAACCTGCAATCCGATTAATTAAAAAAAAAAATTTATTTTTCTCCTCCTCTGATCTTCCCTCGTTCTTTGTTTTTGCTTCCTCCCTCTTCTCCTTTAGTAATTCCAGCTCTTTTTGAGTTAGACATCCTTTTATCCATGCATTTTTGAAATCCTCTTTTTCCATGAGTTTCTTTGCATTTTTTAGTACCTCCTCCACAGTGTTTACACGCTGGAAGGTTACCTTTAGGGGCTTTGACTTATTTCTCTCGTATTTCCCTAACCTTTTGTGTTCCTCTATGTATTTATTACAGATTTCCTCAGATTTTCATCATTTCAGCATATGTGGTTTCCACATCATTTTTGTAGCTTTGCACCGCTTCATTCACCTGTGTTATCTTCTCAATATCACTGCTTTGATCTATCAGACTGCTTGCTTGCCCAATTGTCTGTATCATTTCTGAACTCTTCCATAATACTCTCGTGGTTGACTATTGTACCTCCCATTTCACTAATTTTCCTCCTAAGTGAACCCACCTCTACTGTCAGCTCACCTGTTGTTGTGTCTTTCTTGTTGACTTCTTTTCCTAATTTTTCTATTTCTTCCTTCTGCCAATGCAACTGTTTCTTAATTTCATCAATTTCATTCTGAAAAGCCATCTCTGATCTGCTTACTCGTTCCACCAGTTTATTGTAAGTCTCCATTTCAACCAGATCTTGATAGAAATCATCATCCTGCTTTCTACCCTTATCCCTTTTCTTTTCCAAACTTGCTTTACTAAAGTAGGCCATCATGCAGTACTAAGAGCACAGATTCTACTTATAGTACATTCCTTGGTGCAGAGTTGCAGACTAAACAACTGATCAGCTGATCTTGTGCATTTTTGCGCTACTGTGTTTTCTTTACTATCTGAACAACAGTCTTACTTAAAACTTCTTTTTATATTAGGACACCATTTAGTCTAACCTGGTACAGAGCTTGACTCATATGAAGATACTAATTTAGGTATAACCACTGGCCAGTTTGGCCAGGTACGGAGTGGTGGTGATGTGCGTCCACTCTGCTTGGCGCCTGGTGTGTGTGTGTGTGTGTGTGTGTGTAAACGAAATAACTCGACAGGTTTTATCCTACTTTATGAAAATGTAGAGGAAGGGTTCAAATTATGACAAGGAGCTGACCTCTTGCTTTTAAGAACAATAGGTCAAAGGTCAAAGTCAAACCCCCACGTCGGATGCCATCTAGGACAATCGCTTAAAAATTTTAATCAGTTGTAGACAAAAGTTGATGGAAGGCATCAAGGTAAGGGAAGGTAAAGCAACTCGATCTTGAGTCAAGGATCAAGATTATATAGGTCAATTCGTGATTCTCCAACATGGATGGAAGAATAGATGCAGAAGTGAAGTTTAGAATAAATGAAGTAGGAAAGGTGCTGGGAGGAATGAAAAAAGTGTTTAGATGTCGTTCGCTTAGAATGGATGTAAAAAGAAGGTTGTATGAGGGTGTTGTGGTACCGACTGCATTATATGGGGCTGAAACATGGAATATGAGTGTAGCAGAGAGGAAAAGTTTGAATGTAATGGAGATGAGGTGTCTGAGGAGTATGTGTGGAATGACGCGTATGGATCGAGTGCGAAATGATGAAGCGCAAGGAGAACTGGAGTTGTTCGGGAGATGGCTGGTAGAGTTGAGCAGAGGATGTTGCGATGGTTTGGGCATATGGAGAGAATGGATAATGAGCGATTGGTGAAAAAGATAACTAGATCTGATGTGAGAGGTGTAAGGCTGACAGGAAGACCACGAATAGGATGGATGGACAGTGTGAAGAGAGCACTGGATGCGAGAGGGATATCTGTTGAGCAAGGAAGAGTGGCTGTGCGTGACAGAAATAAATGGAGAGAAATTGTGAATGAATAAGTGATGACGCAGCCCTGAGGGGATATTCTCCCGCATGTGGTCTGATCAGCTAGTCAGGTCAGGTGCGGGTAAGGGGATGGGTCTGTTATGATGTGGCAGGGGTAAACCAGCTCTGCTGTCGGGCCCTGCTGCGGATGTCACTGAATGCATTGCGCAGTTGACCCTTGTGCGGTGTGGTGCGGTGAGGATCTGTCCGTTCTTCCCTTGGGGCTAAGATGCGAATGAAGGTGTTTGAATGGATGAGTAAATGGGAAGTGTGTCGTCCTGTCTCGGCTACCTCCCTTTCCTTGTGGGAAGCAGCCTAGGCATATAAATAGATAGAGATTTCTGATCGAATTTGCATGAAAGTTGACAGATGGGGTTGGGTCCAGAGTTGGGGTTGACCTGATGTATTTTAGAACAATAAATCAATGGCCAAGGACACATGGCAAGGGCAACATAAACAGTCTGTCTCTGATTTTGATCAGTCTCTGTGGAAGGGTACGGGGTAGGCAAGAATAAAGAGATGTGGTGAATGTCATGAGTAGTGGTCAAATGTCATTGTTACAGGTCAAGGCTGACTGAAGCATTTTAATATCGATATGGACACACCTTGGTGGAATAGTTAATCGTCATGCAAGACTAAAATAAATAGATTTTGGCTGCAAGTAGTCTGCGGTCAAAGATTTCAGTGCTATTGGTGGGCACGGGTATTGCGCTATTCTTTGTTCTGTCCCTCCCTGACACTGATATGATATCGGTATGAGTACTTAAATCCATTCAGTTAGGTGAATTGTATATAAGTGTACGTTTGGAACCATTAGTTGAGGACAGCCAGCTTTGGTGAGACATCTGATAAGGAATGGGTTAGAAGTAGTCTTATGTAAATTTGTCATAACTACATACGTCTGCCTAAATTAACTGAACCACACACACACACACACACACACACACAAACATACACAGCCGGATACTTTAATTCATCGGTGCTGTAATGCGAATCTGTGTGCCTTCAGTACAAATCCGTCTTTTATTTATTATTGTCAGTTGTTTGTATGCAAATTGAATGAAACCTCTCATACAAAATGGCTTTATAAGTGTTACGCCAAACCCTCTAGTTCGAAAAGTCTCTGCCGACAAGAATAAACTCGGATTATGAAGACAAGTAGAAGGTAAGAAAGATGCCATCCAATTTGATAGGTTCAGTATATCGTGGGCAACCTTTTTCAGAAATAGGAAAGTCTTCGTAAACCTACAAAATGACGAAGCAAATAGTTATTATAATATATACGTGTACAGTCGTGATCATAAATAATCACCTATCGTTCGGTACCCCGTGCCTCAGGCTGGCTTCTTTATGCATGGCAAGTCGCAGTGGAGTAGGAGGGGCTGAGAAGAAGGGGCCAGAGAGAGAAGGGAGGAAGGGTGGGGGGACGAGTGATGGTGCAGGGTGGAGTGAGGGAAGGGGTGGGAGGGGAGGGAGAATGATATGCGAGATGGTGGTCACATTATTTGTCTATTTTCTTTTATTCAGGGCATGATGTACAGGAGTTAATAATAGATTATGCTGCATTACACCCTATGTAGCAGCATCACAGAACAAGCTTTAGATAGGTGGTGATATCACAGGATGGCTCGTGAGAGAAATATGCTGATGTCACAGATCAAACATTAGTGCACAGCCATCGAGACTATGTGGACCCAACTTGTCAAGGCGTGCAAACCAGAGAACGAGTAGACATGGGCCCGCCTCCTCCAGAACACCAAGGACGAGTGGGAGCTGTTCAGACGAAACCAGCAAACCAAGATCAACATTGTTTCCTCGGTGCAGTGAAGACTGCAAGAGGTTATCAAGGCAGGAGGCCACTGACCACTTATTAAGACTTTCCTGGTTGCTTTGGCTTGACTAATGTCGGTAAACATATATTGGGAGTTTGGGTAGGATTTTGTTTCATCTTACTTCTTAACAGAATATGAAAGATATCGTTATTATATGCACAAATGTGCACAGATATCAAATTTATTTACCTTTTATGCACAATTTTTTAAAATAGTCTTTTCATATAGAGATACCACAAAATAGCTGACATGATGGTGACTGTATAGAAGGAGTATATAGCAAGACGATGATCATATTTACTTTGGACACAGCCGTGTCAAAGGTTTCATATGATATTTAGTTCCAATATTTAGTCACATATAATGCTAGAGGACGTTTCTTATATAAACTATACGGAAGTCAAGGCATCCAGATTCCACTCTTCGTCCGAAGTCAAAACACATGAATAAACACAAATATCTGGCCCCACGTGAATGTTTGATCGGTCATGTCAGTAATTTCTCTTTAGCCACCCCTTGATATCACAACCTATCTAAAGCTTGTTATCTGACGCATATATACAAAGTGTATTGCAACATTATCTGCCAAATATTAACTCCTTTATATCATGATGTGAATGAATGAAATTAGACAAATTATATGATCACCACTTTGCATTTCATTCTCCCTTCTCTACCTTCTCTCCCTCAGACCATCACTCGTCCTCCCACCCACCTTCCCTTCTCTCTTTGGCCCCTCCCTTTCAGCCCCTCTTACTCCACTGTGACCTGCCACGCATAAAGGGGCTAGCCTAAGGCACGGGGTACCAGAGGACAGGTGATTATTTATGCTCATGACTGTAAGTTGTAACCCGCTCCAGCAGTATGGAACCAGGTTGCAAAGTTACCTTAAGTCTTTCTTATATAAAAAGGAAGCTAAAACCTTGAATAACCAAGATCCTGTAATGAGAGTGCATTTTATTCCAAGTGTGTAACTTTTTGCCTGTCAGCCTATGTATCACTGACAGCAAATTATCCACCACTGTAACACTCATCTCTCTTTCTGTGTGTGTGTGTGTGTGTGTGTGTGTGTGTGTGTGTGTGTGTGTGTGTGTGTGTGTGTGTGTGTGTGTGTGTGTGTGTGTGTCACAAGCTTAAATATTTATATTCATCCACCAGACTTATAACTCTGGTATCCAACCTGAAAATTAACTGTGCCACATATACACCCACTTTACACAGATTTTTTCAGTTGACATTTTTATCCTCCATCTGACAAAGTCTGAGGAGGGTGTTGTTATCACTGGGCTCAATAGGCGACTGGGCAGCAGGGCAGCAGGGCGGCTGGCCAGGCATAGAGATTTCAGAAAGTATTCACTGTAGAGTCATGAAATTTCACATAGTTATGTGTCTTATACTGAATTGATGACATTTGATACGTAGAATGCTGTGTCTTAACCCATCACATTCGGGTGACATGCATACATGTCCTCCTGGGGCCATCCGGGTGTCATGTATACATGATCTAGTAATTCGCGCCATTGTTTGAATACTCAGCTGATTATTTTCACCACCCGCACCCCGCTGGCAACCCCCCATACACATCCCAGTCACGCTTCAGTTGCCCGCATACCTCCGTGATGGATAGGCCTATGCATAAAGATATTCCTGTATTCTAACCCTCAGCCGCCCACCCGTGCCCTCCAACTTCCACTCCTATGAAGTCCAAAGGCCCTCGAAGGAAAGGCCTTATTGATAGTACAATAGGAAGGGAGTTAGATGTACCATTATCGCCAACTGTGAGTGGGGAAAGTGACTCCTCCTTTGAAGAACCAGACTTAGCCATATTGAGTATGGAAAAATACCCGTCAGAGGAGGAGAGTGACCGTGACTTCGCCACTGTGCAGTGATATTTTCCGTCTGCAGGATCATCAATACTCCCCCAATATCCCTGCTTGTCGTACGAGGCGACTAAAAGGGTTGGTGATGGGTTAGTGCCCCACCCCATAAAAAGAACCAACTAAAAAAGCAAATAAAGCGCCTCGGACCCAGACGGACCATACGTTGACGACTAAGGAACGGACAAAGGACATTCTTAGGGTGGGAACATGGAATGTGAGAGGAGTGAATGATGAAGTGAAAGAGAGAGAGATTTTTCAGGTGCTTGAGGATGCAAAAGTGGATATATGTGGATTGACTGAAACTAAATGGAAAGGTGAAAGGGTGAGAGAATGGGATTATGGTGTAGGTATATGTGCGGGAGTCAGTGAGAATGAGAGGGCAAGAGAGGGAGTATGTCTGATGATAAGCAAGAAGTGGAAGGAGAATATAAGAGAGTATGGAACAGTGGGTGCAAGGATTGTATGGGTGAGGATGAAAGTAGGTATACAAGCATGGGCAATTGTATGTGTGTATGCTCCAACAGAGGATCGAGTGGCAAGAGTGAAAGATGAGTTTTGGCCGAGAGTAGAAGCATGTATGGACAAGTTTGAGAGGAGCGAGAGAGTGCTATTGATTGGAGACATGAATGGCAAAGTTGGGAATGTACGAGTGGATGGAGTGGTTGGTCAGTGGGGTGTGCCAGCTGAAGTAGATGGGAATGGTAGTGCTTTGGTGGACATCTGTGCTTGTAAGGGGTTGGCAATAGCCAACACCTACTTTCGTCATAAGATGATCCACCGGTATACATGGAGAGTAATGAGGAGGATGGATGGTGAACTTGTTGAACGAAAGGCAATGATAGACTACGTGTGTGTGGATGAGCAAATGAGAAGACAAGTGTTGGATGCAAGAGTGTGGAGAGGGTGGGGGAATGGAGTTCCGGACCATCACTTAGTGATGGCCAAGGTAAAGATGCAAAGAAAGTGGTTGAGGAGGTGAAGGGGAAGACAGGAGGAAGCAGCTCCTATGAGAAGAGTGGAGAAATTGCAAGATAGTGAGAAAATGACAGAGTATAAGAGCATAGTGGAAGAAAGATTGGGAAGGTATGAGCTAGAGCAGATGGAAGGGGTGGAAGACGTATGTAAGATATTCACGGAAGAGATAGGCGCAGCGTGTGAGGCGGTTTGTGGAGTGAGGAGGAGATGCAAGGGTGTGCAAGGGACAGCATGGTGGAATGATGAGGTGAAACGAGCTGTGGAACAAAAGAAGAAGGCATATGGTGAATGGTTGGCGAGTAGAGGTAGGGGAGAAGATGAGAGAGAGAAGAGAGAGATATATGTGAGCAGGAGAAGGGAGGTTAAGAGACTGGTGAAGGAGAGTAAGAAGAAAGTGGATGAAGAGTTTGGGAGGAATCTGAATGTGAAATGGAGGGAGAGTAAGAAATTGTTTTGGAAGGAGGTAAAGAAAGTAAGGCAGTGTGAAAGGGGAAGTAATAGGGGAGTGAAAGATTGGAATAATAGATTGTTGGTGGAGAAGAGAGAGAAATTGAGGAGATGGAAGGAGCACCTTGAGGATTTGTTGAATGTAGAGAGTGAGAGCAGTGTGAGTATAAGTGGTTGGGGAATGGCTGGGAGAAGAAGAGATGAGAGGAGGGAGGGAGAGATCAGTAGGACGGAAGTAGTGGAAGCGATGAAGAAGATTAAGCTGGGAAAGGCCCCAGGAATGGATGGAGTGTGTGGTGAAATGCTTAGGTATGGGGGTGAGATTGTTGTGGAGTGGATATGGAAGTTGTGTAGATTGGCTTGGGAAGAGGGAAGGGTTCCAGAGGACTGGAAATCAGGTATAATTGTTCCTCTGTACAAAGGAAAAGGGGAGAGAGAAGTATGTGGTAACCATAGGGGTATTTGCCTTCTTAGTGTGACTGGTAAAATATATGGTAGAATACTCATTGATAGGGTTAGGCATATGACAGAGGAGCTAGTTGGAGAAGAACAAGGGGGATTTAGGAAGGGAAAAGGGTGTGTAGATCAGATATTTATTCTAAGATGTTTAGTGGAGAAGTATCTAGAGAAGGGAAGGAAAGTGTATGCTGCCTTCATGGACTTGGAGAAAACTTATGACAGAATAGATAGGCAAGGTATGTGGAAGGTTTTAAGAATATATGGAGTGGAGGGGAAATTATTGAGTGCTGTGAAGAGTATGTATGAGGGAGCTAGGGCTACGGTGCGAGTGGATGGTGAGCTGAGTGAGTTCTTTGATCTCAATGTGGGACTGAAACAGGGGTGTGTGATGTCTCCATGGCTGTTTAAGATATATATATGGATGAGGTTGTAAAGGAGGTGCAAGGTAGGGCAGTGGATGTAGGGCTGGCCCTAATGAATGAGGGTGAGATTTGGAAGCTTCCTGTGTTGCTGTTTGCTGATGATACAGTATTGTTGAGTGAAGATGAATGGGAGTTGCAAGGTTTGGTGAATGAATTTGGGACAGTGTGTAGGAGGAGGAAGCTGAAAGTTAATGTAAACAAAAGTAAAGTTATGGTGTTTGAGTGGAATGAAGTCACAGAGTGTGCAGTGAGGTTGGATGGTGAGGATATGGAGAATGTGAGTGCATTCAAGTACTTGGGTAGTGTGATGAGTAAGGATGGAACTTTGGGGGATGAAGTACGTGAAAGGGTACAGCAGGGAAGGAAGGTTGTTGGTACACTGAAAGCAGTGATGAGAAATAGGGAGGTGAGTATGGAAGTTAAGAAGTCACTGCATGATGGTATTGTGATCCCTACCCTGACGTATGGAAGCAAGGCGTGGACCTTGCAAGAGGGGAACAAGTCAAGAGTGAGAGCAGTGGAAATGAGTTACTTGAGAGGAGCATGTGGAGTGACGTGGAGGGACAGGTTGACGAATGAAGAAGTGAAGGAACGTTGTGGGGTAGATGTGGATGTGGTTGAGAAGATTAGGAGAAATACACTGAGGTGGTTTGGACATGTGGAGAGAATGGAGAATGAAAGACTGACTAAGAGGGTGTATGTAGGTGAGGTGGAGGGAGGGAGAGGGAGGGGTAGACCAAGGATGAGGTGGAGGGATGGAGTTGAGAGGTGTATGAGGGAGGGGGGGGTGAGTTGGGGGGAGGGTAGTCAAATGGTGGGTGACAGAGTGACTTGGAGGCGTTTTGTCTGCGGCCACCCTTTGCGGGATTAGGGCGTCGGGCTATAGATACATAGATAGATAGATAGGATCATCAGCCTTTTCCACTGATGAAGGATCAGATGTAGCTGAAGATCATGCAGAGGGTGATATATGCACAGTGGAGAAAGTGGCGGGGGAGGTAGAGAGTGAAGGAAGAGAGAAGGCTGGTAGGATGAGAAAACACCTCAGGCTGAGCCACCGGGCAGGAGAGCAGTGTAGGGTGGAATTTTCCACCCATACACCGTCACCACCACATTCACCCACACGGCCTGCATCAGTTCAATCATCACCCTATGCATCACCACACTGGCCTGCCTCACTCCAGGCCTCACCATGCTGACCTGCCTCACCACGTGCGTCACCAAGCCAACCTGCCTTACCACATGTATCACTATGCCGACCTGCCTCACTTCAGGCCTCACCATGTGCATCACCACACCGACCTGCCTCACTTCCTGCCTCACCACGTGCCTTACCACACCGACCTGCCTCACCACGTGCCTCACCATGCCAACCTGCCTCATCCCCTGCATCACCATGCCGACCTGCCTCACTTCAGGCCTCACCACGTGCCTCACCATGCCAGCTTGCATCATTACAGGCCTCACCACGCCGGCCTGCATCACTACGGGCCTCACCACTCTGGCCTGCCTCACCACGTGGTGTGCCACGCCGGCCTGCATCACCACATGCCACTTCACCACAACCTGGCCCATCTGGATATGTTGGTGCAGGTGCACGCCAGCAGGCACGTGCCCACCAACGCCTTTCACCAACACCATCACCATCACGATCACCGTCACCAGCATCATCATCTGCCTCATCTAGTGGTGAGTCGGCAGATTTGCCACAATGCTGCCATGCTAGGGGCCGTGGCAGGGCACGGGGCAGGTCACGTGCACAGCAGGGAAGGCAGGAACCATGGACTGGTAGGTTTGAAACCTTTGTGTGGGAGGAAGGGATGGGGTTTCAGCCTGAAATACCTGTTTTTGACAACAAAAACGCAGGTATGCAGCCAGAATTTCCCTGCAACAGAGCTTCTGCTGCAGTGGACTTCTTCCATGCTTTTTTTCACAACAGCAGTGATGGATTTCATTTTGAAAGAAGTGAACAGTTTCAGGGATTTCTGCTGCAATTGGGCTGAAACCTCGCACGTGAGAGAGAGTGAAAAAATGAAGGAATGGACTGCAACTAGTGTTAGTGAAACGTATGTTTGGCTAGGCTTGACGATGTTGATGCCTCACATTAGGAAACATAACTTACATGATTACTGGCTCATGGACAATATTTGCTTCGACACCAGTAATCGGTAAGCATATGCCACGTGTCTGATATCTTGACATCTTGAGGTATCTACATTTTTCCACCAATATGGGCCCATATCCGAACGATGGGCTGTGGAAAATTTGCCTGATTCTAGAGATGATGAAGGAGAAATTTCGATCATTATTCAGGCCATTTCAGAAGGTTGTTATCGATGAGTCGCTTGTTTTGTTCAGGGGACATCTTGCCTTCATTCAGTACATTCCATCTAAGAGACATCATTTGGGAATAAAGTTCTTTGTCTTGTGTGATTGCAAGACTGGGTACGTTCTTGATTTCATTGTGAAAATAGCGAGTAATGCGGTGTTGTCGAAGGACGACCCCCATGGTTTCTCTGGCTTTGTGATCAAGAAGCTAATGGACAGGTACTTCGGTGGCAACCATATCATTTACACTGACAATTATTACACGGCACCAAGTCTTGCAAAGTACCTGCAAGAACACCAAATTAGATCATGTGGAACTGTCCATGCAAAGAGGAAGCATTGGCCATCCTTTCCCAAAGGCACCGTGAAAGGGGAGTGCAGGATCTTTCAATCAGGTAAACTCCTGGCAATTCAATGGCATGACAAGAGAAAGATTTATGTCCTCTCCACGGTCCATGAAGGTAGGTTGAGTGACACAGGCAAGGTCGATAGAAGAACGACGCAGCCAGTCTTCAAGCCTGATGCTATTCTGGACTATAATGTGAACAAGCTACTCGTCGATAAATCAGATATGCAGAACGGCACAATCGACTGTCTGAGGAGGTGCTGTAAGTGGTATAAAAATGCATTCCTACATGTACTGGACATCTGTGTACTGAATGCCTTCATTCTGTATAAGGAGGTTACACAGACCAGCACATCCCTCAGACAGTTCGAGAAGGATGTGATTTACTGTATGGCCTTCTGGAGAGGTTTGGACAGGTTATTCCTTCTGTGAAACGTAGTCACAGTGTACAGCAACTGCCTGACTGCCTGCAGTGCAGGAACTACCTCAGCAGACATTTCATGGAAATGTTGCCTCACACACCTGCAGGTAAAGAAGCCTTCCGGCCTTGCTTTGTTTGCGCCAATTCATCGAACTGACCACAGCAACGCCGTATGACGAAGTGGTGGTGTGCTGAATATGAGGTTGCACTGTGTACTGACTATTTCTTTTATTTCCATGCAAAGACTGAATGGTAGGAGTCTGGGTATTATGAATAAGTTAGTTTTGTACATACCGGTATATTATTTTTTGTTGAAGAAGATAATATGATTCCACTGCTCTACGTATATTTATGTGAATAATGGAGGCAAAAAGTATGTTTCATGATAAACCTCGCAGCCTTATTTTATTTCGGAAACATTCTTTTACATAATTATGATGAAAAATTATAACTCAAAGGAAAGAGAAAGTCACAGAGGTAAGTATTTCCGTTTGTGGGCAGTACGTAAATGACTACCGGTACTTGGTTCACATTTTATTTATTTATTTTTTTTCCCAGTAGTAGTTGTAGTGGTAGTAGTAGTGGTAGCATGTGTAGTAGGTGTGGTAGTAATAGTAGTAGATGTGGTAGTTGTAATAGTAGCAGTTGTGGTAGTGGTAGTAGTACTTGTAGTAGTGGTAGCTGTAGTATTAGTAGTTGTTGTAGTGATAGTTATACTTGTACTTCTAGTTGTAATAGTATTATTTCTAGGAGTTGCAATACCCAGACTTCTACTCGATCACCAATGCCAGAATCGAGCAACAGTCCTAGCCTAACATACATTTCCGTGTGTGTGTGTGTGTGTGTGTGTGTGTGTGTGTGTGTGTGTGTGTGTGAGAGAGAGAGAGAGAGAGAGAGAGAGAGAGAGAGAGAGAGTCTGTCTGTCTGTAACAAGGAAGACAAACAGCGTGAGTTCAAGGTTGCTGACTAGCCTTCATTCACCCAGTACGACCGATTATGGACAATATTCATGGAAACAGTGTCTGTAACGTATTTTGGTGTCCTGGAAGTGTTATCAAAGTGATATAAGTGTGGTGGGCCAGTGTAAGACATTCTTGTGTCACTGAACCGCCACACATACGCACATCGGCATAAAAACACCAAAAATTCCCCTCATTCCCCACTCACTCACTCTCCCTGTCTGCACTTCACGGACCATCTGATGCCATCAAATTGAAGTTTGAAGAACTGATGAGTAATGTGAATCCTTATTTGTTGCAATTGGTTAAGTATTAACAGAGATATGAAGCATTAAAGATAAACGATTTTGCTGATTTCTGTCGGGAATGCCTGTGGGGAGCGCTCGTGACAACATCTCCGGACGGGAGGGGTTAAGTAGTTTTTTTGAAAGTAATGAAAAAGTAAGAAAAACTACTTTTTTTTTTTTCGTTTCGGGGCTACGACTCTGAAAATTGTATAGGTACAAGTTTCAAACTCTCCAGGAATATGTGCAAATATGCCTCCTGGTGACTTTAGAATGCAAAACTTTGCAACTATTACATCTAGGAGGCAGAAATTGCACATGATAAATGATTACATGAATATATATAATTATGCACAAAGTTTCATGAATGCACTATTATGTAATCACAACAAATGGCTGCCCAAATGAAAAAAACACAAGTCATAATTTCATCAAATTTGCTCATAACTTCATTACTACCGTGAAAAAACTAAAGCAATTTTTAAGCTTTAATGTCTGTGTTATACAGAAGGAGGGGTGAGGGGGTGAGGGCTGTTATGCGCTTGGTTAAATGTGCAGGGAGGTGAGAGGTATGTGGTTTGTCAGATGGAGCATTGCAACACCGTAGCATTTTCTTCTTTTTTTTTCAGGGTGACCGAGAACAAACAACCTGAGCACAAATGCTGTCCGTCATCTCATTCCACTCACATGCCCTGCACATACTCAGTGTTTCACTTCCATTTCTTTCCGGAAGCAGAGAATAGTGACAGAGACGGAGCCGAGAGAATAAAAGAGTGAGATGGACGGAAGTAGATCTGGCACTTGACTAGAAAATGAAGCTTTAATATGACAAACACATTATGGGCAAGAAATAGACAAGACAAAAAAAGGTAATAAAGAAGATGGGAATAAAAGAAATGGGAAGAATAATGGGTGAGAGAAGAGGTATAAAGTAAGGGGAAAATAGTGATTAGACAAAAAGAGAAAGAAATGAAAGGTAATGTTAACCTCTCTTATCCGATGACATAATTTACCTTTTATTCCTGCGACCATCAGACATTCTTTTCACCGATGTTCAACTCTTTTTGAAAAACAAAGGAATAAGACAATCTAACCCCCCAGTTCGATAAGTCTTTCTCAAACTGAGCCAAATTATCTTTAAACAGTAAGAATAAAATGTACAACAGTCAACTGGCCCCTGCTTACGTTAAGATCATAGAACCAATAAGGAAAAAGAATCCAATGAAATTAGAGGGAAAGCGAAGGGAAATTGGAAGTGGAAAAAGATTCATTTAAAATATGCATGGGTAGTTGAGGGTGGGATTCACATCTCTGATATCCACTGTAGTAGCTAGAATAAATCCTAATTACCCCTTTGAGAGGAACTATTAAAAGGTCTGACGCACACAAACGTCCGGGTATTCCAGGGACCCATAATTCCAGTGGCCCAAAGGGAGTGTGACCTGCGAGGCGGAGACGTCGGGTGCAGGAAGGAAAAAGACAAAATGCAGGGAGAAGAAGAGGGCACCGGAAGATGAAGGGGGATGCAAGAGACAAGGGGCTTGGAAAGGCAAAAGGATGAGAGAGAGAGAGAGAGAGAGAGAGAGAGAGAGAGAGAGAGAGAGACAGACAGACAGACAGACAGACAGACAGGGACTGAGGGAGGCAAGGGAAAGGAGAGGAAGGAACTAGGAAGGGCAGAGGACTTGAAGAAATATGGGATTGAGAGAGGTTATTGGGTAGGGACGAGGGAATTTTGTAGATATTCAAATACTTTATTTTTCTAAGACGAGGTCAACCAAGACCAACCGAGGAGATACAGGAAATGATATCCATGACAAAGTGAACGAGAAACACGAACTTAAAAAAAAAAAAAAAAAAAACGAATGGAATTAAACTAGTAAGAAAGGAAGGAAAGGTAGGAAACTTTTTGAAAATGAGGATAAAGAAATGATACACAGGGTAAAAAGGGAAAAATATAAGGGAGAACATGCTCGGAAAAGGGAGGAAGGAGCGGCATGTCACACACACAAACACACACACACACACACACACACACACACACACACACACACACACACACACACACACACATTCTAGTTTTTTCCCTTCCACACCTTTTATCACGCAGTCATTTCTCATCTGGCATTGGTGCTTTAAGCAGTGGCAGCACAAAAATACGCCAATGAAATGAGACATGCAAACCAACAGGGAGTTAAGTGATTCCCTAAGGCGGGAGTGTAGAAGGGACTATGAGTGACCGTGTTATGAGAGAGAGAGAGAGAGAGAGAGAGAGAGAGAGAGAGAGAGAGAGATTGATAGTACGCATGGCACCGCAACAAGGTCATATGGTGCCGTATAAGCAAAAATATAAGCAGTAGAAATATAAAAACATTAAAAAGCAAAACTCCATATTAAAAATTAGACTTCAAAGAAAAACACTGCAATCATAAAACGTGAAGGAGGCCAGTCTCCTTCAGAAATAAAAACACATCGTCCCCAGGGGTACCAGGCTCTCCCCCAAGCATCGAAAACAGTAAACACCACCCTCCCCTCGGTGCCTCAAAAGCAGCCTCCGACGTAAGTCGCCCAAACTGGGACACTCAACCAGCAAATGCCTGACAGTCAGGGGAACCAAACAGTCATCACAGAATGGTTGCACGCCTTCATACATGAGGAACTTATGTGTGAGCTTGGTATGTCCAATGCGAAGGCGAGCCAGAACAGTTTCTAACTTACGAGGCATTGTAAACCAAACTCTCTGAGAGATGAACTTGGTGACTTCCTTTAGCTTGCTGACAGGAACACTATCCCACCGCACTGTCAACAAGCATGAACACCAGACAATACTGAAGCACATAAATCAGTAGCAGGTAGAGAACAAGGAGCATGTACAGGTTGCAAAGCCGCAGCCTTAGCTAGTGTATCTACCCTTTCATTACCTATGACACCAACATGTGCAGGAACCCAGCAGAAATCCACTCTCTTCCCCAGACGACGAATGAGGAACAACCACTCCAAAATAGCTAAAGCTATAGGATGGGAAGAGTTAAAAGAGTCCAGGGCCAAAAGTGCCCCTTGAGAGTCGCCAAAAAAAGTCAAATGATTGCCATAGTGTACAAACACCAACTTCAGGGCTAAAACGATACCTGATAACTCTGCAGTAAAAACTGAGGCAGCCAAAGGAAGATTACTTGGCTAAAACTGGGAAATACCACTCCAAAATCAACACCATAGGCGGATTTAGAGCCATCAGTATACACAGGCATAGATCCACCATGACTAGAAGAATGTTCTAAAAATAACAGTAAAAGACACTGAGGAGCGACAGAATCCTTTGAGTCTGCAAAAAACTGTAGAAGGTCACCTTGGGCAAGATCCATGGCACAATCCTCGGGATCCGAACAGGACTGTCAGGTACTGTCGATAAACCAAACTCCTCCATGATATCCCGAACCCTATAGCCAAACGGACAGGGCATGCGAGGGTGTCTACTATGATACAAAAAACAACACTGTTGCATCACACACTCACAGACAACTGAGTCTGGAAAATGACGAATCTGGAGCCAGAACCGTGCTGCAACAGACCGACACAGTAGATCTAAGGGAGGCGTACCAGCTTCCACCAACAAGCTGGGAATTGGAGATGACTGAAAAGCCCTAGTTGTAAGGCAAAGACCAGCATTATAGACAACATCTAGAGTTTTTAGCCTGGACTCTGTGGCAGAGGAGTGGACCTCGCAGCCATATGACAGGTTGGAGGCTACAAAAACCTGAAACAAATGCAAGAACGTCCTCTGATCAGCACCCCAAAAGGTATGAGACAGAATCCTCAAGAGATTGAGAGCCGTCATACATGATACTCTAAGACTTGCCAAGTGTGAAACCCAAGTGATCAGCAGTCAAACGTCAGGCCCAAAAACTTCGTCTTCCACACCACGGAGTCTCCTGCCGCAAAGCTGAAGATCAGGGTCTGGCTGTACCCCTCTCATCCTACAATAGTGCATAGCCACAGTCTTAGAAGGGGAAAACCAAAAACCCTTGGAAGTGGCCCAGGCAGAAATCTTGTCCAAGGCAATTTGCATACGCCGCTCAATAGCAGACATGCGGGAGCCAGAAAACCATATAGCTAAGTCATCCACATAAAGGGATGAGGATACCCCAGTAGGCACAGTGTTGAAAATACCATTGATGGCCAAAGCAAATAGGGACACACTTAAGACACTCCCCTGTGGGACGCCTTCCTCCTGGCACAGTGACGCAAAGAGGGTAGACCCCACGTGGACTCGAAACACACGATCAGTCAAGAAATCTCTAAGCAACACAGGCAGGTGACCATGTAAACCAAAGGCATGCAGTTGTTGGAGGATGCCATGGTGCCAGGCAGTCATAATCCTTCTCAAGGTCAAAGAACACAGCCACCAGATGTTGCTTTGAGGTAAAAGCTTCAAAGATTGATGCCTCGAGCCTGATAAGGTTGTCGGTAGTGCACCTTAATTTTCGGTAGCCACTCAGAGAAGGAGACAGAAAACAACCCTTCTCCAGTTACCACATAAGCCTGACATTGACCATCTTTTCAAAGCATTTGCACACGCATGATGTCAAACTAATAGGGCGATAGTTGGAAATATGGGAATGGTCCTTAATAGGCTTTGGAATGGGAAGCACAACACCCAACTTCCAACTCTTGGGAGTAAAGCCCTCACTCCAAACCCTGTTAAAAAGGTCCAATAAGAATTGAATCAGTCGGCAGATGACGTAGCATAGCGTATGGAATGTCATCAGGCCCAGGAGCAGTGTCACCACACTCCAAAGGGCACCACGAAGCTCAAGGAGGCTAAAGTTTAAGTTATACGGCTCTCTGCCACGAGAGTTAAATTCAAGACCCCGCCTCTCCTGATTCCCATGAAAGCTAGCATACAGCCTAGAAGGATCTTTTTTTGAGACAGCACAAAACTGATCTGCAAAAGCAGTGGCTACTGCATCAGCTGCAGACACGATCTCCGTGAAGTCGCAACACTGGTAGGGAGGGGGGCGTGAATCTACCAGAAATCTTGCATACATTTTTCCACACACTTGCATTGGAGTAGAGGACGTAACTGTAGAAACATATGACCTCCACGAGTTTCGGCGAGCATTCTTCATGGCCCATCTGTAGTGAGCACGTGCTTTGCGAAACTGGATTTTTAGAAAAACATCATGATTGGCAAAATACCGACGGGCAGCCACTTTGTAAGCTCCTTGTGCTATAGAGCAGTCGTCATTCCACCATGGCACAGGTTTCCGGGAAAAAACACCAGAAGTCTGTGGGATGGAATGAATCCCTGCCGAGAAAATGGTCTGAGTAAAGTAACGTTCACCATTATCAATACTTGAAAAATCAGTAACCGTGTAGGCAAATACACATAGATCGTCAAAGAGAGACCAATCAGCCCTATCCAGACACCAGTGTGGCATACAGGCTGCAGGAAATGAGCAGGTAGTCTGGACCAACACAGGATAATGGTCATATCATGCAGATCATCCAAAACCTCCCAAGAAAAATCAAGGGCACAATCAGAGAAGGAGATGGTGAGGTCAGTGACAGAGTATGTGCCAGTCTGAACATGGAAATGGGTCGGCCTCCCATCGTTTAAGGCAACCAAATCTAAATCCCCAACCAAAGAGGCAAGAAGATCACCCCAGGGATTTGAAAGTGAGTCACCCCACAAAGGATGACACCCATTGAGGTCACCAAGGAGTAGAAAAGGGGGTGAAAGTTGACTAGTAAGGGTCACCAGATCAGCATGTGCAACAGGAACAGAAGGTGGAAGATACAGACAACAGATGGTATAGTACCTCCCAGTGTGCATCTGTACCACTAGAACTTGAAGGAGAGACTGTACTGCAAGGGAAATAAAGGGGACATCAGATCGGCACACAATGGCACATTCACCACTGTGACCACCAGGAGGAGATGCATGGAAGACCTCATACCCCCTGATAGAAGGAAGCGGTCTATCCCCCACCATTGTCTCCAGGAGACAGACACAGATCGGGCTCAGAGCAGAGAGCAAAAACTGCAATTCCTCCCAATTTGCCATGGCACCTCTACAATTACACTGAAGACAGATTGGTACCGATTGAGCCATCTTGATTAGTATTAAATATTATGAACTGAGAAACACCAAGGCTATGTAGCAACCTTGTTGGGAAGGGAGTGAAAGTCTTTCTTCCTAGGCATGGAGCTCTGCCTCACCAACCGAGAAGACAATGAAGATTTAGAGTTTCCATGGGTGTAAGTACCCTTACCCCGAGACCCTGCCCATCACCAGAGTGAGCTCGAAGCACAGAGACCTTCTTGGAGAACCCACTTGCCCCATCCACACACCCACGTGAGGGTCTAGCTGGCACCTCAGGGCCAACCGAACCTCTCCCAACTGAATCAACCAAAGGTTGGCTGCTGGGTGATGGATCAGAGGGAGCAAGCAACTGAGCTCTTTGAGTATCTAAACACCCAGGCCCCGCCACACCTGAGCAAGAGCCAGGGACTGGAATCCTGGAAGGGGCATCACGATCACCCACCGACTTAGACGCCACCATTGGCTGGGTTGTCGAGTGAAGAGCCCCCTCAGAATCCTCATGCGGTACAGAAGTTTGAACCTTAGAAGGAGGGGAGTCACCCAGAAACTCCTCACTCTTCACCCATTTGAGGTTGGCAGATGTAACCTCCATTTCTGCACCAGATCTTGAAGCACTAGAAACTGTAGTGGCACACTGTAAAGAAGAATGAACACCGGTAGCAGAGCGAGCAGATGGTACAAGAGCAGCAGTTGGTATGGGAGTAGCAGCCGATACAGGAGTGTCAGCTGCCACAGTAGCAGCAGCTGGTACAGGAGTAGCAGCCCAAGTACAGGAGTAGCAGCTGGTACAGGAGTAGCAGCTGGTACAGGAGCAGCAACCGGACGAGATGCAGACTGCAAAGGTACTGGAATCCTTGGGAGACCATGAGGAGGAGGAGTAGGACATCCAGTATCTGACAAGGGATGAGGAGGAAGGTTAGAATGAGGAGCAGGGGCCTCATGATGGTGCACAGCAGGCTTTGACCTAGAAAGAATAGAAGCAAAGGACACACCTGGGCGAACATACAAAGACTTGACACGGTCCTTAGCTTCGGTAAAACTCAGCCTCTCTGTGGCTCTGAGAGACAAATTCATGTTCCATTTTGTAACGATCACAATATTTAGAAGAAGCAGCGTGCTCACCACCACAATTGACACAAGATACCGGACCAGGGCATTCCACACCCTCATCAACATCTAAACCACACGACACACAGACCACTGGAAGGCCCAGGGCAAGACACCTACAAGTTCGGCCAATATGATCCAAACGCTGACAGTGGAAACATCTATGAGGATTAGGGACATAGGGCCTAACTCTGTACTGGTACCATGCAGCGTTAAGAACAGCACGGAGGCTCAATGAATCAAAAGTCACAATCAAGGATGGAGTTGGCACAAGGTCACCATTCATCTTCTTTTTAATCCTCTCAACCTTTATTACATTCTGGGCTGACAACTCTTTAACAAGGTGTGCCTCATCATAAAGCAGCAATTCCTTAGCATACACAATGCCACAAGAATAATTCAATGAAGCATGGGGGGAACATGTAACAGACTGACTGGAAAGCAAGGACAAACGTAGAACAGCCACACTCTGAGAAGGGTCAGACACCTCCACCAACAAACTACCATCAGCCTGTGGAACCACTTTAGGGGCTACACCACAAGCAGCGACAAGTTCTCAATGTGTACAAAAAATATTGCACCTTCTGAGGTCCACCCTAGCAGGACCACGAACTACAATGAACTTGCCAAAAGGTTCAGGAGGGGGAGCAACTTCAAAATAATCCAAATTTTGCTCATGTGGGCCCTGAGGGCCGGGTATACTCCTTGCCCCCCGCCTGTGGCCCCTTATGCGGGAGCCACTGGACCGGGGAGGCAAGGCAAAGGAGGCCGAATCCCCCGCAGAGCCTCGTGGAACCTGGAAAGGCTCCAGAGTGGCCACAGGTGAAGGCCAAGAAGACACGCTGAGTTCTGAGAGAGAGGCAGGTCGAGGTACATTACTGTTTTCAATAAGTAAGCACAAAAAACTTAAATTCCCCACTCCCTCACCCACCACTGAGCCCAACAAGGGGAGGCCATGTACCACAGGCAACCTCAGGGGTTAGCAGGTGAGTATACACAGGTAACCACTGGGGGACCTGGGCAAGGGTGACCCCAGGACGATAGCAGCCATCAGGCCCCCAAGTGCCCACTTGACCCTAACCAACGCATGACCAGCCGATTGACCTGGTCGGGCCCAACCAGGCCACCCGTCTAGCCAGAATAAGGGACCAAAGAGGTGTATTGCTAGCTACAGGGTGCATTGTGCAGCATCAATCACCTCCAGGACTCCCGTCTCCCAGCATTACGTGATGCCACGCACGGCAAACACGTGGGGAGGCAACAGTCCCGCCCTAGACGGCAAAAAGGCAGGGACTAACATCACCAACGGGCCTCCTCCACCAGTGATGTAGCGGGTGCTTGGTCCACGGGGCTGACGAATACCGAGTCCTACAAAGGTAGGCGTGCCTCCAGAGTAGATGGCACTGCCAGCCACGCTTCAAGCCCCGTCACCACGTCAAGGTGACCTCCCTCAGCGGGGAGAGAGAGAGAGAGATAACCTTTACCTTTATATGAATATTTAATAATAATGATGAAAAATCATCACACAGCATGCGTATCACTTGCATAACAAAAGCAGAAGTTATGCTTAAACCAGAGCATAACCAAACGAAGCTGGATGTATACACATTTCGCAGTCACAAAAAAAATTGACAGGTCTCCAGTACACCCACCATGCACACAAAACTTTCAACCAGATGGTTGATCCACACCACTGTATATAAATCATCCACCATGAGACTTATTAACAGAAGTAAAACACACAATAATAAAAGACGACATGAAACACAATAACGCTTTACATTATGTACAATTGGCTTCATTTCTAAGTACTACACCGACTTGTGGCGTCTTGGTAGATGTGGCACCACTGTGTTTGTTTACATCGTCGTATTAAGAGATGGTGAGAATGTTGAGAATGGTTGGCGCAGATAATAAGGATATAAGAATCATTGTAAACCGTACTGGAATCAAAAAGCTGCTGTTAGAGTCGGAGAGAAGACGGAGTGGGTGACTATAAAAAGAGGAGTACGACAGGGATGTGTTCTGTCGCCAGACTTGTTTTTTTATATGGACAAGTTGTAATGGACGAATTGAAGGAATTGGAAGGGGTCAAGGCTGGTGGTAAGAACATTAATATCTGAGGTATACTGATGACACGGTACTTGTAGTGGATTCGAAAGAGAAACTGCAAGAACTAGTGGATAGATTAGAGGAAGCATGTTAACAGAAAGGGATGAAGATTAATATCAGGAAAACAAAGGCAATGGTACTAACAAAACGGAGAGAAACGATAAATATCCAACTTAATATCCAGGGAAGCTATATAGAGCAAGTGAGAAGTGTCGAATACTTGCGTGCTGTTATATCAGATGACAAAGGAAGTGAGAAGAAAATTGTAAGAAGAATTGGTATTGCTAAAGGAGCTTTCAGACGAATGACACAAATTTTAATTAACATAACTATGGATATGGGGACACGATTGAGTGTGCTGAAATGTTTTGTTTTGTCAACGCTATTATACGGGTGCGAAACGTGGACAGTAAAGAAGAAAATGAAAGAGAGATGACAAGCACTTCAGGTATGGTTTTTGAGAAGAATGATGAGAATATCATGGATAGAAAAAGTAACAAATGAAGGAGTTCTGAGAAGGGGAGGAGTGGAAAGAAAAATGACGAAGACTATAAGGAAAAGACAGACGGAATTTTGGGGACATATTATAAGAGTAAAAGAACTTGAAAATGACTGTTTACTTGGAAGCATAGAGGGAAGAACAGCAAGAGAAAGACAACGATTTAAGTATATGGATTGTATAAGAAGTTATTTACAAGAAAGAATCAGCAATGTGGAGTTAATCAGGATAGCTGAGGATAGAGGAAGATGGTGCTCCATGGCCGCTAACGTTACATGACCGGCACTTCGGTAACGATAAAGGTGGCTTGTCTGCTCAGGTTACAACCGAATTTACCGAAATACTGAGCCTGTCTGTTGCCTGGTGTGTGTGAGCTAGTTCTTGAGTTCTGCCGACAGTTTGTTTTTCTGTACTCTGGACGAGAGATTCCTTGGTCTTTACTTGTACTAGATTTATTTATCACTGCAACAGTCTTTGGTAGGCTACATTCGTCCCTGTTTTATTGCATTGTCATATATGTCACACCTGCTTCATTGCAATGCAACTCAAACTTGTATACTTAATCTAGTAAATACATTCTTGGATCACATGGTATTGTCTTTGCGATTTTTAGATATCTTTCAGGGAATTTGCATAGTGCAACTGTATATCCGGTTATGTCAACGACATACATTGGTGATACATTACCATCAACTCCAACCCATTCTGAGTTTTTGATCGTAGCTAGCAAAGTTCTTTTAATGGTGGAGACATCTGCAGTTATCTCACACTGATCTGAATGAGACTGTGCTTGCTTCAGTAGGTATACAGTTTTATGTAATTCTGGGGCTGTACCACCTTAAAAATTCCTGCCTCCAGAGAATTTCCTCAGGAATTCTTTCTTAAACTCATCATATGTCTGAGCTTGCAAAAGCTTGTCTGACTTGAGCAAATTGCCAACTGTGTAATGTTCCTGATTTATTTTAATGGAAAAAAAAAAACTATTTTTTTTTAATTATCCCCTTTGATGTTTCTCCTAACGAAATGCAGCTCACATTCGTCTTACACTCTGTGTGTATCTAATTTGTCTTTATCAATACTGAAAATTATATGAGATTTTTGTCTTAATGATAAAAATACACAGGTACAGAATCAGTGATTTTGTGGAGGAGGTAATGCACTGGTACAGTACTTGCTCCATTTGTCTTGCTCTTTGTCCGTCCATTTTTTCTTCAATTCCCTTGCAATTGTAATTTGAAAGTAAATCATATGTGTTTCCTGATTTGTGTGCTCTCTTATTTAGATTATCTTGATTTTAATAAGTATGTATGAAATCTTTATTATTCTCACTGTTTACATCTGAAAATTCTGAACAGTCATTATCATTATTTACTTCAAAGTAAATTTCATCTGTATGTTGTTGTTCAGGTTCTCTTTCTTGTGATTTTTCTTCTTGTTTCCTTGTTTTCTGTTTCTACTTTCATAGAGATATTAGCTTCTTTGAGATCGATATATGTTTCTAGATGTGTATGGCTATTAGGCAATGCTAATGCTGATTCATATGGCAATAAGGATTCTTTTTTTAAACATAATTGTGTTGCTTATTAGGTAGAATTAATCATATTTTACAGTTCTTCTGATTGCTCACTATAATGAATTATAAAACATATATATATATATAAACACTTCATCATTTATAATTTACGTAACTAACGTATATATACCTACAGTAATGGACTAGGTTTAATCCATTTATCAACAGCAAAGTAATATCTATCTGTATATCTATCTATATCTATATATATATATATATATATATATATATATATATATATATATATATACAGTATATACTATATATAATTATATAGTATATATATATTGATATTTATTTATCTATTGATAAAGAAGTTAATGTTAATTCATTTTTGTAGATATATATATATATATATATATATATATATATATATATATATATATATATATATATATATAATAGTTACGTATAATTATAAAGGATGAACTGGTAATAACATAATGCAACCTTGAAAAAAATAAAATTTTAACTCACTAATGTTAATTGTTGTAGAAAAGGCGATGCTGGTAGATGATCATGATGATGATGGTAGGTGGTGTGGCTGGTGGTTGGGATAGGTCAGGGCCATTTTGACTGACAGATGGTATGCCCTCGTCAGCGCCACCACGTTCCCACTGGGTCCTCGGTAGGTCTTGTAGTTGTGGAGTTGTTGTGATAGTTGTGGAGTTGTGGAAGTTGTGGAAGGTAGGAGGTCGGAGGTGTTGACTGCTATTTCAGCATGCCACTTCAAAATACAACATAGACATGCACTGTCACTTCCTTCTTACTCCCACACTCTGACTTCCATTTCCTTACTCCACATTCTTACCTCATTTCTTCTTGTATATTTTCTTGTGGTTAACTTGTTAAACTTGTTGCTTGTTTCAGTTGATGATTGAGCTGTAAATCATAGACAGTTGTTGTAGATATTTGTAGTTGATCGTAGAACTGTTGTCTTCTTTACTGCTGTTGTAATTGTCTTCTACACTAGAATTCTTAACTGGTATTCTTTATTTCTTCTATTACCGTTGTTACCAGTGTTAATAGGGCAGACTGATAGGCAAGTGGATATTATAAATAATCATTGCCAGCGATGATGGTATCAGAGTATTGTAGATTTCGTTTGCTGTCAGATGTAGATAATAGTCATAGCTAGGAGTTGAGGTTGTAGTTGTAGATTGGCGAGGCACCTCTGTCACCAGTAGTGTGGACTGCTACCAATATAAAGTCGTGAGACGTTGGATAGCTGGTTGTGGGTTTTATCTTGAGGTAGGTATTTCTCTGTCTCCCTTGCCCCTCCGTCTATCTTGTAAGTGAATGTGAGGTATAGACACTCTGGGGTTAAGGTTTGTTTGACCCAAGTATTGTCAGCTGACAGCGAACCTCCTACTCTACCCTATCTCCTAAGCTTCTTTCTCTCGTCCCTTCAATCCCCTTCTGCCTTTTCTGGTTCTTTCTGGCTTTCTGACTCTCACCTCCAATTTCTCGGTGTCACGAATTCGCGCGAGCATATTTATAAATTCGTGACATTGTACTTCAGTGAGAAAACCACGATTTCTAGTGGAATTCCCACTGCGCATCACTCAGTTCAACCGTCCTCGTATTCACTCCGATCAGGATGGTTTTCAGAACATTTCTCACTGTTTCACAAGTGATCATTCTTATCCACGACATTAGTGCCTTCACTGAGTGATTTATTGTGAGCGTGTATCGTTCACCCTCTCTCGTTGACCGTTGACTTAGGCTACGCCCTACTTCCGGTGAACACGGCCATCTCTCGCCCCCTTTCAACTGTTTGAAGTTAGTCAGCTATGAGTCGTCGCGAGAATAGGACCGTTTGTGCCCAGCGTGAAGAGCGTATTCGTTGTACAGCAAGATCCTGCATCTCCACCTAGACGGTGAACTGGCGAAGCGGGCTTAGCAAATTGCAGCGTCTGATGTCCTGCACAGGCGCCCAGTTTTTTCGCTCAGCTCCCTTCCACTGACCAGTATTTCTTTTCGTTTTTCTAGGCTTCAGTGTGTTTAGTGTTTGTATGAGCGAATGAGTGTATTCTCCTTGTTATTTTGAATTCATTTTTGAGACTCATGTAACGTATATTTATTTCATTGTAATCAATAAAATTACAGTTCTTTTCTTTGAGCCTAATGTAATTAGAATCGTGTTTTATTTCTCGACATTAAGCTTATTTTAGTTGCCACTCCTAGTTTGCACAAACTTTTTACATTATCCTTAACTGGTACGTAGGCCAGTTCTTTTGTATTAAGCTAAATCCATTGTGCCAGCCAGGAGTTAAAACACCAGCAAGAACCTGTTTATTATTATTAGCATTAGTTACTGTCTGCCAGGCGTGGAGTCACTTTCTCAAGAGGCTAACAGTACTAACAAGCAGCACGCGTGAGTAACTAGTCTCTGCTGTGTACTGTTGAGAAAGTTTATAAATTCTCGTCATTAGAGAATCGGCGAAGTAAGCCACATAAAGTAAAACTTACTGCTAGATTTTCACAAGTCAGTTCCTTGTCTCTATTCACAAGTAACATTCGGCATTCCTAATTCTTAAGTTCACATCCCCCCGTGACATCTGGCAACCTCATTCCAGGATATTAACCCCTAGCTCTAACGTTATTAATGAGATAATACTCACTCACTCACACTTAGGTATTTATCATTAAAGTCTATTGGCACTATCTTACTGGTGGTTATTGATTCATTTCTATTAATTTTACTTAATAGTTTTCACAGTCAGTTGTTGTTTTTTTAATTTTCTTTCTTTATCAGTTTAAGTAGATAAAACTGGTAACCACCAACCTGTGCCTATATTCTTTACTCTTGACTATTGGCATTTCTTTGCAAAATAGCAGTCAGTACTCAGTCTTTAGCCCACTCAGCCATAACTGAGTTAGCATCATGACTACTAATATATGTGTACAGGAAGCCAAAGATATGGGGCTTAGCGACCCCGAACAAATCAAGTAATACGTCCTCTCACTGTTTAGTTACGAGCAGCAACGTGAAAATGTTGCTCGTGAAGAGCGTAGAATTCAACGTGAATACGAGCGAGAACAACACGAATATGAGCGAGAACAGCATGAGGAATGCGAGAGAGAACGTGAACACGAGCAAAAACAACGTGAACACGAGTGAGAACAACGAGAGAGTGAACGAGAACATGAACGTGCCGAGTGTGAAGAACGTGAGAAGCATGAACTTAAGATGCTGAGGGTCAAGCGAGACTCCTTGGCTTCAGACACATCTGGTGCAACTAACCCAAGCTCCAAGAGCACTCTCCCTGCACATGTTCTAGAGACCCCACACATAAAGCTTCCTCCATACAAGGAAGGCAAGCGAATCGAGCCATTCATAGCTCGTTTCAAAGACATGGCTCAGCTGTACCAGCTGGATGAGGCAGCTAAGCAGCTCCAGTTTCTTAGCTTGTTTGAGGGCCCTGCCCTTGATATTCTCCACAGAATTCGTGGAGACAATCTTACGTATGAGATGATGAAGGCCGCACTCGTCAAAGCATACAGTCTCACAGTTGATGATGCCAGGAGTCAGTTTATGAGGGCACATCTCCAAGAAAAGGAGACTGCTGTTCAGTTCCTCGATCGGCTTACTGCTTACTTAGACGAGTGGATGGAGAAAGATGAAACTCCTCCCATGTGAGAGGGCATAAATGACCTTATGCTGTGCATGCAGCTGGAAAAGTCGTGGCCTGCTGAGCTTATGGCTCAGCTTAAGATCTGCCAGGTGAGGGATGCCAGCCAAATGGTGGAGAAGGCTAATGCATTTTTCACTGCATAAGGGTATCAAGCTCGTAAGCAACACACCTGGAACAGGAAAGCTGACAAATTTGGGGAGCCGTCTCTGAGCCCCAGCAACAAGGCCGTTCTCAGAATGATAGCCAAGGTTCAAACAAACCGCAAGAGAAGGACCAGGGGCAAAATACCCAGAAACCTGAGTGGAAATGGTATGACAAGCAGAACCCTAACCAGTGCAGTACCGGTATTTCAAGCAGCAGCAGGGCAAGGACAAACCACATAACTCTCAGTCAAGACAATCGACTTTAGTGTACCAGAGGCAGGATGCAAATGCAGCCTTCATTCCACAACAAGTGCACAGTGGTACCAACCCCACCAGTACAGGTACTTCTCCACAGTTCACTAGTCCCCCAGCGACAGTGAACTCTCCATCTCAGGTGTTCAATGCTCCAACTCCTCAGATGGTGAGCGTGACCCCTCAGTCATCTAGTTCTCAGGGCGCCACATTTGCTGCATCGTTCGTTCTGCACTCTCACCAATGACTGGCTGCTACCTCCTCAGACCCTTCCACCAGAAACACTGCCTTTCTTGTTCAGCCAGGGTTTGTGGGAGGTGTTTCTGTGAATGTCCTGAGAGATGATGGTTCCTCAGGTTGCTCACAGATAAGTAGATCCAAGTTAGACTTATTGATGGATTAGTGAGATTGTTCCCTGAGTCATGTGTCCAGGTGGCATCTCCTTTCTACACTGGCTTGACAGCTGCTGTTGTCATGCCAGAACCTTTGTTTGACCTCATTATCGGCAACACACCGGGCGTCAAAAACAGTTGCTCCGTAGATGTTGCTACCCAGACTTTGGCTGTTGCAGTAACACGAGCCATGGCCAAGGCTCCGAATCATGTCACCCCATTGACTGTCACAACACTTGCCTCAGTGCATAAGAAGCTGGAGTATTCATGGGAAGGTCAAGCCAGGTTCCTTTGTAAGCGAGGACAGCTATACTGTGAGTCACAAACACCCCAGGGCGAGGTTCGACTGCAGTTCATCGTTCCCACGAAGTATCACTGAGCAGTGTTCGAATTAGGTCATTGTTCAGTGATGGGAGGTCTCATGGGGCAAAAGAAAACCTCTGACCGCATCCATGCTGATTTTCTGGCCAGGAATGGAACAGGAAATAATGAGGCTTGTGTGTTCCTGTGATGTGTGTCAGCATACCACTGACTGGGGGGGTGTCCATCCTGCGCCATTGAAACCAATGCCTATAATCTCTGAACCGTTCAAGAGAGTAGCAGTTGACATTATTGGACAAATCTCTCCTAGGACAAGTGATGGATCAAAGTATATCCTCACTATCATTGATTTCAGCACACGGTGGCCTGAAGCCATGGCCTTCCATGGCCTTTAAGAATATAGAGGCTGTCACTGTTGCTGAGGCATTGATTGAAGTGTTCTGTTGCGTAGGTATCCCCAAGGAGGTCTTAAGCAACCGGGGTTCGCAGTTCACCACTGCAATGATGAACGAAGCATTCAGGTTGTTGTCCATCCAAGGCCTGCAAACTATGCCTTCTCATCCTATGTGTAATGGATTGTGTGAGAGGTTCAATGGGACTCACAAGATGATGTTAAAGCACATGGCCACCGAACAGTTAAAGGAATGCCGCGGTTCATTGCACCTCTTCTACTTGCTTATCGAGAAGCCCCACAGCATTCCTTGAAGGTCTCACCTTTTGAACTGGTGTATGGAAGGTCGGTCCGTGGACCACTTCAAGTCCTTCGCAAGTTATGGGATGATGAAGAACTCGACCCTGAAGTCAAGACCACCCACACCTACGTCCTTGATCTAGCTGACCACCTCCAGTCGACGTGCGAGTTAGCTAAGGAAGAATTGATCAAGGTGCACAAAGTTCAGAAAGCCTTTTATGATAAGAAGGCAAAGCTTCGGAAGTTTAGTCCAGGCGATAAGTGTGGTGTTACTCCCCACTGTCCAGAACAAGTTGTTGGCACAGTGGAAGGGTCCATTTGATGTAGTAGAATGCATTTCAGACCTCAACTACATAATTCAGGTGGGGAATCTTCGTAAATGGTTCCAAGTTAACATGCTGAAGGCGTATCATGAGTCAAACCCCGAGGAGACTGGCCTATGAGTAGCTGATGACAGTGACCAGTCACTGGAAGAAACCAAGGCAGCCGCGGTGATCCCAGCTGATGACCATGATGACGAGCCCTTAACCGTTCAGTCCCATCAGGAGGAGACTGTCAGAGATATCTTACTTAACACTGACTTAGCATTAGGTGACTAGAATGCCATAAGGTCACTGCTCTGTCAGTATGCTGATGTCTTCTCTGACCAACCTAGGCTTGCAAAGGTTGATTGTCACAAAATTGAGTTGACCAGCAATACTCCCATAAAGGTTAAGCCATATCCGATTCCAATGCGACTATTGGATGCAGTAGACAACGAAGTTGCTGACATGGAGGCTGCTGGTATTATTGAAAAGTCCTCATCACCTTACTGTAGTCCAATGGTAGTAGTCTGCAAGAAGGATGGTGGAGTCTGGATTTGTGGTGACTATAGGAGGCTAAATGCAATCACCAAAGTGGATGCTGAGCCAGTGGGTGGCCACATTGCCATCTTCTCCAAGCTGGCAGGGTCACAATATTTCACAAAGCTCGATTTGGCAAAGGGATTCTTTCAGATTCCCCTTCACCCCGAGAGCCGTCAGTTCACTGCCTTTGCTACTCCTAGGGGGTTGTATCAGTATAAAGTCCTCCCATTTGGACTTACCAATTCCCCAGAAGTATTTAATTGTACCATGAGACAAGTGCTCCATGGTAACGTAGGAGTAGAAATGTTCGTTGATGATGTCCTCTTTCATTCTGCCACATTGGAGGAGCACCTCAGACTCTTGGAAATTGTCTTCAGTAGACTCCAGAGTTTCAATATGACTGTGAAGCCTAGCAAGTGTAAAATTGCTCACAGTGAGGTGGAGTTCCTTGGACATATTGTTGGCAACAATCGCTGCAGGTGTCAAGGCGACAAGATCAGAAAGATTAGGGAAGCCCTGAGACCTGTGAGCAAGAAACAGGTTAGGGCATTCCTTGGCCTAGTGGGGTATTATAGGAGTTTTATCCCCAACTTTGCTCTCATTGCCAAACCGTTGTATGAGGTGCTTCGGAAACATGCTCCAAACACCATTGAATGGGGAGAAGCGCAAGAGAGATCTTTTGCCGCCCTTCAGAATATGCTGTGTAAGGAGCCTGTCTTGCAGTTGCCTGATTCCAACAAACCTTTCATACTGCACACTGATGCTTTACAAGATGGAGTAGGTGCCGTATTAATGCAAGAAACAGAAGGTGGAAGCTTCCCAGTGGCATACCACAGCCGGAAGCTAAAACCCGCTGAGAGGAATTACAGTACTGTTGAGAAGGAACTCTTGGCCGTGGTTGATGGTGTTAAGAAATATTACTATTATTTATATGGAGCACCATTCACTCTGGAAACTGATCATATGCCACTCACTAGTCTCAGCACGACTAAGATGGCTAATGCAAGATTGACACACTGGACACTGTATTTGCAGCAGTTTAACTCTGTTGTGAGATACATCAAGGGAAGTGACAATGTGGGTGCAGACCTGATGTCTCGCCTGCTAACTGATGACTAACACGGGCAACTGTTGTATGCTGGGTTACATATGACAGGCATCCTCAGAGATTTATGCTATCCAAGGACCAGCCTTGTTCCTGTTAAAAGTATACCAGTAAGACCTGACGTCTTGCCCGTTGGTCCCACAGGACACATTACGTCCAGGACCTGTATATACATGAATCCTGGCTGGGGCAGGGAACAGTTTAAAGATTTGAATTTCATAAAAGCAAACTTTCCTGATCTACCAGATGACCCGCCGACATGTCATAAAAGTACCCCCGCTAATACCAATACACCAGTCCTGTATGAGACAGCCCTAGCATGTATTCAATATGGACGGTGGGTGTTAACGCCGAAGTGGTGACATGTAGAGAGGTGTATAGTATGTAGGAGGACTACTGGGCCTTGAGAGCAGGCAGTGAAGCCTATGCCCAGAAGTTGGACACATAAAAAAAAATATATATATATACATGTATACCGTAGGTTAAGGGGAAATTCGAGATCCCAGTAAGGACAATCCGAGGCTGTGTATGAATTACCTTGTGGTGTCTCGAGCTGTGGGCCTCTCTGAGGATTCCCAGAGAATGCACATAATCCACATGAGTGTTCACACCCATGGTGCGTGTTAAAATGTGACCTGCTCATGAATGCGTGGGGATTCTCAGCTTGCCAATGTTAATCGTAAGTGTAGAGTAGGGTTTAACCAGTAAACTGGTCCTTTGGCTTAGCGATTTGCAGTGTTTGATATCCTGGACAGGTGCCCAGTCTTTTCGCTCAGCTCCCCATCCTGGGACCACGTTTCCTGGTTAATAATAATGTAGGTTTAGGGTTTAACCAATAAACTATAAGGGTCTTTTGAGATTCTGTCCTGGGACCACGTTTCCTGGTTATTAATGTATCCAATATGAAAATAATGGTGACCTCAAATGTACAAAGCTTGGCTGTAACTTAAAATATTCGGCTAGGGCGTACTCTTTGTAGCATTTACTGACTGCTAGGCAGAGAGAGAGAAATTGTAATTTAACAAAAATTGTTTGTCACACTGACACTTTTGATGCTCCACCTTGATTGCTTTCGCAGGTGCAGCTGGCGGTGTAGCAATTTTGTCGTGGAGATCAGCTGATCATCTCTCCCGCATGCTGCCGCCTCTTCTCTTCTGCCTCAACGCCTCTATTTACTATTGATTTGTATTACATGATTTTACATACAGGCACAGTTACACCACAACTGTCACACCTACACCATGTATTAAATACATCACGCTACATAACAATTAGTTGTTAATGTAAATGTAGCGAACTTTTCACTCAGTTTGACCTGAGTACGGGATTTTTCACCATTGTCACAGAGTTTTTTCCTCAAGCTTGCTTCTCTTAAGGTAAATACGAGCTTTTACACGAGCTTTTACCCTCATGGGCGAATGTTATTTTCTCCTGTAGCAGAATAGTACACACACCACAGTGTGAATCTTGTGTGACTGAGTTAGGATTTATATGTATATCGAAAAATTTTCTGAAGAAAAATTTGATTTTGATGGGGAGTAATGTCACGAATTTGTGCGAGCGTATATATAAATTCGTGACATTGTACTTCAGTGAGAAAACCACAAATTCTAGTGGAATTCCCACTCCGCATCACTTAGTTCAACTGTCCTCATATTCACTCTGATCGGGATGGTTTTCAGAACATTTCTCACTGTTTCACAAACGATCATTCTTATGCACGACATTAGTGCCTTCACTGAGTGATTTATTGTGAGTGTGTATCGTTCACCCTCTCTCGTTGACCATTGACTTAGGCCATGCCCTACTTCCGGCAAACACGGCCATCTCTCGTCCCTTTTCAACTGTTTGAAGTTAGTCAGCTTTGAGTCGTTGAGAGAATAGGACCGTTTGTGCCCAGCGTGAAAAGCGTCTTTGTTGTACAGCGAGTTCCTGAATCTCCACCTAGAAGGTGAATTGGCGAAGCGGGCTTAGTGAATTGCAGCGCCTGATGTCCTGCACAGGTGCCCAGTTTTTTCGCTCGGCTCCCCTCCACTGACCAGTATTTCTTTTCGTTTTTCTAGGCTTAACCCACCCCGTCCCGACCACTTTTCTACCACTGACTCCCCCCAATCCTGACCATTTTT
Source organism: Coenobita brevimanus (assembly GCF_032717465.1). Taxonomy (NCBI): domain Eukaryota; kingdom Metazoa; phylum Arthropoda; class Malacostraca; order Decapoda; family Coenobitidae; genus Coenobita; species Coenobita brevimanus. The sequence goes on along the minus strand of NC_137025.1, from coordinate 38,869,130 downwards.
GGAATTTTTTTTTTTTGGCTCAAACGTCCGCTTTTGGTGAGAAACATCGAAAATTCATAGAGAAATCGCTCACCTGAGGTTTAAAATACTCGATACAGGTAGCGGTACCTCCTCACCTTAGTGTTTTCTATCAGGCTTGCTCCAATGAAAACGAGTTCTATGGGAGGGTAACCATTCCACACCACTCATAAATGGTATTTATTTATTTATTTGGTACAAATGTATATGTAGTACGAGAGTATATTGGTTTTCACACAGTAATATAGGCAATATAAGCATCAACATACCCAACCTTTTTGGGCGACATTACCTGATCATCATTTCTGACTGTTTCTTCCTCTAATGCTACGTAAAGTTTGTCCTCCACATTGTCATCAATTTGGGAATCACTCTGGCCCTGAATTTCATACCGTGGCATGACATGTCTTTACTGGCTAGGTCACTAGTAATAGGTGAATTGCCGAGACAATGGCGTGCAGGGGGAGGGAGGTCATGCTGGTTAAGGCATTGTCCCTGCCTGACATCTTTGAGGAAGGTGTCCCGTGTATACGTACCAAAAAACACTTGCGAAAATTGAAAAGTGCAAATCAGGGACCTTGCAATTGATTTGCGTTTATGTACATCAACGGGATTGGCAGTGACAAAACGTGTGAACGTTTATTCATGTCAACAGAACGGGGCTGGTTAAGTGTGTTTAGCTTTTGAATGAGCGAGTGAGTGTATTCTCCTTGTTATTTTGAATTCATTTTTGAGACTCATGTAATGTAAATTTATTTCATTGTAATCAATAAATTTACAGTTCTTTTCTTTGAGCTTTTATGTGGAGTAGACTGTAGCACCAGTCGAGCAGGGCAGTACTCCCGAGGTGGATGGAAAGCTGATGACAGGGAGTGCTGGAGCTCCCGTTTCATCAGCCCTCAGGACTAGTTCCTGACCATCCCCCTTTGCTGAACTTTTTCAGTGTCTCAGTTACACAGAGAGTAGGCCAGCATGCTCTCCAGTACAAATTTCTCTATCTATCTTCACCAAACTACATGCACAGTACACACTACACTTCCTATTCAAAATTTACCAAAATGGCGTCAATTCACCTAGCCTCGGAGTCCTCAGGGGGGGGGGACCATAGATGCCCCCGCCATCTGCCCCTCTCCCGGTGACGACTCGAGGTGCCTGGAACCACTGTCTGACTCTCTTCTTCTTCATTTCTGCAACATTCGCGGCCTTTCATCTAACTTTCGCTCTGTTGAGCACCACCTCTCCTCCTCTAAACCTCACCTTCTTTTTCTAACGGAGACTCAGCTGTCTGAGGCAACTGACAGCAAACCCTTTTCTGTATCCTCCTACTTTCTCTATACTCATTTCAAAGCCAAAGGTGGCTGTTGTGTATACATACGCAACGACTTATCTTGCTCTCGTGTTCCTGAACTTGATTCTTCTGAATTCTCCACTCTCTGGCTTCGGCTTTCCTGTCATTCTCTGACTAAATATATCTGTGCTGTTTACTTATCCCCTAATTCTACTGACTATCAAAAATTCTTCGACTATCTTACTTCTACGATGGAACACATTCTATCCATTTCTCCTTTCTTTGAAATCTCCATTCTTGGAGATTTCAATGTTCACCACCACCTTTGGCTCTCCTCTCCTTTCACGGATCCACCTGGTGAACAAGCCTACATCTTTTCTATCCTTAATGACCTAGAGCAGCTTGTACAGCACCCTACCCGTATCCCTGACCGCCTTGGAGAGAGCTCCAACATACTTGACCTCTTCCTCACAACTAATCCTTCAGCTTACTCTGTTAATCTTTTCTCTACGTTGGGCTCCTCCGATCACAACCTTATTACCTTAACCTGTCCTATCGCTCCAGTACGGCCTGCGGACCCTCCAGGGAAACGTCGTCTCTGGCATTTTGGAGCTGCGGACTGGGAGGCCCTCAGGCAGTACTTCTTTGATTTTCCCTGGAATGATTATTGCTTCCATGGCCGTGAGCCATCTGAGTGTGCCTTGCGCATTACGGAGGTTATTCTCTCGGGCATGGAAGCATACATTCCTTTCTCATATCCTTTGACTAACGCAAGAAAGCCTTGGTTTAATCACGCTTGTTCTAATGCTGTCCGCAACAAGGAGAAGGCCTACAAAAGGTACCGGAGCCAACCCACCCCTGAATCACATAATCTTTACGTTTCTGCCCAGAATCGTGCTAAGTCTGTTCTTCGCTCTACTAAAAATAATTTCATCCATACTAAATGCTCTCAACTCTCCAACTCGAATTCTTCCCGCTCCTTCTGGCACCTTGCCAAAAATCTTTCTAACAACTTTACCTCATCATCCTTCCCTCCTCTTTTCTACTCTGATGGTTCTGTAGCTATTTCTTCTACTGATAAAGCAGATCTCTTTGCACAGACTTTCTCCTCCAATTCCACCTTAGACGATTCCGGTGCTGTTCCTCCATCACTTCCCCCTCTGACTTCCTCATGGCTGACATTAAAATTTCTTCAGTTGATGTATTTTCTGCCATTACTGGCCTCAGTACTAACAAGGCATATGGGCCTGATGGGGTCCCTCCTGTTGTTCTCAAAAACTGTGCTTCTGTGCTTACACCCTGCCTAGGCAAACTATTTCGCCTTTGTCTGTCAACTTGTACCTTTCCTTCTTGCTGGAAGTTTGCTCTCATTCAGCCAGTCCCAAAGAAGGGTGACCACTCCCAACCCTCGAACTATCGTCCAATTGCTTTAACGTCCTGTATTTCAAAAGTTTTCGAGTCAATTCTTAATAAAAAAATTTTAAGGCATCTTTCCTATCACAACCTTCTTTCCGATCGTCAGTATGGGTTCCGTCAGGGACGCTCCACTGGCGATCTTCTCACCTACCTTTCAGACTCCTGGTCATCCTCCTTTCGGGACTTTGGCGAAAGCTTTGCCATTGCACTTGACATCTCAAAGGCTTTCGATCGAGTCTGGCATAAATCTTTAATTTCCAAACTGCCCTCCTACGGTTTCTATCCTTCTATCTGTACCTTCATCGCTAGCTTCCTTTCTGGTCGTTCTATAGCTGCTGTCGTAGACGGCCATCGTTCTTCTCCTAGATCTATCAACAGTGGTGTTCCTCAGGGCTCTGTCCTATCACCAACTCTCTTCCTTTTATTCATCAATGATCTTCTAAGCTGTACATCTAACTCTATCCACTCATACGCTGATGACTCCACCCTTCACCTTTCCATTCGGTTCCCGCAACGCCCATCTCAACAGTTACTTCAAGAAACAAGGGATGAGGCTATGGCACACCTAATGTCTGACTTGGCTCATATCTCTGACTGGGGTAAAAATAATATGGTTGTCTTTAATGCTTCTAAGACTCAGTTCTTACACCTATCAACCCGACAAAATCTTCCACAGGTATACCCACTAATGTTTAATAATATTCAGATTAATCCTGCATCATCCTTGAACATGCTTGGGGTTTCATTTACTCGGGACTTATCTTGGAAAGATCATATTGCATCTCTTGTAAAATCTGCTTCCAAGAGATTGGGTGTGCTAAGCCGACTCCGCTCTTTCTTTACCCCTGCACAATTGTTGACTCTATACAGGGGTTTTATCCGCCCCTGTGTGGAGTACAACTCTCATGTGTGGGGAGGCTCCCCACATACAGCTCTTCTCAATAGGGTGGAGTCAAAGGCTTTTCGTCTCATTAACTCTCCTCCTCTTACTGACTCCCTTCAACCTCTGTCTCTTCGCCGCACTGTTGCATCTTTATCTCTTTTCTATCGCTACTTTAATGGTCACTGCTCCTCTGAACTGTCTGCTTGCATTCCTCCACCTCTACGACGGGCGCGTAGCACCCGTCTGGCAGCAAACTCTCATCCCTTTTCTGTCCAACTCTCTAATGCAAGAGTTAACCGTTACTCCCAGTCTTTCATTCATGCAACAGGTCAGCTCTGGAACTGTCTCCCTCTGTCTGTATTTCCTCCTGCCTATGATCTCCAGTCTTTCAAACGCAGTGTGTCCAGGCATCTCAAAATGATCGGATCTTGAATTTGGCTCTCTATTGTATTTTGTTTTTCTCTTGGAGGGAACTGTTACTGCGGGCTCATGGCCTTTGGTTCCTTCTTCCTCGCATAAAAAAAAAAAAAAAAAAAAAAATTAGAATCATGTTTTATTTCTCCACATTAAGCTTATTTTAGAGTTGCCGCTCCTAGTTTGCACAAACTTTTTACATTATCCTTAACTGGTACTTAGGCCAGTTCTTTTATATTAATCTTAAATCCGTTGTGCCAGCCAGGAGTTAAAGCACTGGCAAGAACCTGTTTATTATTATTAGCATTAGTTACTGATTGTCAGGGGTGGAGTCACTTTCTCAAGAGGCTAACAGTACTTACAAACAGCATGCGTGAGTAACTAGTCTCTGCTGTGTACTATTGAGAAAGTTTATAAATTCTCGTCCTTTGAGAATCTGTGAAGTAAGCCGCCATAAAGTAAAACTTACTGCTAGATTTTCACGTCAATTCCTTGTCTCTATTCACAAGTAACATTCAGCATTCCTAATTCATAAGTTCACATCCCCCTGTGACACTCGGGATATTTTACTGGCCAATTTATGGTTGGGTGATGCGTGTGTGTATGTGTGTAGTGTGTTGTACATTTCCATCACTTGAGCTAACTCGCATTCGTCAGTTACCCCATGTGTTTTATACATCATGGGATTCCTGATCATCTGGTGTGTTTGCCATACATTATGTGCTTGCCTTCTGACCAGAGGATGTGTATGTCTCCACCTGAACACCAGACATTTCATTTTGTGCTAGTGTTACATATTGTGCTAAGATACATTAATGCCTATAACTGTTACATGCCTATAACTACGACATATTTTGTTATGACATATTAATGCCAATAATATATGGTCTAACTCCACGTTTGCTGTTGAATTCCCCTCAGAGTATCTTCTTAACCTTACGTCCAGCAAGTAGTTTGATTGTTTCCTCCGGTAATGCATTTTCTTGTGCATTCATTGATCTCCCCTTTCAGTTAATTTTCCATTCAATGAGTCTATCATCCTTTATATCTCGCCCTACCTTCATTAAGCTGCCCCATCGATCCTTTTGTCAGTATCCTTATCTAGTGATTTTGTTTTTTAATTCTTTCTTTCCACCTTGCATTGAACAGTGTTTACATCTACCCACCCATTCATCCACCTGTTCTTCTTTACGCCCACCCATTATATATAGTGTGCAACATTCAAATGCCAACATCACTCACTGATTGGAGCTCATATCCATTCTGATTCAACCTAGCTCAGGATGTGCCTTATCTCACGGGAAGTGGGAGAAAGAAAATGGTGAGTGAGAGGGCATATCACTCTGTGTGTGTGTGTGTGTGTGTGTGTTCTTACCTAATTGTTCTTACCTAATTGTATCTTTACAGGAATGAGTCAAGCTCGTACTGTCCCGTGTCTTAAACCATAATTATCGTACATATCCTTAAATTTGTGAATTGTTTTGGCACACACTATTTCATTCGGCAGTGCATTCCACTGATCAGTTGCTCTATTTGGGAAACTGAATTTCCTTACGTCTTTATCACCTCTCTTCTTATGCAGTTTTTTGCAGTGTCCTCTTGCTGATGCTTCCCCATATGTTAAGTAATCATTTATGTCTATTTTCTCCTTCCCTGATATGCACTTATATAGCATTATCATGTCACCTCTTTTCCTTCTCTCCTGTAGTGTTGGTAGATTCAGTTTATTTAGTCTTTCTTCATAGCTTAGGTCCCTTAAGCTTGGTATCCATCTTGTAGCGGCCCTTTTAACTTTTTCAATCTTGTCTATGTGTTTTTTGAGATGAGGACCACAGACTACTGATGCATATTCCAGGGTTGGTCTAATGAATGATGTTATTATCCTTCTTAGCATGTGTTCATTTATGTATGTGAATGCTATTCTCATATTTGCAAGCAGTGTATACATGTTCCGTACCTTCTCGCTGATGTGGTCAGCCGGAGATAGTCTGTTATTGATAATCACACCTAGGTCCTTCTCTCTCTCTGATGTGTATAGGGTTTTATTTCCTAACGTATAATCCCAATCGGGTCTTTTTCCACTTTTACCAAACTTGATTACATGACACTTGTCCACATTGAGTTCCATTTGCCATGTATTACTCCATTCATGAAGTTTATTTAATTCTTCTTGTAGCTCTTTACAAGAGTCTGTGTTAGTAATTCTCCTTTGTATTTTTGAATCATCTGCAAACATATTCAGATAGCTTTCATTTCCAATGTTACTGTTTATATCATTTATATACACTAAAAACATGATTGGTGCCAACACTGAACCCTGTGTTATTCCACTAGTCACTTCTTTCCATGATGAGTAGTTTCCCCTTAGTACTGTTCTCATTTCTTTTTTTTTTTGAGAAAATCTTGCATCCAACAAAACAGTTTGCCTCGATTTCCTCCTTGATGGTACAATTTCCATAAACGTCTTTGGTGTGGTAGTGTGTCAAATGCTTTCTTGAAATATAAATAGATACTGTCCACCCATCCTTCTCTTTCCTGTATTGTGTTTGTTACTCTGTCATAGTAGCTCAACAGATTAGTAACACATGATTTTCCTTTTCTGAAACCAAACTGTCTTTCTGTTATCATACTGTGTTCTTCTAGATGATTTACCCAAGCTTTTCTTATCAGCTTTTCTAATACCTTGCTTACAACACTGGTCAGTGATACTGGTCGGTAGTTGAGTGGATTTTGTCTATTTCCTTTCTTGAATAAGGGGACAATATTTGCTTTCTTCCAAATATCAGGTAGTTTACCTACACTCAAGGATTTCTTGAAAATTAAAAATAATGGTTTACTTAACTTCTTTGCACATTCTTGTAGTACCCAACATGAAATTTCATGAGGACCACTTGCTTTTCCTCTGTCTAATTTACTTAACTCTTCCTGTATTACTTTTTCTGTTATTTGTATATCTGGTAGTATGTGTGGACATGCATGTTCCACATAGTCCCTCTCAAAATTTTTTTTCTTCTGTAAAAACTAATTGGAAATTCTTATTTAGCGCTTCACAGATATCTTTGTCTTGTGTATAGGTGATTCCCTTGTCCGTAATGGATTGTATTATATCTTTTACTTTGGTTTTGCTTCTGATGTAGCTGTAAAACAGCTTTGGTTGATCACTACTTTTATTTATTATATCCCCCTCAAACTGTTTTTGGCCTTCCCTCCTTATTCTTGTATAATCGTTTCTTGTCTGTTTGTAACTATTATACTCCCTTTCACTAGTGTGTGTGTGTGTGTGTGTGTGTGTGTGTGTGTGTGTGTGACAGGGAGGAAGAGGGAAGGAATTGACAACGTTATCCAGGTAGAGGGAAGAGGAAGAGGTGAACAGGGAGTGATAACAGACAGCAAGTAGAGAGGCAGGAAGGCAGGGAAAAATGGGTTGCAAGGAAGGGAGGAGAAATGAGTGAGTAAACGAAAATAGACTGGGGGAATAAAAAGGGTCGGGAACGGAAACAGGGTAGAGAGGGTGAATCCGAGAAATAAAAGCAGACAGGATTGGAGCTGGGAAAGGAGATATGCAGGAGGGAAAAGAAGAGAAATGCAAGAGGTGAGAGAGATCAGCCGGAGAGAAACAAGCAGTGGAAGAAAAGTGGTTGGGAGGGTGAGGAGGTGGAACCTGGAAGAGGAACTCAGATCAATCTGTGAGAATGCATTAGTTCTGTTTCCCTTTGTTCAGTGAAGACCAGAAGGAGAAATAGAAAGATTTTGAGGCAGAGGGAATGCAGGAGAAATAGATAGAAGGATGATAAGAGAGAGGAAAAAGTATGATCATAAGCTGTTGAGAATGTAAAAAGAGAATGAAAACAGGTAATTAGATAAGACTGTATGATAGAAGGATGAGAATGAAGTAAGTAAAGAAGGAAATAAAGAAGGGAATGAGTTAGAGAGAGAGAGAGAGAGAGAGAAAGAGAGAGAGAGAGAGAGAGAGAGAGAGAGAGAGAGAGAGAGAGAGAGACCGACGTCGTGGGAGTAATGGAGGTCATTACAGAGTCTCAGGTCAGGTCACTCCAGAGCCACAACAGGAATACGAAAGGAGGCAGGATGCTGGCAGGAGGTGAAGGTAGAGGGAAGATGATGAAAAGCAGAGATGGGTTCAACTTAATTATAAAAACTGTTAACAATATGAAAGGAAAAAATGAGTTACTACAAGATTAGCGAAAAACAAAAAAAAATAAAATAAAGCAAACTTACAGAAACAACCGCATTAAAAGGAAGAGGAAAGATGGAAAACCAGAAATAGTGACGAAAATCTAAATGGGTGAAACATAAGAAACCGAAAATTGATAGGAAAGGATAAATGAAAAAGAGCATAATTATTGTTATTAAAAAAAAAAAAAAACTCTATCATCCACAATATAGTCGCTAGTGTCGTGTATATGTAATATAGAGGCTAGATGAAAGTCATGCCTAGGGCTAGAGGAAATAACTTTCTCACATTCTTAGGAATTTTACACACAGCAAAGTGTGATGCCGAATGGAAAGTCCCCAGGCTTGGGAAGGTTCCACACACTCTTGCCCTGACACGTGACACAGGAGAAATGGGAAAGACAAAGCAGAAAGGGTTTAGGAGAGAATAGAGACAGGGTGAGGAGAGGAGGAAGAAGTGCATGGGGTTAGCCAGTAACCGCTTCCATCTCAGTACGCTCTTGTGAGACTCACTATTTCTCACCTCAGTATTACTCTCAAGATATTCCCTTTGAAGAAAATAAACTGCGATGAAACCCAAGACTTATCTTTTTCCTGCCATCTACGACAAGTACAACGAACATTCTCTCATTTCGTAAAATCCCTACAAATCAACACACTGGTACCATAGCTCGGCCATGACTACGATATTTACAATTACGATATATTACAGAGTGAGGGACGTGTGCAGGTTAGAAACAAGAGCTGAGAGAGTGTAAGAAAATTATAGTGATTCAATAGCCCATAGAATAAATGGAGGGATAGATAATTTTGAGACACTCGATACCAACAAGCATGTTTGGAAATATAACTATACTCGGTTCCACGGAGTCTGAAGCACTGATTTTGCCAGCCGAGGACAGGTGGATTTGGTAACACTGCGCGATGCACTCGGGCGGTGATTGGTGCATTTCCGTTGTGTCTGAACGTGCTCCAAATTGACTTTGTATTCCTACCAAGGCCTCATTGATTTGTAAGATACCGAAAAATACAGAAACAATTTAAAGCAATGTTATCTTTAATGATAAATATGTGCCTTTTAAATTACTAGAGATAAACCTGAACGACAGTGATAATAAAAACTAAGTAAAGACGCGACTGGATGCATACGGACAACAGTCAGCGACTGATTTATTTACTGTAAATTCATTTCATTACGTTCGATTTCGTTCACACTGCTCGCGGTTTTATTATAGCAGCAGAGTTCAACTATTATTTTCTCATGGGGTCTGCTTTTATCTTACTTTCCTTTCTTCCACCATTAACAAAAATTCGGTTCATTCTTCAGTGATGTAATCCATTATTTTCCCGGCTCTCTGTCGAGGGGACAAAGAAACATGCTTGAGGAAAGGGTACATAGTGACCAGGGATAGGGTGTCCGTCTGTCTGTCTGTATGTCTGTCTCATGATAAGAAAATGTTAGGGAAAATCAAACACCAAACTTATTCATGTAAGAAATAATTTTACCGCATCTGACTGGGAATACAAACAAATGCAGATTTTTAAAGCTACTGTTACCTATGAAGGTAATGAAAATGTGTATGTACACTATATATATTGAGAATAGCATGTATTAACCCCAGTGTGTGTGTGTGTGTGTGTGTGTGTGTGTGTGCTCACACAAATAATTATTAGAAGATAAGGTAAGCGTATCTAGAGTCAGGTTGTATATTAGCAGATGATGTAATGAAGGGCGTGGTGTAGACTGTACTCTGACACTGTGTAGCAGTGGTAGTAAAAACATTCGAGCCTTCACAGGACCTTGGACCACCTCGCTATGAACGTCTGAATTCCCGCCATAGTCGCTGACTTGTCCGTATGCATCCAGTCGTGACTTTACTTAGTTTTTGGTATCACTGTCGTTCAGGTTTATCTCTAATAATTTAAATGGCACATATTTATAATTAAAGATATCATTACTTTAAATTGTAACTGTATTTTCCGGTATCTTACAAATCAATGAGGGCCTTGGTTGGAATACAGAGTCAATTTGGTGCACGTTCAAACAAAACGAAAATCCACCAATCACCGCCCAAGTGTATCGCACAGTGTTACCAAATCCACCTGTCCTCGTCTGGCAAGATCAGTGCGTCAGACTCCGTGGAACCGAGTATAGTGAATAGCTTCAAAGGACGACAGAAGGAGAAGATGATAAGGAAGGAATGGTAAGAGGATAATGACGAGATAGCATCATTTCAGCGAGGTTAGTATCAGCAGTAAATGACTTGTTTGCAGGAGGGACAGAGTTGGAGAGAAGAGAGTTGCTGGAGAAAGAGTAATGGAAGGAGACGGTGATGAAGGAAGGAGGAGGAGGAGGAGGTTCATAATGAAGGTGAGAGGTATAGTGTAACATAGGGAGGAGATGAAGGAAGAAACTAGTTCATTCATGTTCTGAGGTCCGACAGTTCTTGTATTCATGTAGGAAAAGAGATTAAATTTTGTACAGTCGCCCCAAGAAATGATGGCAGAGTCTCAGATTGCTTCGGCCACTCTGCACTGACAGGCTCAATGAAAACTTGGTAAGTCTGTGGTAAAACTTCTGTGCCTTCATCACGTCATGTCAAACAAAATAAATACCATGCTATAAATACCACACTATGAATTATGTAAAACAAGTAACATGAGATAGTGATATTGTATATTAGACGCTAACACTCAGATACCTTTCCGAATTTGAATGAATGTGTAATGTATTACTCCATGCGCTGAGCACAGCATAACTCCCTGTTCTTGATGTATTTGCTTCCCAAATCTAGTTTCGACGACCAATTAAGGAGAACTCATGTGACTGTAATACTATACTATATTTTCAAATGCTATGGTGAAAATACAGCAACAATAAGGATGCCAAAACAATGAAATTTTTCTTAATGGTACCCTACCTGCGGTAGCAGCAAGACCATTCTGCCTTTTATTTCTTGTTTTCCCTCGCCCATAACAATCATAATTTACTTAATTCCTAACTGATGCAAAATTATTTTAAGTTGTATAGGGATATCACAGATTTTTACCCTTTCCTCTTACACTAGGCAACGAAGAGAACCAAAGCATGAGTTTATACGTGTGCAATGCAGAAGCACATGCGTTTTGCTCTTACTTTCAGTTTCTATTATCCTTCTTTTTAAATAAACCTGTATGTACTACTTAGCAGAAAATGCTTCTTCGGAAGTTTTGAATTTAGTAATTTGTTTATGAACGTCTGGATTTTATTCCTCTTGCCAATGGTTTAGATCAAGCTGTGACACAAGTTTGTCATTCTCCAAGGATCTCCGACTATCGGCAGATTTTCGAGGTTCTTTCCTTATAATTCATTCACACAGCCCTCTGGCTTATATTAAAACTTCCAGAGAATTTTCTAAGTAAAAAAAAAACAGGACAAGTATAGTGTAATAACTGCATATAGGTGGTGCGTAGGGGGTGCCCATCATCCACCCACTGAAGTGTAGTGATACTTTATATTTAGGGTAGCTCTACATTTAGTGGAAAGCCAAATGATTTTCTGGAAACCAAGAAATCATTTACAGTGCTGGGTGGCAACCTTATAGCCAACCAACACATGTTCCCTACGTGACAACAACTGGGTTGGTGGAGGATTAGTGCCCCTTCCCGGAAAACAACTAATTAACCTGCCCCATCCCGACCACTTTTCCACCACTGACTCCCCCCAATCCCGACCATTTTAGGAAAAATTTTTTTTTGGCTCAACCCTTCGCTTTTGGTGAGAAACATCGAAAATTCATAGAGAAATCGCTCACCTGAGGTTTAAAGTACTCGATACAGGTAGGAGTACCTCCTTACCTTTCTGGGTTTTCTATCAGGCTGGCACCAAAGAAAACGAGTTCTATGGGAGGATAACTATTTCACACTACTCATAAACGGTATTTATTTATTTACTTGGTACGAATTTGTATGTAGTACGAGAGTATATTGGTTTTCAAGCAGTAATATAGGCATTATAAGCATTGTTTCACTCACTAATACCTGACCTTTTTTTGCCACATTACCTGATCATCATTTCTAACTGTTTCTTCCTCTAATGCTATGTAAAGTTTGTCCTCCACATTGTCATTGATTAGGGAATCACTCTGGCCCTGAATTTCGTACCGTGGCATCACATGGCTATACTGGCCAGGTCACTGATAACAGGTTAATTGCTGAGACAATGGCATGCAGGGGGGGGGAGGAGGTCATGCTGGGTAAGGCATTGTCCCTGCCTGGCATCTTGTAGAGGAAGGTGTCACGTGTATACGTACCAAAAATCACTAGCGAAAATTGAAAATTGTGCAAATTAAGGACCTTGCAATTTTTTCGCATTTATGTACGTCGACGGGATTGGCAGTGGCAAAACGTGTGGACATTAAAGAACGTCGACGGGACGCCGCGGGTTAATAATACGAACAAGAAGCCTCCAACTAGGACTGACCAAAAGGTGATGACTAAGGACCGAACAAAGGACACGATACAGATGGCGACTTGGAATGTAAGGGGTGCAAATGATGAGGTGACAGAAAGAGAGATTGCCCAGGTGCTTGATGGTGTGAAAGTGGATGTATGTGGGTTAACTGAAACTAAATGTTGAGGTGAGAGTGTCAGAGAATGAGAGTATGGATGGGGCATATGCACAGTACTAGGTAAGAATGAGAGGGCAAAAGAAAGTGTGTTTTGTTGTGAGTAACAGATGGAAGGAGAATATAAGAGATTATGGATCAGTTGGCTCGAGGATTGTGTCGGTATGATTGAAAGTTGGACTACAAATGTGGGCAATTGTGTGTGTATACTGTATGTGCCAATGCAAGAATGTGCAAACAGAATGAGAGATGAGTTCTGAACAAATGTGGAAGTGTGCATGGAAAAGTTTGAAAGAAATGAGAGAGTGTTTTTGATTGGAGATATGAATGGGAAAGTAGGGAATGGGAAGATGGATGGAGCAGTTGATGAGTGGGGTGTGCCTGCAGAGATGGATGTGAATGGTAGTGCTTTAGAGGACATTTGTGCCGAGGGGAGGGGGGTGGAGATAGCTAATACCCTCTTTAGGCACAAAATGATCCACAGGTATACATGGCAAGTGATGAGAAGGGTAGGAGGTGAACTGAAAGATCAGAAGGCAATGATTGATTAGGTGTGTGTGGATGAAACGTTGAGAAGGTGTGTAATGGATGCAAGAGTATATAGAGGTTGGTGGAATGGACTTTCGTACTACCACTTGGTGGTGGTCAGAATTAAAGTCCAAATAAAATGGAGAAATAGAAGAAGGGAAGAACAGGAAGAAGTAGTACATACAAGGAGAGTGGAAAAGTTACAAGAGGAGAGAAAAAAGGCAGGATATAAGAGGGAAGTGGAGCAGCAATTGGGTAAATATAGAATGAAGCAGATGGGGGACGTGGAAGGTGTGTGCAACATATTCACAGAAGAAATCTGTGCAGTATGTGAATTGGTGTGTGGGATGAAGAGAAGATGAAACAGCATGGTGGACTGAAGAGGTGAGAGAGGCTGTGGCACAAAAGAAGAAAACATATAGTGAGTGGATGAGAAACAGAGGCATAGAAGAAGTTGAGAGATGGAAGAGAGAGTTATATGTAGAGAGGAAGAGGGAAGTGAAATGATTAGTAAGAGAGTAAGAAGCAGAGTGGATGAGGAATTTGGAAGGAACTTGAGTGTTAAGTGGAGGGAATGTAAGAAAATATTCTGGAAAGAAGTAAAGAGAGTTAGACAAGGTGCCAAAAAAGTTAGCAGGGGAGTGAAATATAAAAACGGTAGATTACTAGTAGAGAAGGGAGAAAATGTAACCAGATAGAGAGAAAACATTATGGAGTTGTTGAACATAGAGAATGAAAGCAGTGCACGTATAAGTGGCTAGGGCATGGCTGGGAGAAGGAGGGATGTGAGAAGAGAGGAAGAAATCAGTAGGATTGAAGTTTTGGATGCAATGAAGAAAGTCAAAATGGGGAAAGCCCCTGGAATTGATGGATTGGGCGGTGAAATGCTGAAGCATGGGGGAGAGTTAGTAGTAGAATGGATGTGGAAGATGTGCAGATTGGCCTGGGAGAAGGTAGAGTCCCGGAGGATTAGAAGTCAGGTATAATTATTCCCCTGTACAAAGGAATAGGGGAAAAAGACGTGCGTGATAATCATAGGGGCATTTATCTTCTTAGTGTAATAGGAAAAGTATATGGTAGGATACTTATTGACAGAGTTAGGGAAGTAACAGAGGAATTGATTGGAGAAGAACAGGGAGGATTTAGGAATTTTAGGAAGGAAAGAGGTTGTGTAGAGCAGATATTCATTCTTCAATCTTTAGTGGAAGAGTTTCTAGAGAAGGGAAAGAAGTTGTATGTGGCCTTCATGGATTTGGAGAAAGCATATGACAGGGTGGATAGACAAAGACTCTGGAAAGTATTAACCCGCAGACTCCCGTTGACATATATATACATCCAAACGTTTTGTCACCATGACTACCATCGACGTATATATATGCTCTGCAATTGCAAAGTCCGTCATTTGCACATTTGTCAAATTTCGTGTGTGATTTTTGGACGAATAGACAGGACACCTTCCTCTACCAGATGCCAGGCAGGAACAATGTCTTACCCTGCATTACCTCCCACCCCTGTATGCCATTGTCTCAGCAAATAACCTGTTACCACTGACCTAGCCAGTAAAGACATGTCGCGCCACAGTACGAAATTCATGACTAGAGTGATTCCCCAATCGATGACAATGTGGAAGACAAAGTTTACGTAGCATTAGAGGAAAAAACAGTCAGAAATGATGATCAGGTAATGTCGCCAAAAAAGGTGAGGTATGTTGATGTGTTTGGTGAGTGAAACAATGCTTATATCGCCTATATTACTGTGCGAAAACCAATATACTCTTGTACTAAATATAAATTCGTACCAAATAAATAAATAAATACCTTTTATGAGTGGTGTGGAATAGTTACCCCTCCCATAGAACACGTTTTCTCTGGAGCAAGCCCCATAGAAAACACAGTAAGGTAAGGGGTACTGTTACCTGTATCAGGTATTTTAAACCTCAGGTGACCAATTTCTCTATGAATTATCAATGTTCCTCATAAAGAGCAGAGGTTTTTGCCAGAAAAAACAAAATCGAAAATCTGCCGAGATTGGGGGAGGTCTATCTATCTGTCTATCTATCTATTGCCAGATGCCTCAATCCCGTTTGGGGTGGCCACAAACAAATCGCCTCCAAGTCGCCCTGTCCCCCGCCATTTCACTGCCCTGCTCCCAACTCACACCCCCCTCTCTCATATACCTCTCCACCCCATCCCTCCATCTCATCCTCGGCCTCCCCCTCCCTCTTTCCCCCTCCACCTCACTCATATACACTCTCTTCATCAGTCTTTCACCCTCCATCCTCTCCACATGGCCAAACCACCTCAGTGTGTTCCTCATAACGCTTCCTATCACATCCACATCCACACCACAATGCTCCTTTATATCCTCATTCGTCAGCCTGTCTCTCCACGTGACTCCACAGGCTCCTCTTAAATAACTCATTTCCACTGCTCTCACTCTTGACTTGTGTCCTTCCAGCAATGTCCAAGCTTCACTTCCGTACGTTAGAGTTGGTATCACAATACTGTCATGTAGTAACTTTTTCACTTCTTTCACAAACAAGAAGCCTTGGGGGAGGTCATTGGTTAAAAATCTGCCGGGATGGGGTGGGTTAAGAATATATGGAGTAGATGAGAAGTTGTTGAAGCTGTGAAGAGTATGTATGAGGGTGTTAAGGCTGCAGTGCGTGTGGATAGTGAACTGAGTGAATTAGTCTATTTGAAGGTTGGATTCAATCAAGGATGTGTCATGTCTCCATGATTGTTCAATCTGTATATGGATGGGGTTATAAAAGAGATACCAGGTAGGGCACTGGATGTTGGAGTGGCCCTAGTGAGAGAGTGCAGTGTTTGAAAACTACCTGTACTGTTGTTTGCAGATGATACTGTGTTGTTAAGTGAAGACGAAGGGGAGCCACAATGCTTGGTGGATGAGTTTGGGAGAGTGTGTAAGAAACGGACTCCAAAGGTGAATGTAAGGAAGAGTAAAGTTATGGTCTTCGAGAGAAGTGAAGTCAGTGAATGAACAGCGAGGCTGGATGAGGAAGAAATGGAAAATGTGAGTGTGTTTGAGTACTTGGGTAGTGTGATGAGTAAGGATGGAAGTTTAGAGGGTGAAGTGCTTGAAAGGGTGAAAGGGAAGAAAGGTTGCTGGATCCTTGAAAGCAGTGAAAAGAAACAGGGAAATGAGCATGGAAGTGAAAAAGCTGCTACATGACAGTGTTGTGATACCAACTCTAATGTATGAAAGTGAAGCTTGGACCTTGTTGGAGGGACAGAAGTCAAGATTTAGAGCAGTGGAAATAAGCTATTTGAGAGGACCATGTGAAGTCTCATGGACAGACAGACTGACAAATGAGGAAGTGAAGGAGCATTGTGGTGTGAATATGGATATGATAGGAAGCGTTAGGAGAAACACACTGAAGAGGTTTGTCCATGAGGAGAGGATCGAGAGCGAGAAACTGACGAGTAGAGTGTACAGTATGTGAGTGAGGTGGAGGAGGGGGAGGGAGGGGAAGGCCAAGGATGAGATGGGTGGATGGAGTCGAGAGGTATATGGAGTAGAGAGGTATATGAGAGTGGGGTGTGTGAGCTGGTAACATGACAATGAAATGGCGGGGGACAGGGCGACTTGAAGGCGACTTGTTTGTGTTCACCTCTTACGGGATTAAGGCATCTGGCAGTAGAGAGAACTGCATGTCTTTGAGTAAAAGTTGTCTGTTTTGGTGCATGGTAATCGAACTATTTAAAACAGCCTACTAACTTCCGCTGCTTTCTTGCTGTCTGTCGTCGTCAATGAAGAGAACAAAATCGGAAATAAATGACTGAGTTACTCCTTAGTATTGTAACAGAAATTATTTTATGAATATTAATGACTGATTTTCATTGTTTATAGAAGCACTTTACTTTTCAGTTGTTGTGACACTAAAAAATTATTGCGTGTTACAAAACGAGATATAAACTCAAATTATTCCTGACTGTCCCTGGGCGATAATTCTTAAATTTCAGTTAGTTTCGTTTAGGGTTTCCTATTATCATAACTTTCTTTTTATGTGAAGAAGGAACCAAAGGCCATGAGTGTGCAAATTGTTCCTTCCAAAAGAAGAACAATATACAAAAGAATGCCAAATTCAAGATCCGTTCATTTCAGAATGCCTGGACACACTGCGTTTGAAAGACAGGGGATGATAGGAAGCAGGGAATACAGACAGAGAGGGACAGTTGCAGAGTTGACCTATTACATAAATGAAGGACTGGGAGTAATGGTTAACTCTAGCATTAGAGAGCTGGACAGAAAAGGGATGAGAGTTTGCTGCTAGATGGGTGCTACACACCCATTGAAGAGGTGGAGGAATGCAAGCAGACAGCTCAGAGCAGCAGTGACCATTGAAGTAGCGGTAGAAAAGAGATAAAGATGCAACAGTGCGGCGAAGAGACAGAGGTTGTAGAGAGTCAGTAAGAAGAGGAGAGTTAGTGAGATGAAAAGCCTTTGACTCCACCCTATTGAGAAGAGCTGTATGATGAGAGCCTCCCCACACATGAAAGTTGTACTCCACACAGGGGCGGATAAAACCCGTGTATAGAGTCAACAATTGTGCAGGGGTAAAGAAGGAACAGAGTCGGCTTAGCACACCTAATCTCTTAGAAGCAGATTTTACAAGAGATGCAAAATCATCTCTCCAAGATAAGTCCCGAGTAAGTGAAACCCTAAGCATGATCAAGGATGATGCAGGATAAAGCCGAATATTACTAAACATTAGTGGGCATACCTGTGGAAGATTTTGTTGGGTTGATGAGTGTGAAGACTAAGTCTTTGATGCATTAAAAAAAGATTATTTTTACCCCAGTCAGAGATATGAGTCAAGTCAGACATTAAGTGTGTCATAGCCTCATCCCTTGTTTGTTGAAGCAACTGCTGAGATAGGCGTTGCGGGAACCGAATGGAAAGGTGAAGGGTGGAGTCATCAGTGTATGAGTGGATAGGGTCAGATTTACAGCTTAGAAGGACATTGATGATATAAAAGGAAGAGTGTTGGTGATAGGACAGAGCCCTGAGGACCACCACTGTTGATAGTTCTAGGAGAAGAACGATGGCCGTCTACAACAGCAGCTATAGAACGACCAGAAAGGACTCTATCCATGAAGCCACAGATAGAAGGATAGAAACCGTAAGAGGGCAGCTTGGAATTTAAAGATTTATGCCAGACTCGATCGAGAGCCTTTGAGATGTCAAATGCAATGGCAAAGCTTTTGCCAAGGTCCCGAAAGGAGGATGACCAGGAGTCTGTAAGGTAGGTGAGAAGATCACCAGTGGAGTGCCCCTGATGGAACCCATTGTGATGATCAAAAAGAAGGGTGTGATAGAAAAGATACTTAAAAATTTTTCTATTAAGAATTGACTCGAAAACTTTTGAGACAGAGGATGTTAAAACAATTGGACAATAGTTAGAGGGTTGGAAATGGTCATCCTTCTTTGGGAATGGCTGAATGAGAGCAAACTTTCGGCAAGAAGGAAAGGTACAAGTTGACAAAGGTGATAGAGTTTGCCTAGGCAGGGTGTAAGCACAGAAGCACAGTTCCTGAGAACAACAGAAGGGACTCCATCAGGCCCATATGCCTTGTTAGTATTAAGGCCTGTGATGGCAGGAAATACATCAGCTAAAGAAATTTTAATGTCAACCAAGAGGAAGTCAGAGGTGGGAAGTGATACATGAACAGCACCAGAATCGTCTAAGGTGGAATTGGAGGAGAAAGTCTGAGCGAAGAGATCTGCTTCATCAGTATAAGAAATAGCTACAGAGCCATCAGAATAGAAAAGAGGAGGGAAGGATGATGAGGTGAAGTTGTTAGACAGGTTTTTGGCGAGATGCCAGAAAGAGGAGGATGAATTCGAGTTGGAGAGTTGAGAGCATTTAGTATGGATGATATTATTTTTAGCAGAGTGAAGAACAGACTTAGCACGATTCCGGGCAGAAACGTATAAAAGATGTGATTCAGGGGTAGGTTGGCTCAGGTACCTTTAATTGGCCCTCTCCTTGTTGTGGATAGGATTAGAACATGTATAATTAAACCAAGGCTTTTTTGCATTAGTCAGAGGATATGAGAAAGGAATGTATGCTTCCATGCCCGAGAAAATAATCTCTGTAATGTGCAAGGCACACTCAGATGGCTTCCGGCCATGGAAGCAATAATCATTACAGGGAAATTCAAAGAAGTACTGCCTGAGGGCCTCCCAATACGCAGCTCCAACGTGCCACAGACTACGTTTCTTTGGAGGGTCCACTGGCCATTGCAGGGCGATAGGACAGGTTAAGGTGATAAGGTTGTGATCGGAGGATCCAAACAGAGAGAAAAGATTAACAGTGTAAGCAGAAGTATTATTTGTAAGGAAGAGGTCAGGAATGTTGGAGCTCTCTCCAAGGCAGTCAGGGATATGGGTAGGGTGCTGTACAAGCTGCTCTAGGTCATTAAGGATAGAAAAGGTGTAGGCTTGTTCACCAGGTGGATCAGTGAAAGGAGAGGAGAGCCAAAGATGGTGGTGAACATTGACATCTCCTAGAATGGAGATTTCAGAGAAAGGAGAAATGGATAAATGTGTTCTATCGTAGAAGTAAGATAGTCGAAGAATTTTTGATAGTAGAATTAGGGGATAAGTAAACAGCGCAGATATATTTAGTTAGAGAATGACATGAAAGCCGAAGCCAGAGTGCAGAAAATGCAGAAGAATCGAGTTCAGGAACATGAGAGAAAGATAGGTCTTTGCGTATATATAAACAACAGCCTCCTTTGGCTTTGAAATGAGTATAGAGAAAGTAGGAGGATACAGAAAAGGGTTTGCTATCAGTTGCCTCAGACAGCTGAGTCTCAGGAAAAGAAGGTGAGGTTTAGAGGAGGAGAGGTGGTGCTTGACAGAGCGAAAGTTGCACGAATGTTGCAGAAATGAAGAAGTGAGTCAGACAGTGTTTCCAGGCAGCTCGGGTCATCACCGGGAGAGGGGCGGATGGTCGGGGCATTTATTGTTCCCCCCCCCAGGAACTCCGAGGCTATGTATGTTGAAGCCATGATTACAGTACATTTTGAATTTTGGAAAAGGAAGTGTAATGTGTACTGTGCATGTAGTCTGATGCTGATAGAGAAATTTGTACTGGAGAGCATGTTGGCCTACTCTCTGTGTTAATGAGACACTGAAAAAGTTCAGCAAAAGGGGATGGTCGGGAACCAGTGCCTAGGACTGATGAAATGGGAGCTCCAGCTCTTCCTGTCATCAGCTTTCCATCCTCCTTGGGAGTACTGCAATGCTTGACTGGTGCTACAGTCTACTCCTACTAAACTAATGAACTGCTTCCTACATTTTTTAATTATACCGGTACTTCAGCATTTACTTATGGTTTTCTATAACAGTTTTGCACAAGAGATTTTCCCTGCAAATATATAAGAATATGGGTATTATCGCTGACCACATCTTCTGCATATTCTCTTGTCACTTCTTAGGCCGACTGTACCATCTTAGCCACACTGAGGTCACCATCTTGGGTACCGTTAGCCTAGTGCAGTTTACTTGCAACTACAGTGTGTAATGCTAGGTGTTTTAGGGTCGGCTTCCCGTCCCATTAACGCCTAGTGTGTAGCTGGGTTCCCTTTCAAGACTGAAGCTTAACAAATAAGCAAGAGGCAGGACACAAAACCTCAAGGCAACAACCTTACACATGTACAGCTAAATTCCACAAGTGGAACGGGTAGATGTCACGAGAGTAATTATACTGAACATTTATAAACCTTAGGCCTAGATTGTGGGTGTTAGTATCACGCAGGATACTATTCGGGACAAGATCAGGTAAAGTGAATAACACTACGATCAGGAGTCCTAGGGCAGAGTGACCAAATACTATCACATAGGGGAACTCCAGGTTTTTTCTATCGAGTGGAGTTCTGTTCACTAAGGCTGTGGCACTGTTTTCACTGTTGGCAGTCTGACTGGTTTGTCTGTCATGTCATTAATTATTGTTATTGCACTGGAGCCTTCGTATGATCTTGGCATGAGGCTATATCACTGAGATGGTAGCGTGTTCGCTCAGACAGACACTTATTCCACTGCCCGGCTGTATCCACTGTCTCACTGTTACTTTATGTATTCCACCTTTCCTTTACACTAACACTGACACTTTTATTTCTGACTTCTCATATTCTAATAATTCACTGTTCTGCTCTTGCTTCACTCTATCACTTTCACTGTGCTTTCACTGTCACTCAATTTCGGAACTGGGTGTAGTGGCGGTCAGGTACAAGGGCGGTGGGAACAACTCAGCCTAACTACTAACAGGGCTGATATCCGCCGGGAGCCTTCTTATTCAGGGGCCACGAGATCACTTGTAATGGCGTCCTTTCTTGTCCGGGGCTGCTGGTGGGGAAGGGTCCCACGCTCTTGGGGCTCGGGGCGGGAGTCTGGCCCTCTGGGCTGGGGCCGAACAGCTGCCTGAATCTCTCACTCAGGCGCCTGACAGAGGACGAGGGTCTCCAGCATCGGGATGTAGGGATGTCCCACCCGGGCGGTCTGGAGGTCCCGTGGGCTGCGGTCTCTGGTGGTTGGGGACGCTGTCAAGAATGGGCTGCGGCGTCGGCCGCCATCGGGGTCCATCAGGCGAGGCTACTCAGGGATTGTGTGTAATGAGAAGAGCCCGGTGGTGGTCACAGGGCCTCTGCAGTAGTTCTCCAGGCTGGGGCCTCCCTTTGGGTCGTAGTCTCATGCAGGGGAGTCAGCACCTGATGGAGGAGTGGCTACCGGCCGTCTCCTGCCATAGAGCCCAGCTACTGGCCATGGCCTTCTAGGGTTGCAGCTACCGACCATTGCAAAGGCCCAGCTACTGGCCATGGCCTGGGGAAGGGAGCGGCTACAGGCAGACTCGAGGGTACCTTCGGCTACCGGCTACCGGCCGTCTCCTGACAAAGGCAGGAGCGGCTACCCGCCATCTCCTGGTTACCTCCGGAGCAGCTACTGGCCGTCTCCTGCAGGAAGGTTGAGCGGCTACAGGCCATCTCTGTTAGGGCACCTTCAGAGCGGCTACTGGCCATTTCCTGATGAAGGCAGGAGCAGCTACTGGCCGTCTCCTTATTACCTCCAGAGCGGCTACCGGCTGTGTCCTGTAGGAGGGTCAAGCGGCTACAGGCTGTCTCTGTTAGGGCACCTTCAGACTGGCTTCTGGCCATCTCCTGATGAAGGTGGGAGTGGCTACAGGCCATCTCCTTATTACCTCCAGGGTGGCTGCAGGCCATCTCCTGTAGGAGGGTTGAGTGGCTATCAGCCATCTCAAGGGTGCTAACTGGAGCTAGAGTAATAGCCCTACCCCATGGTTGTCGAGAGTCGGGTCGCCCGCAAGGTAGTAGCGGTTTCCTGCTATTGTGGCAGCGGGTGAGTTGCGGGTTATAGGGGCACGCGGCCCGGATGGACATGAGTCCCTCTCACACGGAGATGGATCGCGTGCTGCCTACCTCTCCGTGGGCTCTTTCTGGGGGTGTCATGTTGTTTTCAGAGCCCAAACCTGGCCAATTTACCACCTTCGTCGGGGAAGAAGTCACAACCCTGTGACTGATGGTGATAAAGTTGGAAGGTGTCGGTGTGGTGGGCCGGTTGTAATCTCTGTAGTAGGGTGGTCCAGGCCATGGTGGCTGGGTTTTCAGGAGAGGTCGGGTCACAGGTAATGAAGAGGGTGGATGTGTCATTGGTGTTGTGGAGGAGCTGCAGGAGGTGGAGGGGGCCGCGGATTCGGTACCTGCACACGAAGGTCAGCGCCCATGTGGCACGCTGATCTCTCATGGCTCGGGGTGTTGCTAGCAAAGTGCGGGCTGTAGGTGTTACAACAGCGTGCTGGGGCAGTGGTTGGACTGCAGGTTTGGGGAAGGCAGCGGGGGTGGAAGGTGAGGAAGGGCGGGCGTGGGGAAGGTGACCTGAGATGGCAGGTGAGGAGGTTGGGAATGGGGTGGTAGACAGAGGGGGCGGGGAGGGCGATTGTGAGGGTGTGGGTGAGGAGTCTGGAGTACGCAATGTCAGCGGACCATCAGGTGAGGTGTGATGCAGTGTGGTGGATGGCGGGGTTGGGGATGACGGGGAGGAGGAGGCAGGTAGAGAAAGCAAGGGTGAGATGTAGCTGTCATAGGAGTCAGGGGGAGGGTTGGCAGCTATGGTTGGCGGTGGGGATGGCAGAGTTGGGGTTGGGGAGGTGGTGGTGTATCTTGCAGGCGATGGTGGATGGTGGCCAGAGCAGGTGATGGCAGGTTTTAAGGTGGAAGTGAGTGGTAAGCAGAGTGCGCGGCCCTTTGGTGCTGTGGCTGCGTGTGGCGTGGTGGTGGAGGTGGTGCTCCAGGGTGGGATAGTTTGGGGCGGCGCCCCGATGGTGGGCGTGGACGAGGTGGTGGGGCTTGAGGTGGGTGGTGTGTGGGGGTGTGAGGGTGCTCTGGCACTGGAGGTCGGTAGTGGTGGTGAGGTGACAGGTGAGGTGGTTTGAGGTGTGGGTGGTGAGGAGGGAGTGCGGTCTTGTGGCACCATCCCAGTGTTTGGTGGTGGGGTGGCTTGGGCGGTGGCAGGGTTCTTTGCTCGCGGTGTAGGGTGGACTGTGGGTGCAGAGCCAGGGGATGGTGCAGGTGTGGGGGTGGTGGCAGGCGGTGTGCAGTGCTGGAACCGTGGTGGCTTGGTTGGAGGTGGTTGTATTGGTGGTGGTAGTGGGGTTGCAGGAGCTGAGGAGTGGAGTGTGGCGGGTGGTGTGTGTCGTCAGAGGTGAGGTAATGTGGGGTGAGGTGTGGGCTGTGAAGGAGCCAGTGATGGGGGGGAGGTGTGGCCTCACGTTGTTGTCTGGATGTTTGATGATGGGGCAGTGTAGGTGGCAGCAGGGGGCTGTGCTTGTGGTGGAATGGCGGGTGATGAGGTGCAGGGTGTGGTGGTCGGCGAGACATCTGGTGAGGTTATTGTGGATGAGCTGGGGGTCTGTGGGGATGGTAAGGTTGAGGGTGGGGTAGGGGAAGTGAACGAGAAAGAGGAGGTGGGTGAGGGTGGGTCAGAGAGAGAGGAAGGTAAAAGAGAAGAGATAGAGGGAGGAGAGTGAAAGGAAACGTGCCGTTTCCCCCTGTAGCAGACTGGGGGGGATGTGAGGTGGCCCCCGCTAGAATAGGGGTGTGTGGGGGATGTGAGGTGGCCCCCGCTAGAATAGGGGTATGTGGGGGATGTGAGGTGGCCCCCGCTAGAATAGGGGGGTGTGGGGGATGTGAGGTGGCCCCCGCTAGAATAGGGGGGTGTGGGGGCAATGGTGGGCACCTTCTGTGTTTTTTCCTTCTGGTTTTGTTTCCCCTAAGCTCAGGGCAATTGGCTTATGGTGGGACGGCTTGTAGGTGCCATCGGGTTGTTCTGCTGTGCCAGGCAGCTTTTAGCTGCTTGCGGATGTCATGAATGGAGCATTCGTGGCTACAAGAAGAAAATTCCCACGGGTCAATCGCGATGATCTCCGTGGGAAACTGATCGATTGCACCGATGTGTTGAGGGGTGGAGTGGATGGCTAGATGGTGCCTCGTTACTTGGATATCTTTAGCCTGGTCTCTCGTATGGTTATGTATGATAAAATTTTTTTTTATGAAACTTGGGAGGATCCTGATAAGTGTGTGAAACATGAGTTGTTCCTGGGTTTTGTGACCCGCCTCCGGGTATGCAGCAGTGACCAGGCATCTGGCTTAGATTAAAGTGTCATCCAAATTGCTATCAAAAGTTAGGCTATCCAATTGGGATAGTGCCACCACTTTACCTAGTGATGGAGTGATGGCCTGAATCACGAGTTTCGTGAAATTTTGCTAGTTGAGCCCTTTGACGATCTTGGGTGCGATATTGGCTGCCGCTTTGCCCAGTAGCTGGAGTGTAACCACGATTTTTTGCATGTCGTCCTCGAACCCGATATCTAGCAAAGGTTTAATAATTGCCAGGTATGTGTGAACATCATACTGTTTGGGGGTTGAATTTAGGCAGTTGCATATGCGGTTTGGTTGCCATTTTCCCGGAATTTCCTGATTACCTCTCTCGTATGCCCGGGTCAAAAACCACCTTTGTCCACCAAAGTAATGCTACGTGTTTTATGGTTGGCTTCCTGTCTCTCTAACGGCTAGTGTATAGCTGGGTTCCCTTTCTAGACCGGAGCTTAAACAAATAAGAGAGAGGCAGACAAAAACTCAAGGCAACAACCTTACACGTGTAATGCTAAATTCTACAGTGGAACAGGTAGATGTCACAAGAGTAATTATACTGAACAATTATAAACCTTAGGCCTAGATTGTGGATGTTAGTATCATACAGGATACTATTCGGGACAAGATCAGGCAAAGTGAATAGCACTACAATCAGGAGTCCTAGGGCAGTAAGACCAAATACTATCACCGAGGGGAAGTCCAGGTTTTATCTATCAGGTGGAGTTCTGTTCACTGGGGCCGTGGCACTGTTTTCACTGTTGGCAGTCAGACTGGTTTGTCTGTCGTGTCATTAATTATTGTTATTGCACTGGAGCCAGCGTATGAGCTCGGCATGAGACTATATCACTAAGATGGTAGCGTGTTTGCTCAGACAGACATTTATTCCATTGCCCGGCCGTATCCACTGTCTCACTGTTACTTTATTTATTCCATCTCTCCTTTACACTAACAATGATGCTTTTATTTCCGACTTCCCGTATTCTGCTAATTAACTGTTCTGCCCTTGCTTCACTGTATAACTTTCACTGTGCTTTCACTGTCACTCACTTTCGGGACTGGTTGTAGTGGCGGTCAGGTACAAGGACGGTGGGAACTCAGCCTAACTATTGACAGGGCTGAGTTCTGCCGGGGGCCTCAGTATTCAGGGGCCACGGGATCACGTGTAGGCACATCCTCTCTCATCAAGGGCTGCTGGTGGCGAAGGGTCCTGCGCTCTCGGGACTCGGGCAGGAGTCTGGTCCTCTGGGCTGGGGCCGAACAGCTGCCTGAATCCCTCGCTCAGGCACCTCACGGAGGACGAGGGTCTCTGGCATCGGGGTATTTTTTTTTATGCTAGCAAGAAGGAACCAAAGGCTGAGCCTGCATGAACACTCCTTCCAAGAATAAAACAAAAACCATACAAAGGAGAGCCAAATTCAAGGTACATTCATATCGAGATGCCTGGACACACTGTGGTTGAAAGACTGGAGATCATAGGAAGTAGGAAATATAGACAGAGGGAGACAGTTCCAGAGTTGACCTGTTGCATAAATGAAAGACTGGGAGTAACGGTTAACTCTTGGATTAGAGAGATGGACAGAAAAGGGATGGAGTTTGTTGCCAGATGGGTGCTACGTACCCATCGTAGAGGTGGAGGGATGCAAGCAGACACTTCAGAGGAGCAGTGACCATTGAAGTAGTGATAGAAAAGAGATAAAAATGCAACAGTGCGGTGAAGAGACAGAGGTTGAAAGGAGCCAGAAAGAGGAGGAGAGTTGGTGAGATGAATAGCCTTTGACTCCACTCTACTGAGAAAAGCTGTATGTGGGGAGCCTCCCCACACATGAGAGTTGTACTCTAAACAGGGGCGAATAAAACCCGAGTATAAAGTCAACAACTGTGCAGGAGTAAAGAAGGCACAGAGTCAGCTTAGCACACCTAATCTCTTGGAAGGAGATTTTACAAGAGATGCAATATCATCTTTCCAAGAGTAGTCCCGTGTGATTGAAACCCCAAGCATGTTCAAGGATGATGCAGGATTAAGCCGGATATTATTTAACATTAGTGGGTACTCCTGTGGAAGATTTTGACGGGTTGATAGGTGTAAGAACTGAGTCTTTGATGCATTAAAAACAACAAAATTATTTATACCCCAGTCAGAGATACGAGCCAAGTCAGACATTAGGTGTGCCATAGCCTCATCTCTTGTTTGTTGAAGTAACTGCTGAGATGGATGTTGTGGAAACCGAATGGAAAGGTGAAGGGTGGAATCATCAGCGTACGAGTGGACAGGATTAGATGTTCAACTTAGATCACTGATGAATAAAAGAGAGTTGGTGGTAGAACAAAGCCCTGAGGAACACCACTGTTGCTAGATCTAGGAGAAGAACAATGGCCGTCTACAACAGCAGCTATAGAACGACCAGAAAGGAAGCTAGAGATGAAGGCACAGATAGGATGATAGAAACCGTAAGAGGGCAGTTTGGAAATTAAAGATTTATGCCAGTTTCGATCGAAAGCCTGTGAGATGTCAAGTGCAATGGCAAAGCTTTCACCAAAGCTCCGAAAGGAGGATAACCAGGAGTCTGAAAGGTAGGTGAGAAGATCGCCAGTGGAGCGTCCCTGACGAAACGCATACTGATGATCAGAAAGAAGGTTGTGGTAGGAAAGATGCTTTAAAATTTTTCTGTCAAGAATAGACTCGAAAACTTTCGAGACACAGGATGTTAAAGTAACTGGACAATAGTTAAAGGATTGGGAATTGTCACCCTTCTTTGGAACTGGCTGAATGAGAACAAACTTCCAGCGAGAAGGAAAGGTACAAGTTGAAAGACAAAGGCAAAAGAGTTTGCCTAGGCAGGGTGTAATCACAGATGCACAGTTCTTGAGGACAACCAGAGGGACTCCATCAGGCCCATATGCCTTATTAGTATTGAGGCCAGTGATGGCAGAAAATACATCAGCTGAAGAAATTTTAATGTCAGTCATAAGGAAGCAGAGGTGGAAAGTGATGGAGGAACAGGACTGGAATCGTCTAAGGTGGAATTAGAGGAGAAAGTCTGAGTGAAGAGATCTGCTTTATAAGTAGAAGAAAGAGCTACACAGGTATCAGAATAGAAAAGAGGAGGGAAGGATGATGAGGTAAAGTTATTAGACAGGTTTTTTGGCAAGGTGCCAGAAGGAGTGGGAAGAATTCGAGTTCGAGAGTTGAGAGCATTTAGTATGGATGAAATTGTTTTTAGCAGAGAAAAGAACAGACTTAGCACGATTCCGGGCAGAAACATAAAAAAGATGTGATTCGGGGGTGGGTTGGCTCCAGTACCTTTATAGGCCCTCACCTTGTTGTGGAGAGCATTAGAAAAAGTGTGATTAAACCAGGGCTTTCTTGCATAAGTCAAAGGATATGAGAAAGGAATGAATGCTTCCATGCCCAAGAGAATAACCTCTGTAATGCGCATGGCACGCTCAAATGGCTACCGGCCATGGAAGCAATAATCATTCCAGGGAAAATCAAAGAAGTACTGCCTGAGGGCCTCCCAATCCACAGATTCAAAGTGGCAAAGACGACGTCTTTTTGGAGGGTCCACAGGCTGTACCGGAGTGATAGGACAGGTTATGGTAACAAGGTTATGATCGGAGGAGCCCAGTGGAGGGAAAAGATCAACAGCGTAAGCAGAAGGATTAGTTGTAAGGAAGAGGTTAAGTATGTTGGAGCTCTCTCCAAGGCGGTCAGGGATACAGGTAGGGTGCTGTACAAACTGCTCAATGTCATTTAAGATAGTAAAGATGAAGGCTTGTTCACCAGGTGGATCACTGAAAGAAGAGGAGAGCCAAAGATGGTGGTGAACATTGAAATCTCCTTGAATGGAGATTTCAGAGAAAAGAGAAATGAATAGAACGTGTTCCATCGTTGAAGTAAGAGGGTCGAAGAATTTTTGAGAGTCAGTAGAATTAGGAGATAAGTAAACAGCACAGATATGTTTAGTCAGAGAATGACAGGAGAGCCGAAGCCAGAGAGAAGAGAATTCAGAAGAATCAAGATCAGGAACACGAGAACAAGATCAGTCATTGCGTACATATGTGCAACATCCACCTTTTGCTTTGAAATGAGTATAATGAAAGTAGGAGGATACAGAAAAGGGTTTGCTGTCAGTTGCCTCAGACAACTGACAGAAGGTGAGGTTTAGAGGAGGAGAGGTTGTGTTTGGGAGACAGAATGTTACAGGATAGGACACGAATGTTGCAGAAATGAAGGAGAAAGGAGTCAGATGGTGGATCCAGGCAGCTGAAAGAGTCGTCACTGGGAGAGAGGCAGATGATGGGGGCATTTATGGTCTCCCCCTTGGGGATGTTCTTCCTGTGGGTCCTGGGGGCAGTCTGGAGGTCCCGTGGGCTGCGGTCTCCAGTGGTTGGGGATGTCGTCAGGAGTGGGCTGCGGCATCGGCCTCCATCGGGGTCCATCAGGCGAGGCCTCTCAAGGACCAGCTGTAGTGAGAAGAGCCCGATGGTGGTGACGGGGCCTCTCTAGTAGTCCTCCAGACTGGGGCCTCCCTCTGGGTCATAGTCTCGTGCAGGGGAGTCAGCACTTGACGAAGGAGTGGCTACCAGCCGTCTCATGCTGTAGGGCCCAGCTACTGGCCGTGGCCTTCTAGCCTTCTAGGGGCGCAGCTACCGGCTGTAGCAAAGGCCCAGTTACTGGCTGTGGCCTGGGGAAGGGGGCGACTACAGGCCGACTCGAGGGCACCTTCGGAGTGGCTACCGGCTGTCTCCTGATGAAGGAGGGATTGGCTACCGGCCGTCTCCTGTGGGAGGGTCAAGCGGCTTCAGGCCGTCTCTTTAAGGGCACCTTCAGAGCTGCTTCTAGCCATCTCCTGACAATGGCAGGAGCAGCTGCAGGCCATCTCCTTATTACCTTCAGAGCAGCTGCAGGTCGTCTCCTATTGAAGGGTTGAGCGACTACCGGCCGTCTCAGGGGTGCTGACTGGAGCTAGAGTAATAGCCCTACCCCATGGTTGTCGAAGGTCGGGTCGCCCACAAGATAGTTGCAGTTTCCTGCTATGGTGGCGGCGGGCAAGTTGCGGGTCATAGGGGCGCACAGCCCGGGCAGACTTACGTCACTCTTGCACGGAGCTGGACCGCACGCTATCTACCTCTCCATGGGCTCTTTCTGGGGATGTCGTGCTGTTTTCAGAGCCCAAGCCCGGCATTGTACAATGTATGGTCAATGAGAAAGAAATTTGCATTGCATGAGGGTGAGCTTATGGTATATCAATGATATTTGTTGGTATAGATAATTTATCTGACTAACTACCCTGGTTGCTCTGGAATCCGAACCCGCAACCTGCAATATCAGTCACGAATGTATGGATGGCACTGCCGAACCAAATAAACTCGCTAATCAAGTAGGAGTCGAGCTTAGAGCTCCGAGCTTCTTCATCCCCAAAGCCACCACAAAATTAGTTAAAGCACATTGATAATCGATGAAATAAATAAGCAAAACCGTAAAATTCTCCGTTTTTTCTTTCTTTCTTCGAAGGTCTAGTTTTGAAACGGCATAACAAATATCCTTGGTTTTCCCTCCAAGGGTTTTTCATTCTTCAGTAGGTATTGTCCTTGATCCAAAATTTCGTTGGTCATGGGTCAGACCAAGGTCAACGTAAACAGCTCTGATCATTTTCAAACCAAAATAGGAGGATAGACTGGGAGTCAAGAAAGGGTTAAGTTATTCTGTTTTCAGAAGCACAAAAGGCAGGATCAAAGTTTCAGTCCAAATTCCTTTCAGTTGATTATGTCTAGATTTGTTGGAAATGACAATGGACTGCTAATAATGAGGAAGTCTAATTTGAGAACAATAGGTCAAAAGATAAGGTCACAGGGCAAGACCAATTTATTTTTCAAAATTTAATTTGTACCAAAGCTAGTGAAACGGGTGTAGGATCGCAATAGGATGAAAAGTTTCTCATAAAAAAAACAAGTTAAATACAGGCGAGGGGCAAAGGTTCGCATTTAGATCGATTGTAGGGCACAGGTATTGGACTGTGCTCCTCCTCCTCCTCGTTTTTATTATCTCCAAATGAAATTAATCGTTCAGAAAGACTTTCGAAAATGAAGTGGTTAGTCAGAGCCTTCTCTCACCTCCTCACTGTTATGATGCTCTCCTACGATGAACAACTTACTAAAAGCATCGTAAGTCCAAAACACAGAGGCTTTTTAACAAATCAGGGAAACAAATATGGAAAACCTTTTTATACAGTATATGAAGATACATGGTTATCATAGTTGCAAAATCCTTTGTAAGTCTGTTGACTCAATATAAGGATATATATTATGAAGGCAGTTTGGGTGGGGCGATCTGGGACCTCACACTGTTAGCTCTGTTGTCACATCGCCGCCGACACACGTGTAATTATTTGTGTTCACCTCTCTCTCTCTCTCTCTCTCTCTCTCTTCTATTTTAAGCTAGTAACTACTTATAAATGAATTTTAAACACTCTGTATAGATGTAATTCAATAAAAAAGTTATAGTATAGTATAAATCTCCTAAGACTTGTCACCGTTGCTTTTGCGACGTTGTCAGGTGGTGACACGAGGGATAGCCCTGCGTGAGTGGGTCATACTCGGTCAGTCTCCCGCCATGGAAGCTATATAAAAAAAAACGCACCTATACACTTTTACCTCAGGGGTGGTGGAAAAAAGTCGAAAACAAGAGAAAAAATAAATATAAATATAAATATAAGAGAGAGAGAGAGAGAGAGAGAGCACGTGTGTGGCGACGATGTGGCAACAGAGCTAACAGAGTGAGGTCCCAGAGCGCCCCACCCAAACTGCCTTCATAAAATAGAAAGACTATAGCCAAGACCTTACATTTTTTTAAATTTTAGTAAATGCTATTCTGATGTCATAATTACTCATGTGTAAAAGTGCCATGATAATTGTATAGTTAATAATCACGTTGTGCATAAATGCATGGCACTGAAAATGTAAGGATGCACCTACATATGTTTATTCTGGCTCGACCTAGTTTCTGTTTTTGACACTGACATTCCTACTTAATAAAAGTATTATGAACTTTAGCCACACCTAATAAGATGGGTAAGAAGATACTGGAAAGAGGTGGATAGTGGTGTACAAGTGCTCGTGGGCCCTTTGGACCCCTCGCACTTGCTCCTGCGGAGGGCTCTCGCGCTGCACGCTCGCTTTCTCGTGCTTTGCACTCGTTTCCTTGTGCTTCTTACTCGTTTCCTCGCACTTCACGCGTGTGTTGCGATCATTTCAGGTAATCTGAGTCACGTTTATGTGCTGTTCTAGTCTAATGTTGTGCTGTTCTTGTTGTCCGAACGCAAGTCCGAAATACACACACAGACACACAGCTACTGCTATAGTATAATTTAGTTGTAGCTATGGGCAAAAAATTCTACAGAGATCCTATGCCGGGCGCCAGGAGCGCCGTTTTTGGGTCAAAATGTGATCGCTCATTATATATAGTAAAATTTTTCAATCGTGATGGGACCAAGTTTTTTCACATCAGCGAATTTCTTGCGATTTTTGTGCCAATTTTGGTGCGATTTGAATGTGTAGTTTCGGATCCCCAAAATACACACACACACACACACACACACACACACACACACACACACACACACACACACACACACACACACACACACACACACACACACACACACGGCTAGTGATATAGTATATTAGACTGAGAAAGGGGCGAGAATGGACTGGTGAGGAAGTGTGAACCCGATGGATTGAGAATCTTTAAAAAATGAGATGACTATGTATGGAAAAAATGAAAAATAAGTGGGATGGATGGACAGATATATACTACAAATAGTATTAATGTGATATGGAACAAGCTAACACAGTGATATAAATTCCATGAAAGAGAAATGATCGGTGGAAAGAAACTGGAGGAGGAATGTGAGTGCTACCAAATAAGTTTGTATGACAACTAAGGGCAAAACAGAATAGCCGTAGGGTACTAAAATAACATCTAACATTACATTTCCCTTCAACTTCCTTTCCTACCATCTCTCTTTCACATATCCTGCCAGTCTGTTGGTTTCCTATTTTCCTTCATGCTTCCCTCTTCCCCATATTCCTTCCCTCGTTCCTTCCACCCTTCCTGCCTTTCTCTCTCTCTCTCTCTCTCTCTCTCCTTGCACCTCATTTCTTCCTGCCATCCTGCCTCTCTACCTTCTCTTCGTTATCACTCCTGTTCCTCTCCTTCCCCTCATCCTTCTACCCGGATCACGTTGACATTTTTTCCTCGTCTCCATTGTAAAGTTCTTTCTTTATCCCTCCTTGTTACACACACACACACACACACACACACACACACACACACACACACACACACATGCACACGCAAACACACCCACACCCACAGTAAGTAAGTATTTATTGACCACAATATCCAGTTACACATACAGGATTTCAAACAACAATAAATCTTAACATGATAAACAGCACATCAGATATTAGCAAACAGTTATGATTCACAAAACAAGCGAAGTATTAAAGGGTTGATCAGTGCATCTATGTAGCCTGAATGAGAGATGGAAATCATTACACTTCTGATTAGAAACGTAACTGCAATTTGACCAATCACCTTCTTTAACGAAAGAAAAAAAAAATCCCAATGATATATCATGGTTAGAATAAGAGCATACAAAATGAATTAAATACACTTTAAATAATATAGGTTATGATAAACATTATAGTACACACTAGCCAAAACAGGAAAGGACCTTATACACTATCTCCTCAATAGGAAACTGAGCATCGTCACCAATGATTTGACTCCAGGAAGTAAAGTTATATCTTGTACGTATGTGCTGAGTCAGTGGACACACCAGTACATGCAACTCTGTTTGCACAGCACCACATGGACAGAGCCGCTCTGCTACCAGGAGACGTCCCCGTCCACGCCGATTCCAACGGCCCGTCTCAATCGCCAGATTGTGACTGATTACCCGCAGCCG
Organism: Coenobita brevimanus; assembly: GCF_032717465.1. Lineage (NCBI taxonomy): Eukaryota > Metazoa > Arthropoda > Malacostraca > Decapoda > Coenobitidae > Coenobita > Coenobita brevimanus. The sequence goes on along the minus strand of NC_137025.1, from coordinate 38,835,117 downwards.
ACTAAATGCCATTCTGTGTACCTCACTAGTTTTACCACGACATTTATAGATCTCGTGAACTGTTAAGGTAGGGTTCAACACATTATAAATTAGCCTTCTATAAGATATAGAGTTAGAAATTGATTGCTTTAAAGATTCAATGCCGACTTTAACATCATCAACAGAATTATTAATTTAACTCTTAATGTGTTTACTTGTTGGTGTGTTAGCCGCCATGGTCAGCCTGATGGCGTGCACCCACGGGTCTTCGGGCATACCGCGCCTCTCCCCCCACAGTCGCTGGAAAAGCTTCCTCTGCCTTGCTAGTACTAAAGATTTCAGTGGCGGGTACCCGAGTTCCACGTAACAAACGCCCGTGCACGCCGTCATACGAGCTCCCAGCAGCTGTTTAATACCCCAGTTACACAATTTTTCCATTGGCCTCAAGTTCCCATTGAACCAGGACTCACAGCCATATAGGATGGTTGACATTAAGGCTGCTTCAAACATTTTCTTTTTAACATAAAATGGTATGTCTGTATTCTTCTCCAAAAATGACACAAATTTCAGAATGTGGCACATTTTTGCTTGTGCGTGGGCGGTAATGGCGGACGACAGGGTCCCGTCGCTTGTGAATAGGCTGCCCAGATACACATACCTGTCACACCACTGTACGACCATCTCACCAACGCAGAATGGCCCACGATCGCCTACTGACGCATGGATTGCAAAGAACTTGGTCTTAATATTATTCATAACCATGCCATTATTTACACAGAACTGATTCAGAAATGTAAGTTTATGTTCCATCCCGCGTCGCGTTGTCGAGAGAAGAACAGTATCGTCCATAAGGACAAGGAGATGAAACCACTGTAAAAAAAACCATCTGGCCCACAATTGGACTTTATCAACTTAATCATGTTGTTTACAAAAATGAAAAACAATAAACAAGATGTTGGAGACCCCTGTCTGACGCCGATCCTGGATGTTACAGTGGCTGTCCCAATAATGCTCAAAGTAATCCCGTATATCGCCACCAGCGCTGCTAACATTCGCGACCGCACCCCAACTCGCATAACATGCGAAACAATTTGGCGTGAGGGACCTGGTCATATGCCATTGAAAAATCGACAAAGCAAACAAATAACTTATGCTTTCTCCTGTGGGCCAAATCAATTAACAGTCTAAGTGCCACAACATGTTCAATGCAGCCCCGGCCCTCCTGACTCCCTGCCTGCTCCTGATAGGGAACAAACCACATAATTAACCGAGTTGCTAGCACCACGTCATACAGCTTTGCCAAACAATTTATAAAATTTATACCACAGTAATTCTTGGGTAATGATCTTTTACCTTTCATAAATATCGTGACCATACGGGCCAACTGCCAGGATGTGGGATAAGAGCCAGAGGAAAAGACTGCATTAAACAATGCTAATATAAAGTGTATCCACCGGTCTGGTAAAAACTTTATAATTCCTGGGCTTATCCCATCGGGCCCACACGCTTTATCTTGCTTTAATCTATGTATTTCTCGCACAACCACATCAAATTATCTGTCATCATCAAGAACTGGTATGGTTACATTTGTATTAAACTCGGTAGGTACTATAGGTTCAGCATCATGTGGGTTATATACCTCCTCAAAAAAGGCTTTGAAATTCGCATCTGTGGGCTTTTTATTACCGTCATAATCATCACTATCATCTCTATACTCCCCACGCCAGTCTATAGCTTTCCACATACGCCTGTCATCCATATCATTTAAGAGTCTCTCCCACCTGCTCACTGTGACATCCTCTGGCACAGTCACCTGAGCACACCGACTGGCATTAGTACACCTGTACAAAATATCTGCCGTTTGGCTCACATTAGTACCAATGTCAGGATCAAACTGGGGAATATCGAATCGAGAAAGTTCCCCAATAAAGTTTTCGATGTGAACATCACAAAACTTTATAGGACGTTTTAACCGAGATTTCTTCTTCTTACAACCTGAATACAAAACTGCATGATCACCAACCGAACCCTCCCACATACCACGACACACCCTATCCACCACAGGGGGGAACAGAGCAACTGCTATTGGGGCGTGATCCGATGGAAGATCAAGATCATTATTCACAGTGAAACTTTGAATGCAATTTAAAATTTTGGTAAAAGCAATAAACACATCTACTTCAGAAATCCATTCATTACGCTTCCTCTACGTCAGATTGCTCTTATAATGTTTTTCACCATATTTCAAGTTATTTATCACCATTAAATTTTGTTCTACACATACAGTAGTCATAGTATTTGCATTCTCAATAGGCAAATTAATTTGATCAGGAATCTCGGGGTAGGTGAAATAATCAGATCCAGAGACAAGTAAATTCACTAAAATACTTTGAACACCAGTACCAAAACGTGTGTTCAGGTCTCCCATTAGTAGAACATCACAAATTTCCTCTTTTCCACATATGATTTTCTCTTGTATATAACTGAAACTGTTAGGGTTAAAGTACTGAGAATCTGTAGGGGGTACATACGTACACAAACCCAAAGAGCACAGTGCTCAATAGGGACAATCTGAGCCAAATTTGGTCTTTCATTTTACAGTCTACACCCATCACAATTGACTGTCAACAACGCTTTGCCAGTACCACTGTGCCCCCTCTATGTCCATCTGACCTCACAGTGTCTCTATAACAAACATAGCCAGGTAGAGCGATACGATCACTAGTTTTCACTTCATTCAACCCTATCACATCGTAATTCATTAACAATGCCTGTACACTGGGCTTTTCTAACTTTGTACGAACCCCACTGATGTTCCACGACATGATTGCAACATTTCTCCTTTGTGGTCCACCTAGAAAGGAGCCGGTCGCCAGCTGTTGATGACCACCTCATCGCGATAAAGTTTCCTCTCCTTCGTGTCCACCCTGATCGTGCAGCCGACGTTCTCTGGTTTAGTCCTCTCTGCCACCTCAACATCCCGCAGACGCTTCCATTCGTTCCGTGCAGAAGGATGTATGTCTTTCTTCACAAACACACGGTCATACTGCGCGCCAGTCTCCTTTAGCCTCCTGGTCTTTCCAAGAATTTTATCCCGCACCTGCTTCGAAGCCAAGGTCACCAGGATGGGCCTCTTACGTACCCCTGGTTCACCTCGTCCCAACCTCCGACAGGACTCGATGTTCAGGGGTTCGCCCAGTTCACTCCAGATCTTGCTAAGTTTCCACTCGTCCGTCGTTTCTCCAGGTAAGGTATCGCTCTCATCAGGGACACCCAGGACGATCAGCCTTGTTTCCCTTTCTCTCCTGTCGATGGACTCCAGGAAGCTCTACTGTCTGGCAATGATCTCAGCTTGCTTATCACTTTGCTCTTGCATATGTGACAATTTTTTATTGAAAACACTCTCTGGTGATGTTATTTTACTCTTGAGATCTGCCAGTTCTCTCGTGATCTCATCTAATTTCTGCTGTAGCTGACGATTTGGTTCCTCTAACCTGTTTTTTTGATGCGAGGATGCAATTCACCAGTACATCTTTATTCAGTCTTGTTAACTGGTGCTTCTCCATTTGCCATAAATCACTCAAAGACATATCCTGGGAGCTCATTTCTTACTATAAAATTGGTATCAGCTGGCTATAATTACCCACCTATATTTATGGTTGCGAGTAAAGAGGTGGGCGTGGCTGGCCAGACTGACATTCCACTTGGCTATGACGTCACACAATACGTCACGTACCTCTTGTGCGCATGCACGGAACGGGGAAGACGGATCGAGGAAAGGGGGTAGCTCAGGGGTCTAGATTTTCACAGGCTAACTATAACTACTGTAAACACCCTTCAATAACCAAAACTCGACCACAGTGTTCTTACGGTCTTCATGCAGCACTAGCCGGTCTGGGGCTGCCCGAGGAAATTTAAATGAACTGCAGAGCTCTCCCGGTATGTTGTTTACTCGACCGTGTGCACACACACACACACACACACACACACACACACACACACACACACACACACACACACACACACACACACACACACACACACACACACACACACACACACACACACACACACACACACACACACACACACACACACACACACACACACACACACACACACACGGATACTTCTCACTTCTTTCTTCCTATGAGATAAGACACAACCTGAATGAGCTTGAATCAGAATGGAAATGAACTTCAGTTAGTGAGTAGAGTTTGCCCTTGATTGTTGCACACTACAGTATACAAGATGGTTGGGAATATTGAAGGCTACGTGAATGAATGGTGGGTAGATGGGAAGAATGTTGAATGCAAGGAGGAAAGAGAAGAAGTCACTGGATAAGTACATGGTCGTGGGGAACTTTGGGTTAGCTCAATGAAGGTAGGACAACAGACAGAGGAGGATGTGAGTCAGTGAATAGGAAATTAACTCGATAGAAGGACAGATAAATGGATGCACAGGAAAATATGTAAACGGAGGAAATAAAGTCAAATTAGTTGTTCTCACCAGTTAACAATGAATTAGACCATGTATGGGTGAGGGGGAATATAAAGGGAGTAAAAAACAAGACAAACAGTAAAGTAACAAGAAAGGAGAGTGAGTGCAAGAATCTGAATGGAGGGAAACGAAGGGGCACTGGCAGAAGGGGAGATATGGAAAGAACAACTGGAAGGGAAGACAACAGGTAATGGTGGTTAGGGTAAAGAAATAAGGGTTGGCGGCTCTTGTATCGTGTAAAAATCAGCGTAGTAAGAGAGAGAGAGAGAGAGAGAGAGAGAGAGAGAGAGAGAGAGAGAGACTTTTACCCAACCGTTTCCCACATTCTCGTCACTTTCTGCTGTGCTCCTATCCTTTCTTCGTGCATCCTTTTTATTCCCACATTTTTCATCTTCCTTCTTCTCCCTCACTCATTTCGGCTTGTCTTTCCGTTCGTCCACACTTCTCTTAACCACTCACTCTCTCCCGGCCTCTCTACTTTCTGTCATTTCTTTTTCCAGTACTATTCAATTTTTTCTCCCTCCACTTAGCCCTATTTATCTTCCCAGTGCTCCTCCTCTCAACCCTACTCTCCTCCTCCACCTCCTCCTTATAACGCTCCCTTTATACTCTCTTATAATTATCTTTTATATAATTATCTTCTCCATTTCCAATAATTTTTACTTCTCTTTACCCATATACTCTGTCGTCTCTGCTCTGTTCTTCTCCATTTCTTCTTTCCCTTCCTCTTCAGCATCTCATTTTCCATCATTCCTTCCCTCCCCCTTCAACTCTTTTTCATTCCCTACTTTGCCCACACACTTTTTCCTCATCCTTCTCCAGCAAGACTTCCTCCACCACCTCACCCCTCCTTTTACTTGTGTCTCCTTCTTTCCTCCTCCATCTCAGCTGTCTCTTACCCTTATACCTCTCTTTCTTCTCCTCCCTCTTTTTTGCCACTTACAGTAAAGCTTTACAGAACCTCTCAACCAATGGAGTCATCCAGTCACTAAAAAAAAAGAAAAGAAAAAAAGCCTCTTACCTATTCCCGTCGTACAAAACTACCAACATTTTACATTGTCATATTCTCTCTATCTCTCTCTCTCTCTCTCTCTGAACACGTGTGTGTGTGTGTGTGTGTGTGTGTGTGTGTGTGTGTGTGTGTGTGAATTTTCGTGTACTACTGTTATTTCTAATACAGGTAGTTATTTTTATTTTTATTTGCTACTGTTATCCACGTTTCGTTATTTGACTGGAGAATGGAAGAGGGGAAACGAGGGGAAAATTCGATTTTTTTTTTTTTATGCGAGGAAAAAGGAACCAAAGCCCACGAGCCCGCAATTACTGTTCCTTCCAAAAGGAAAACAAAATACAGGAGAGAGCCAAATTCAAGATCCGATCATTTTGAGATGCCTGGTCACATTGCGTTTGAAAGGCTGGAGATCATAGGAAGCAGGAAATACAGACAGAGGGAGACAGTTCCAGAGTTGACCTGTTGCATAAATGAAGGACTGGGAATAACGGTTAACTCTTGCATTAGAGAGTTGGATAGAAAAGGGATGACAGTTTGCTGCTAGACGGGTGCAACGCGCCCGTCGTAGAGGTGGAGGAATGCATGCAGACAGTTCAGAGGAGCAGTGACCATTGAAGTAGCGATAGAAAAGAGATAAAGATGCAACAACGCGGTAAAGAGACAGAGGTTGATGGAAGTCAGTAAGAGGAGTGTTAATGAGACGAAAAGCCTTAGACTCCACCCTACTGAGAAGAGCTGTATGCGGGGAGCCTCCACACACATGAGAGTTGTACTCCATACAGGGGCGGATAAAACCCCTGTATAGAGTCAACAATTTTGCAAGAGTAAAGAAGGAACGAAGTCGGCTTAGCACACTTAATCTCTTGGAAGCAGATTTTACAAGAGATATAATATGATCTTTCCAAGATAAGTCCCGAGTAAATGAAACCCCAAGCATGTTCAAGGATGATGCAGGATTAAGCTGAATATTATTAAACATTAGTGGGTATACCTGTGGAAGATTTTGTCGGGTTGATAGGTGTAAGAACTGAGTCTTTGATGCATTAAAAACAACCAGATTATGTTTACCACAGTCAGAGATACAAGCCAAGTCAGTCATTAGGTGTGCCATAGCCTCATCCCTTGTTTGTTGAAGTAACTGCTGAGATGAGCGTTACGGGAACCGAATGGAAAGGTGAAGGGTGGAGTCATCAGCGTATGAGTGCTAGGGTTAGATGTACAGCTCAAAAGGTCATTGGTGAATAAAAGGAAGAGAGTTGGTGATAGGACAGAGCCCTGACGAACACCACTGTTAATAGATCTAAGAGAAGAACGATAGGCGTCTACAACAGTGGCTATAGAACGACCAGAAAGGAAGCTAGAGATGAAGGCACAGGTAGAATGATAGAAACCGTAAGAGGGCAGTTTGGAAATTAAAGATTTATGCCAGACTCGATCGAAAGCCTGTGAGATGTCAAGTGCAATGGCAAAGCTTTCGCCAAAGTCCCGAAAGGAGGATGACCAGGAGTCTGAAAGGTAGGCGAGAAGATCGCCAGTGGAGCGTCCCTGACGGAACCCATACTGACGATCAGAAAGAAGGTTGTGATAGGACAGATGCTTTAAATTTTTTTTATTAAGAATTGACTCGAAAACTTTTGAGACACAGGGTGTTAAACCAATTGGACGATAGTTAGAGGGTTGGGAATGATCACCCTTCTTTGGGACTGGCTGAATGAGAGCAAACTGCCAGCACAAAGGAAAGGTACAAGTTGATAGACAAAGGCGAAAGAGTTTGCCTAGGCAAGGTGTAAGCACAGAAGCACAGTTCTTGAGAACAACAGAAGGGACTCCATCAACTGCCATATGCCTTATTAGTATTAAGGCCTGTGATGGCAGAAAATACATCAGCTGAAGAAATTCTAATGTCAGCCATGAGGAAGTCTGAGGGGGGAAATGATGGAGGAACATGACCGGAATCGTCTAAGGTGGAATTGGAGGAGAAAGTCTGAGCAAAGAGATCTGCTCCATCAGTAGAAGAAATAGCTACAGAGCCATCAGAGCAGAAAAGGGAAAGGAAGGATGATGAGGTAAAGTTGTTAGAAAGGTTTTTGGCATGATGCCATAAGAAGCGGCAAGAATTCAAGTTGGAGAGTTGAGAGCATTTAGTACGGATGAAATTATTTTTTGCAGAGCGAAGAACAGACTTAGCACGATTCCGGGCAGAAACGTATAAAAGATGTGATTCAGGGGTGGATTGACTCCGGCACCTTTTATAGGCCCTCTCCTTGTTGTGGACAGCATTAGAACGAGCGTGATTAAACCAAGGCTTTCTTGCATTAGTCAAAGGATATGAGAAAGGAATGTATGCTTCCATGCCCGAGAGAATAACCTCCGTAATGCACAAGGCACAATTAAATGGCTCCCAGTCATGGAAGCAATAATCATTCCAGGGTGGAGATCAGAGTATAGTGTGAGAGAGTGTGACAGCGAAGGAGAGAGGAAGCTGGTGTGTGAGAGTACGAGAGTTGCGAGGAAAAAAAATAAACAGTAGAGCTAGATGAGACGGAATTCGAGGCTTTGATGAAAAAGTTCACTAGAAAGTCATAATGGTAGATGAATTGGTTTAGGAAAGCTGGGTAACAGAAAGCTAATGAAAGCCAGCAAGAGGAAAGACTAGTATACTGAAAGGAGAGAAATGAAAAGACCGATAAAAACAGAGAGAGAGAGATTAATGTAAATATACAGTGCATCAATTTCCTCACACTTGTTATACAAGTGACTAAATTACCGCATAGAAATTGATTGACTTAAGAAAACTGACAAAGAACAGACTATTCCAAATCTCTCTCTCTCTCTCTCTCTCTCTCTCTCTCTCTCTCTCTCTCTCTCTCTCTCTCTCTCTCTCTCTCTCATAAATATCTTTGCGTCAGAAAATGATACGGCCAGAGATTAGCACAGTTGGCTGGGGAAGGAGGTGTAGGGAAAGGTGAGGTTGTAAACTGTTTAATATTACACTACACAAAGACCGACTATTTCTCCTGCCAATACAAGAAAAATAGAAGGGGAAAACAATACAAGGGAAGAAAGAATGACGCAAAGGGAATGACTGATGGATAAAAAAAAAAAAATGACTTACCTTTCACGTTTGTACGGTTGTAGGTTATGACTTGTAGAGTCTGCAGGGAGCGAGAGAGATGCTTATCTCTCTACCCTTCCTTCCCAAGTTCAAAGTAAACTTTGATAAGTAAAGACTGTCTGGGAAACATACTTTCTCTCTTTTCTTGACTTACTATCCTATTGTGATATACACTAACACTTATTTCCTTAGGCGATCTTACATTACCGCCCTTCCTTAGTTATACCATCACAACATAACATTTACCGTACCTCAGTTCCATAAACAGTTCCTTACACATAGTTTTGTCACCATTTACAAGTTATACTTTTCATACTTATTATTTCACAGTGGAATGGTGTGCAGGGAAGCAGGGAGAGCAGAGAGCCACCTGGCATCTGTGACACTGCCAGGTGGTGAGTTTTCTCTCTCTTAGCCACCTCTCGGAAGTTGTTCGTACGTGGCAACGTACCTGAGCACTCCTGCCTACTCTTGAAGATCCTTGGCCTTCACTGGGTGGTGGCAGCTTTTCAAGATAATGCACAGCAGCCCAATCTCTTGACCAAGTTCGTCAGTTTGTTCACGAATTGCATTTGTACGCCCCCGTGGCACTTACAACTGTGGACTGTATTCGTGTAAGATTTTGAACACACATACTTGAAAGAATTTCGTCATGGAGATTGTCTGTACATTTTTCTGACAGTAATAGTGATGTGCATTCAGAATGCAAATGTCTATCAAGTGAAAGAAGAGTTTCTTATTCCACTTGACAGAATGATGATTGCACTCCACATTCCTATCTAACAAGCACATGTTATGATTGTAGTCTGCGACTGCATCTGGCTTTCAAATGTATTCACCTGTCACACGATCTATTTTTTGTGTCAGTGAGAGCACCTGTGTGCACAGTTGATAGCATGTGCACATAATGCCCATCTCACCAATGCAGGGCAAGAAGATCCATGCTTCGTAGCAATTCAACAGTGCCTCCCTCTAGCTCATTACTGAACATTGGCATACTGCGTCGGTTAGACCGCACTGTGCCGCATGACCCAATGTTCCCAGCAAGCAGGTGCAGTGCCAGTTCTGGAGAGGTGTATCAATTATCTATGTAGAATATGTGACCTCTACCCACAATATCCTCCATAATTTTGTCACCACTTCACCAGAAATGCCAAGACGATCGTTATGGGGGATTTCTGTCTTTGCCCAGTGTATATTATCATATCCAACACCCATCTCACACTCACACAGTACAAATATCTTTAACCCCTTAACCGCGGGACGTCACTTTCGTGACGCTTGGGAGCAAGGGATCATACTGCAGGGCGTCATTTTTGTGATTCTGTGTTATTTTGAATTTGCCCGGGCTTGCAAGTGATGTCTTGTATCATCTATCAGTACTGCCAATGTCCAACACTAGTCAGCACTCCTAATCTCATCTGTACTCCAATCCATTGTTGACAATTTAGCCATTTCTCCCCGTTCTTGACACCCCTCCCTACCTCCCCTCCATTACCCACTCCTCTCGCCTGCCTGGCCGTGCTACACTAAGTAAATGTTCCCTGGAATTTTCCACTGATTTCATCCATTGAAATAAGCCCTATGCCCTATTCTTATACCAAATAATATATACAAGAAAGAAATAAGGTAAGTGATAGTGCCATACACCTGGAATTGGCTAATTATCACCTGACAACACCTCACGTGCACTCGTTTGTTAATTTTTGCTGTTTATTTCCCCTTGAAATATGCCGTATAATCTATTCTCGTAATAAAAATATATATAAGAAAGGAAGGGAGAAGCCTAAGTGATATTTACATTCACCTGGAACTACCTAATTTATTATGTATTGTCTAGATTTCCTGCCAATCATTTCATAATGTATATATTAGCAGCTGTCACCACGCTTACATTGGCAGCATTGCACTCCCCTTAGGCGGCTACGCCACCACACTGTATTCAGTTTACTGTCGTCTCTCAAGGTGAAACCACGTCGGATTTGTGCCTGTCCAATTCCGCCGCTTTTTAGCCCATGCAAAGGGCCCTGTGACCTCTACCCCCTACTAAACCTCGTGTGGAAAGGGGTAAAGGGCTAAGTGACTGCTGTGGAACGTCAACTGGCTAATTTGTCAATGAAAATGATAGACAGTGACTACGATCTTTCTGATGAGTAAAACAGTGCAAGTGGAAATGTAAATAATGTGTAAATAATGTGTAAACAGCAAGTGAAAGCAATGAATGTAAATATAAATGAACAGTGGAAAATAGTTTTATAAGTTACTGCAAGTGACAGTGCATAACACAGTGTAAATAAAATAGAAATGTAAATATTGTAAATAAAATGGAGAATGTAAATAGAAATGTAAATGAGTAGTAATATAAGAATACGAGTATATATACTAGGAGTAATGAAGTGAAAGCTTCACGCTAGCATGTATGAATACTATGAGTTATGAAAGTGGAAGTGAAAGTGACCGATTCACTCTCAACGCTAGTATACAGGACGAGAAAGTGAACACTACATATTTTACTGAAAGAGAAATTGAATGTCTACAGTAACAATAAACTACTATTACTGAAGGAAACTTATGGATAAAGACTGTAAATATATATAAGTGTTATATAGTAATAGAAATATAAAGTGTGAGTGTTTTTCTGAATAATAAATGACAGAACACCAGCGACGAATGAGTGCAAGTTGGAAGGTCATACGCGCTCATAATTTTCATTGCTTTCACAGTGTCTTTTTTTTTTTTTAGTATGGATTCCAAACTATTTGAGAATCATAGAATAGTGTTTCTAGTGATAATATCAGGCTGTGGTAATCATATTACGGGTTGTCGGGAAGTGTAAAGTGGAGACTTCGTTACCCAACTTCAAAGGTCTCCACAAGTCCTGAGGTACTCGACGAAGGCTCAACAAACATCCCAAGAGAAAGCTGAAGGTATGTGCCATACGTGTATATAATTTTAATATTCTAGGACTAATAACTGATTTTTGGCAAATATTTTTAGAGAGTGTGTCAGAGCGCAAATATGCCCGCGAGACAGGCAAGTCAAGCAAAAACAACCCCGCGGTTTAGGGGTTAAGCTCAAACGATGACATTTCGATGGGATGTACTGTCTGAAAGAAGTACGGCCATGGAACAACATGAACGATTCATTGATCACACCTTTTGGAAAGCCTCAAAATATTGTTTCATTTTGCTTTTGAGGCTCTCCAAGACAGGCCAGATCTTGCACAAACTCTCTGTTGGGTCTATGGTAGTGCTGTCCGAGAAATGATGGAACCGTTGGATGTTCTGGTACATGTTCCGAGAAATGCATTTCCTGAATATGCTGAGGTGTGTAAGAACATCAGTCGTCCACTATTCAACAATCATATGTTTCTTCACCAAAGGAATCAGCATTGCCAGACCAAGAACATGTTCAACGAAGGTATTGTCACGTCAGTCACAATCGTGCCCTGTAGGTCCCATGTTATCCATTATTGGTGGTAGTCTGTTGAATAAACCTCTTGATCTCCGTTGCAGTGTCATCATGTACTCGTCAAAAAACAACAGAAAGAGACTGAACACTGAACTGTTTGCCATCAACCCTGTTGTGTCACATACACCAGAGTCAGTGTTGTCAAACATAAAGGTCCTCAGTGTGAAGTTAGTTGTAGATGTTCATGAATATGATGCATGGCAAGGTGATGCCTATACCTGCGACTCTTAACTGGAGTATCTCTTGATCTTTTGCGGGCTGTCACTTTTCACGACAGATTTTCTAGACTGTCATGAAGACAGAAGGGCAGACAAGGTTTCCAGTGCTGAAGAGGATATCTTTGGTATTGGCTCAGGTGGTGCAACTGCGCGGGATGGTGAGAGACCGAGTGAGGTGAAGGGATGTGGTGATGAAGGTGGAACATGGGGGGAGGAACTTGCACTGTGCTCCTTTCGCAAACGGTCCTGCGACATGCTTGCCTCCTCCTCAGCCTTTTCTCCAGCACATAATTGCATTGCCACCTTCCTCTTCTTAGCCAATGGCAAAGCTATCTTGTGGCGAGAAGGATGTGGAGCATAGTCAGTGTCATCAGAGTCCTTGTCATCATCTCACTTGGCAACCACTCATCACTATCTTCCTCTGAGTGGTCATCTGTGATGCTTCCGTGTTAAACCTCAGACCTAGTATGGTTGTCATCACTCCCCATCCTTAGGGAAGAGTTCAGCCTTTATTTCAGGGGTTGTATGGCCTTGGTGTGGGCACAAAGGATGATGGTGCGAGGGGGTGCTGGCCTTGAAGGGAACGAAGATTTGACGTCCATGCATGACTGTCACACTCTGTACTGACATCTTGACTGATTTGGGAGGTAGAGTAGGTCAGTGTCAACATCTCCCCGATCTTCATCACCCTCCCAAAATTGCTTGGAGCTTTTTACAGATCTTGCTGCATCAAAGCCACCAGCCACACTATGGTAAAGCGTCATTTGATGCCAGCGGCCATGGAGGGGTTAAAGGAATGTAAGAAATTCATGTGAAAAAGAAATGATGACTAGAAAACCGGAAAACGTGGCTATGTTTCTGATAAGATATTTAAGACATGAGAATGAGAAAAGGACAAAACAGTTAGAATAATGGAGAAGTAAATCACTTGCTTCTTCCTCCTCACAGCACTAACAAATCAATATCAAACTCTATGTACAGGTGTGTGGGATGAGACCTAAAGCAAGAATTTTGGGAAAAAGGGAACACAAATGGGAGAGACATTTTGTAATAAAAAATAAAAATAAAATACAAAACCATGAAGAACAACCTTCATTCATTAGATGCAGCTACTTATGTTTTTTTTTGTTTATTTGTATTACTTTGACGGCTTCATTACATTCTTTATAGAGTAGGCTAAGCTATAGTAAAGGAGCACATGAACGCCTGATGTAATCCCTCTAATCTGAAACGTGTAGGCTATCCTAAATTGAAGATTTATGAGGAGGCCTCGAGAAAATGGTAAAACTGATGGACTTGAATTAAGGAGCTTGAAAAAATCATGATATATAGTAATACTGACTGGAGGGAAAACAACACAAGGTGTTATGCAGCTTCCCCAAAATATATTCTTGATAGAAAAAAAAAAATTAAGCATCTTTCCTATCACTACCTTCTTTCTGATCGGCAGTACGGGTTCTGCCAGGGGTGCTCCACTGGCGATCTTCTCACTAACTGTACCTTTTCAGACTCTTGGTCATACTCCTTCTGGGATATTGGCGAAAGCTTTGCCATTACCCTTGATATCTCAAAGTTTTCAGTCGGGTCTGGCATAAATCTCTAATTTCCAAACTGCCCTTTTACGGTTTCTGTCCTTGTATCTGTGCCTTCATCTCTAGAGTCCTTTCTGGTCCGTCTGTAGACACTGTTATAGCCAGCCACAGTTCTTCTAGAGCTATCACTAGTGGTGTTTCTCAGGGCTCTGTCCCGTCACCAACTCTTCCTTTTATTCACCAATGTCCCTCTTAGATTTACAGCTACCCTATCCACTCATAAGATGATGACTCAACCCTTCGACTTTCCATACACTGCATGCAATATCCATCAAGGTACTTAATTCAACAAACAAGGGATAAGGCTATGGCACACCTAATGTCTGATTTGGCTTATGATTGATTGAGGTAAAAGCAATGTTGTTTTTATAGCATCAAAAACTAGGCATTACATCTATCAACCCAACAAAATCGTCTGCAGGAGTATTCTCTATTTTTTTTTAATATCCAACTCAATCCTGCATCACCTTTAAACATGCTTGGGGTTTCATTCTCTCGGACTTTATCTCGGAAAGATCATAATTATTACCTCACAGGTAAAATCTGCTTCCATGAGATTAGGTGTGTTAAGCCAACTCCGTGTCTTCTTTACCCCTGCACAATTGTTGACTTTATACATGGGTTTTTATCAGCCCCTGTGTAGAGTACAACTCTCTCATGTGGGTAGGCACCCCAAATACAGCTCATCTCAACAAGATGGAGTCAAAGGCTTTTCACCTCATTAAGCCTCCTCCTTCAACCTCTGTCTCTTCGCTGCACTGTTCCATCTTTATCTCATTTTTATCGCTACTTCAATGGATACTGCTCCTCTTAACTACTTGTATGCATCCTTCCACCACTGCAGCGGGTGCGTAGTACCCGTCTAGCAACAAAATCTCTTCCCTTTTTTGTCCAGCTCTCTAATGCAAGAGTTAGCCGTTACTCCCAGTCCATCATGTATTCAACAGGTCAACGCTGGAACTGTCTCCCTCTGTCTGTGTTTCCAACTGCCTATGATCTCCAGTCTTTCAAAAGCAGTGTGTCGAAGCATCTCGATATGAACGGATCTTGAATTTGGCTCTGTTATTTTGTTTTTGTTTTTTCTTAGAGGGAATAATTTGCAAGCTTCTGGCCTTTGGTTCCTTCATCCTTGCATTAATAAAAAATCTTCCCCACCCTGTAGATCCAATGTTTCTTTAAATGTACACAACACGACATGCACGGGGAGATTGATAGGGTTGGTATTTCTGACAGTGGTCTGTATCTTGCTTCTGTTTGCATGCACACAATAATCGCCATATCTGTGATACAGCAGCTGCTCTCATGTTAGATAATAATCTATCTATCTATCTATTGCCAGACGCCATAATCCCGTACGGGGTGGCCATTTGACTCTGAGTTATTTGTTTTACAGGGAGGGGCACTAACCCTCCACCAACAAACTAGGATGAATTATTTATTCTGTGCATAGAGTCACTACCAATTTTATACAACACTGATTTATGTACCACTGATACCGTTTGTCTAAACAATTTGCATGCCATGTTGTAATATAATATTAATATATTTGCCTGGACCGAACTTACTGTCGGACTACTTCGAACTCAGTGTAGAATGAAAATATCTAATAGTGCAATCATTTCTAAGTCATCGAAGGTGCATTATAATACCATGCCATGTGATAATGACATTACTTAATTGCATAACTATCGATATTAATTGAACATGAAGTGAGTGAATCCATTGGAGACTTTTATGAAGTACCGGTGCATTACCAGACGATGCCAAAGTGCACCCTTGATATTCACACTCACCACGGAGACGGGGCCGTAAACATTTTTTGGTATCATGAAAATACACTTACTGCCACTGACATATTTTCGTTATTTTGCTTTATTATCATTGTATAGACTAACTATTAGGATTTAAGGTAATTAAAGTTTGTGCCTATAAGATCCTTGGCAACTTTACCATATGAGGATAGCAGGCCTACCAACATAATGCAGGTGTATAAAATTACTTGCCAAAAAGCTTAGACCACTGTGCCAGTTTATTAGAATGAGGGAAAAATATGATACTTTGGAGGGAGATAATATAAATATATGAAAGTGGAACACAGATGGAAAATGCAGAATTGCGTAAAAAAAGAAAAAGGAAAGTTGGAGGTAGGAATAAGGAGTCAGGACAGAACAAATTGGTTTTAAAAAATGAACCGATTTGGACCTAGAAAATAACAGGGAAAAATTATTTAGATTAACAATGAAGCTCAGCAAAAATGCACATCACGCCATAGCAGGAGACTCTGAGAAACCTAAAGGCTCACGGTAGAGGCAAATATTAACACTGGTAGGCCTAGAAAGACTTGAGCAGAAACACCATACGTTGCCCTGACACCGTTGTATGTAATACTCTCAGACTCTCCCTCCTGGATCTCTCTGGTTGCTAGGTATCGCTCTCAGCTGGAACCTCCTTTCTCCTTTTCCTGTCTTCGACCTCCTCCTGCACTGGGAGAAGGTCCAATATTAACCAGTTTGTGTTGTGGAAAAAATAAGGATAAACAAACAGAAAGATTCGCGACGGAAGATTTAACCCGTCACATCCCGAGATATTTCGCACCTGCGACACTCCCCAATCCCGAGGTATTTTCTAAAATTTTTTTTTTGGCTAAAACCTCTGGTTTTGGTGAGAAACATCGAAAATTCATAAAGAAATCGATCACCTGAGGTTTAAAATACCCAATCCAGGTAGCAGTACCTCCTTACCTTACTGGGTTTTCTAACAGGCTGGCAGCAACGAAAACAAGTTTTATGGGAGGGTAACTATTTCACACCACTCATAAACGGTATTTATTTATTTACTTGATAAGAATTTCTGTGTAGTACAAGAGTATATTGGTTTTCAAAGAGTAATATAGGCATTATAAGCATTGTTTCACTCACTAACTCATCACCATACCTGACCTTTTTTTTGCCACATTACCTGATCGTCCTTTCTGACTGTTTCTTCCTCTAATGCTATGTAAACTTTGTCCTCCACATTGTCATCGATTGGGGAATCACCCTGGCCCTGAATGTCTTTATTGGCCAGGTCACTGGTAACAGGTGAATTACCGAGACAATGGCATGCAGGGGGTGGGTGGGAGGTTATGCAATGTAAGGCATTGTCCCTGCTTGGTATCTTGCAGAGGAATAGAGTAAGGTGTCCTGTGTATATGTACGAAAAATAACACGCAAAAATTGAAAATAGCGCAAATTATGAACCTTGCAATTGCGCAACGTACCAGTACGTCGTTGGGACTGGCAAATGCAAAATGTTGCAACGTATCCATACGTCGATGGGACGCCTCAGGTTAAGAAATGCTAAAAAAGTGTGAAAGTATAACAGAGAGAGAGAGAGAGAGAGAGAGATGAGGGAAATGAGTATAAGAAATGTATATGGAAAGGAGGGGATGGTAAAGTACGAGAGGGGGAGATGGTTGAGAGAAGCGGGTGAATAGGAGAGGTTGCTGAGCAAAGGAGAGAAAGAGAAGCAAGAGGAAAAGAAAAATGGCCATATTCTTGTTGACAATGGAAACTTCATAGCACCACTACAATAGTTTTTTTTTTTTTTTTTTCATATATATAATATACACTGTAATTGAATTCTCTCCCACATTCTGTAATATGTTTTAAGCTCGAGATGCCTGTATATTGAGATGCATTTTGCAGATTAACCCCTACACCGCGGGCATGTTTACCAATGACTTGCGTGTGCCGCGGGGTTATTTGGGCTCCGACAGACTCTCAAAAAATATTTGCCAAAAATCAGTTATTAGTCCTAGAATAATAAAATTACATATGCTTATGGCACATACCTTCAGCTTTCTCCTGGAATGATTGTTGAGCTTTCGTCTGTTACCGTAAGACTTGTGGAGACCTCTGAAGTAGGGTAACGAAGTCTCCACTTTACACTTCCCGACAACCCGTAATATGATTACCACAGCCAGATACAAACACTATAAACACTATTCTACAATTTTCAAGTAGTTTGGGATCCATACTAAAAAAAAAAAAATACTGTGAAAGCAATGGAAATTACGAGCGCGTCTGATCGTCGCACTGGCATTAGTTCGCTCTTGGTAGTCTGTCATTTATTATTCATAAAACCCCTCACACTTTATATTTCTATTACTATATAACACTTATATATATCTACAGTCTTTATCCATAAGTTTCCTTCAGTAGTATTAGTTTATTGTCACTGTAGGGATTCAATTTCTTTCAGTAAAATACGTAGCATTCACTTTCTCGTCCTGTATACTGGCATTGAGAGTGAATGTCACTTTCATCTTCACTCTCATAACTCCTAGCATTCAGACATGCTAGAGTGAAACTTTCACTTTCATTACTCCTAGGGTATATACTCGTATTCTTATAATACTACTCATTTACATTTCTATTTACGTTCTCTATTTTATTTACGTTATTTACATTTCTATTTTATTTACACTGTGTTGTGCACTGTCACTTGAAATAACTTATAAAACTATTTTCCATTGTTCACGTATATTTACATTCATTACTTTCACTTGCTGTTTACACATTATTTACACATTATTTACAATTCCACTTACACTGTTTTACTCAATAGAAAGATCGTAGTCACTCTTTTATCAATTGTCAGCCCTTTACCTCTTTCCACACGAGGTTTAGTAGGGGGTAAAGGTCACAGGGCCATTTGCATGGGGGTGAAAAAAAGCCTTGAAGTCAGCAAGAAGAAACATACGTACTCTCGGTTCGGAAGATGAGAGTGAACTGATAACGGAGGACCAGCGTGGAGGCCTGCTAGGGGTTATTCAGAGTTACCAATATTACTTCTTGAAACAGCTAAGTCTAGCACTGATATGATTGGCAGGAAATCTAGACAATACATTATAAATTTGGTAGTTCCAGGTGAATGTAAATATCACTTAGGCTTCTCCCTTCCCTCCTTACATGTATATTTATTACGAAAATAGATTAGAGGCCTACTTAGGAGATATATATTTAGAGCTACCAATGTTATATCTTGAAACAGCTTTGTCTAGCACTGATATGATTGGCTGGAAATCTAGACAATACATTATAAATTAGGTAGTTCCAGGTGAATGGAAATATCACTTAGGCTTCTCCCTTCCCTCCTTACATTTATATTTATTACGAAAATAGATTATACAGCATATTTCAAGGGGAAAAAAGCAGCGAAAATTAGCGAACGAGTGCACGTGAGGTGTTGTCAGGTGATAATTAGCCAGTTCCAGGTGTATGGCACTCTCACTTACCTTATTTCTTTCTTGTATATATTATTTGGTATAAGAATAGGACATAGGGCTTATTTCAATGGATGAAATCAGTGAAAAATTCCAGGGAAGATTTACTCAGCGTAGCACGGCCGGGCAGGCGAGAGGATAGGGTAATGGAGGGGGGGTAGGGAGGGGAGTCAAGAACGGGGAGAAATGGCTAAATTGTCAACAATGGATGGGAGTACAGATGAGATTAGGAGTGCTGACTAGTGTTGGACATTGGCAGTACTGATAGATGATACAAGCCCCCACTTGGAAGCCCGGGTGAATTCAAAATAACACAGAATCACAAAAGCGATGCCCCGCGGTATGATCCCTTGCTCCCAAGCATCACGAAAGTGACGCCCCGCGGTTAAGGGGTTAAAGAGGTAAGGAAGAGGTGTTACGAAACCTAGAAAGCCACTTTGAATGGGATCAGTTGACAAAGGGTAAAGCAGTGACTCCCAGCCACCTAATCCTTACACCAGAAATAATGGAAGGCTGGACACTGAAAAACGGAGAAGAAGCAGATTTTATATTTTTAGAAGGATACGGGGAGAAGGAACTTAAATTCAGGTGACAATAATTCTCACGGAGGAGTGACATTTTATCATTATGAAACTGTGGCGATGGAGGTGGAGGGTCGAGTTTTAGGGAAGGACAGAGGAGGGGGATGAAGAGGAAAGGGTGGGGAAGAGTATATATTCTCTCTCTCTTTCTTTCTCTCTCTCTCTCTCTCTGTTTACTTCGTTTTCCTGTACCTTACTGTGTGCATTTTCGTTTCACTGAATTCTCTCTACCATTCCATTTTTTGCAAACTTCCTCCTCACTTAATCCCTCCACCAGGCCTAATCCCCTCATTCCATACTCCTCCATCCCCCGTTTTCCATCGTTATCTTTTTTAAAACATTTCTTTACTTATAACCCCGGATTCCCGCCATCCCATTCAATAAAAAAATATATTGAAACATCCGTGACATATTGCTGAATCTATTCTTACAGAACCAGCCGCACTTCCCACCCTCTTCTTCACACCAAAAATAGTGGCCTCAACACCATTACCCAACCATTTATATGAGGTCTGTCCAACAGGAAACCAAATTTTTTAAAACAGCCACGAACAAGCTGGCGTAGCGTGACTGCGATGCATGCAATGTGTAGCAAGTACTTTGATCTGTAGTCTAACACAAGCCTTGTCACCAAGCCATCAAGTTATATGCTCTGGAGTAAACGTTTACTAAGTGTACTTGAGGATTTGTTGCTGGTTAAACAATGAAGGATCTTGAAGGGCAATGTATTTGTATTAAATTCTGTATCATATTAGGAAAAACTTTAGCTTTCTGAAAAGTGTCATAACAGGTGATGAAACATGGATGTACGGGTAAGATGTCGAAACGTGAAGACAGTCGTCACAATGGGTTGGAACATCGTCACTGTGACCAAAAAAAAGCACATCAGAGTCGCACAAATGTAAAGGTGATTTACAGAAGATCGTCTTTTTTTTTTTTTTTTTTTACTGAAACGACGTTGTTTATCATGAGTTTGTTCCACGTGGTAAGACAGTCAATAATGAATTTTACCTGGATGTCATGAAACGTATGAGTGAGGGAGTGCGAAGAATGAGGCCTGAGACGGCCAATCAAAACCAGGATGTTACACCATGACAGTGCACCTGCTCACACGTCGCTCTTTAACCGTGATTTTTATTTTTATTTTATTTTTTTTTTTTTGCGAAGCAGTAGACGACTATCTCTCCCCACTCTCCGGATTTCGCCCCTGCGTCTTCGCCCCCGCCTTCCCCCTTCCCCCTCCCCCCGCAACAGAAAATCCACTCTGAAAGGTCGCTGGTTTCAGATGACAGAAGAGGCAGAAAGGAATTCGCCAATTGCACTAAACACACGTCCATTCAAGCGCGTGTGCCTCGATGACTAGGTCGCATGGAGTGATGCAGCTAATGCTAGACTGAAGCTCAAAGTCACCAGTACACAGCGCTCCCGTCGCGATCATGCTATGCCGAGTATTGGGAAAGCTATTTAATAAGTTCTTTCTTTCACAATTCCTACGGTAAAAGTGATGTCAGCAGTACTCACACCTATAAGGGATGAGCAATACCCGACACAATTTTTTTTTATGCAAGGGAGGAGCCAAAGGCCAGAAGCCCGCAAACCTTTCCTTCCAAGAAAGCAACAAAAACAATACAGAAGAAAGCCAAATTCAGATCCATTTTTTTTTTTCGAGGTGCCTGGACACACTGCATTTGAAAGACTGGAGATCATAGGAAGTAGGAAATACAGACAGAGGGAAACAGTTCCAGAGTTGATCTGTTGCATACATGAAGGACTGGGAGTAATAGTTAACTCTTGCATTTGGGATGAGTGTTTGTTACTACACGAGTGCAACGTGCGAATTGTAAAGGTGGAGGGATGCAAGCAGACAGTTGAGAGGAGCAGTGACCATTGAAGTAGCGATAGAAAAGAGATAAAGATGTAACAGTGTGGCAAAGAGACAGAGGTTGAAGGAAGCCAGTAAGAGGAGGAGAGTTAATGAGACGAAAAGCCTTTAACTCCACTCTGTTGAGAAGACCTATATGTGGGAAGCCTCCCTACATATGAGAGCTGTAGACTACACAGGGGGGAATAAAACCCGTGTATAAAGTTAACAACTGTTCAGGGGTACAGAAGGTACGGAGTCGGCTTAGCGCATCTAATCTCTTGGAAACAGATTTTACATGAGATGTAATATGATCTGTCCAAGATAATGGACAAAGGAAACTGTTTTTGTGGGGATTGCATAGTAAAATATGGCTCTTATTCTTCCTCGGATTTTCCTCCCCTTGTTCTACTCCCTGAACTTCCAACCATAGTAACGGGTGATTCTCTCTCTCTCTCTCTCTCTCTCTCTCTCTCTCTCTCTCTCTCTCTCTCTCTCTCTCTACCACTGTTTCATCCCTGTGTGTACCTACCCGTTCGCTGTCATTTTTTTTTTTTATAGGTAAATTTACATTGTTTCTCCACTGTCGTAGCACTTTAAGAACTTCTCTCGGTTCCGCACAGATAACCTGTTCAAGAGATACTACTTTTTTTTTCAGATTTCCGTATGACTAATAGTACATCAGCCAACGCAGGAGATTATCAATGTTTTATTTTCACGATCCCAGTCATTCACACATTATGTCACTCTCATTTCTCTGTTGTTTAGGTGTTTTGCCTTTTTTATTCTTTTCATCACTAAATTTTCTCTTCATTCTCTATATAATTGTCGTTCTTGGGGTTCCTTCTTCTTCACTGATATCGGTATTTCCTTCTTCTTACATCCCCTCTCTCCTTTCATTCATCCTTCCGTCAGCCAGTGGGCTGAGGGGACCAATTCTCCACTCTCCAGTGTTATGGTTGTTATTAAGGCGAGTTGAACCCAATACACATTTACCTCATGAGAGAGAGAGAGAGAGAGAGAGAGAGAGAGAGAGAGAGAGAGAGAGAGAGAGAGAGAGAGAGATTTTTAGCGCTTGAACTCTTTTAACTCATAAAAGACCTTTTTCAACTAGGTGTCTGTGTACGTGTGTCTATTTTGCGTCTGTGTGTGTTTTGAGGGAACCTACATGTTGATGTACAAGACTATCCCAATATGAGTGCATATGTATGTGATAAGATTATGATAGCCAACCGCATGCAAGTGTGTTGTTTCTTGTGAAGCCCGTTCGCATGCAAATTACATAATCTAATCACATGTTTACCTAGACTCACAAACTAAAGGTAAATGTAATGACAGAATATTCAATAGGATTGGACCACCTGACACCACAACATAAAAACTTTGTGTTTGGTATATCAATAATTCATCCCAAGAAAGACCAAAGGACTAAACATGCCCTGAAGGAAGCCCAATACAGATTCATAGCCAACCCAGAATAAACCCAGCCAAATTAAAAAATAATGCTGTAACAGATCCACCGGAAAAAAAAAAAAAAATCCAGCTGCTAATAATATGTACTGTTCCTTGAGAAAGCTCAGTCACACCCTAGGTAATCCAAAATCCGAGGAGTCTGATTAACAGACATGGTTTTTATTCTCTTAATCTGCAACATCCTTCAGCATTTTATTTTTATTCTTTTCCGTACCACACTTTTGTCACCAACTTTCGAAGCCCTTTCTTCCCTCCAAACTCGGGAAATTCTAAAACCTCTTTCCGGCTCCCATTTATAGACGAATTTGTAATCTCCTTTTTACCTTATTTTGTTTTCGCATACCTGTTTAGGAGTCTTTACTATTCTTGTTGATCACCTCTTCAAACAGACGCATGTTGAGGGATGGACAGGTTGCTTGGTATTCTAAACTGATACTGAAACTGGCAAAGATTTCTCACCCTTCCTCCTCCTCTACCCCAGGTTCCCCCCTCTTTCCCCCCCTCTTTCAGCCATTCTTCTTCGTCCACCTCCTCCTCCTCATAACCCCCCCCCACACACACACATTCATTTCCTCACAAATGCTCTTTTATGTTTACTCCTTCTCATTTGGTTCAATCTTAAACACTCACAAAAACACTTTTTCTCTCGCACTGGATCACACCTTCTTAATCCTCTTCACCACAGTTTTCAACGACTACACCCCATCTCCTCACAAGTCTCTCTCCAGCCTCACTTCAACATACCTACTCTTGCTCTCGATCACGGCCCGACACCTACCATATCTTAACCTTACTTTTCTCATTTCGATTCCACTTTCAAGGTCATAAGTGTTATTACTTCATCCGCTCTCTCACCATGCAATGCTCTCGCAACTACTTCCTGTTTCAATATATCCCATCGTTTACCATTCTCACCATCGATCAGTCCCTTTTCCACTGCCTCTCTCTCTCTCTCTCTCTCTCTCTCTCTCTCTCTCTCATTTCCTACTAAATCTGAGCCTTCTCGTTTTCTTTCTCCAGTTACTGCTTCTTCCCAGCCCATTTCGAAATTGATCCTCCCTTCCTCTTTACTCTCACCCTCTTTCCATTCTCTCTGTCTCTCCTACTTCCTCCTACCCTCTTTTGTTTCACGTCCTTCCGCCATACATCCTTTTATTTTCGCACTATTCCTGTCTTTTTTCCAGTATGTTCATATCTTTTTCTCTCTCTAGCACTTGTTATTTTCCTTCTCATTCATTTATAGTATATCCTTTTCTCTCTTAATATATCTCGTTCTCCTGACTCTTGCTCCAAGGTTCCCCTCTCTTCACTCCTACTCTCTACAACTTATATTTCTTTCTCCCACTGCCCACTTTCTCTTTCCCTCTCCATTCTTCAATCGCTTTTCTCTTCTAATCCCTCTCCTATCAGTCCCCCATCATCCCTCCCTCAGCCTCTTTTATGCCCTTCATCCGTCGCACTGCAGATTCCCTTCCCACGCTCTCTTCCTTAGACACATCTCTCCACGCATCCCGCTGTGTCATCTAAAATATGATTCCCTCTCGCTCTGTTCTTCTATCACTTTCTTTTATTCGTTCTCAAATTCCCCTCTTCTCCTTTGGCCCAATTTTCCTTATCTCATATTTTTAACATGTCCCTCTCCTTGAATCTTCTCGTATTAGCTCACTCAGCTTTTCCATCTTAAACTTCTACCGATGCATCATGTTTATCTCGTTATAGGAGGTCCATTCGATAATCCATTTGCATTTTTTTTTTTATGAAAGACCTTTCCGTTTTCCAAACTTTCAGTGAACTTTTACCTTAGCTATTTCCACGTTTTCTTCCACTGCTTCTATCTATTCCGTTCTCCTGTTATTTATTCTGTTCATTCTTTTTCCTTCTCTTCCTTCGTACCCATGTTTTTTTTACAGGTACTGTCCAACATCCTGTCAGTGGTTTGCTTCCGTATTTGTTTTCCAATTCTCCCACACTCTTTTTTTCCTTTGTTGTCCGCAAGATATACCTGTTTCATCCTTTGTTGATTTTCCGATTTCTGTTTCACTATTATGCTGGTTTAATTTCACTGCTATAAGGTATTCATTCTCGCCACTTTGAATATTCCCTTTTCATGCAGTGTTTGTATTTTTCTTCTTTTTTCAGGCCTTTTAACCCGCCCCGTCCCGACCACTTTTCGACCACTGGTACCCCCCAATCCCGACCATTTTTCGACCCTTTTTTTTTTTGCTTAAACTTTCGCTTTTGGTCAGAAACAATGGTCGGTGGCAAAGAAATTGGTCCCCGGGGTCCCTAATTAGCTTAACCAGGTATGCCTTGGTCCCACCTGGCCCCGTGTTCTCCCTAGGCGGTCTGAGCCTCAAACGTTTTCTATGGTATTATAAGTCTGGGAAACCAATGAAAGTAAGTAGAAATGAATTTATTACAAACATAAAAACATGTGATAAAAGAGTATACTGGATTTTATACAAAAATAGAGGAGAAATAAGCATTGTACCATCGTGCGAAACGAGCAAAATCGGCCAACTTGGTCACGATGAATCGCTAACATTCTAAAATCATGATACATATAATTTTTTTTACTTACATAATACTTCTACAATAACATTATACCATTTTACATTTTATTGAACTGTTTTTACGTATTCACAGGCCTTTTGATGACATTTAAAGTAATGTTAGCGCTTATTTACGTAGTGAGTGAACTCGCTGTGACTGTTGTTTCAACTCGTATTGTGCTTTTTCTACTTACATAATACTTTTCTAATATTATTATACACTTTTCAACTTTATAGAACTGTTTTGAGATTATTTCAGGCCTTACGTAAATATATAGCGTAATAATAGCGCATAATAACACACACGGTGAAGTCGCTATGACAACTATTTCAACTTACAACCTATTTTTGTACTTATATAATAATTCTCCACTAACATTGCACATGTTTACACTTGATATAATTGATATCACATCATTTCTGAACTTACAATGGAACTGAGCGTCATATTTGCGCGTACTTACACAGGGAGTGTTATCGCGATATCATTTGTTTCATCTTACACTAGTATTCAACTTATATAATACCTTACTACTAACATTACAACATCTTCCACTGTATATAATTCCTATCACATACTTACTGACCAGAATGTGGGTGTACTCGTGACATCAATTATGACAACTTACACTATTGTTCAAGTTATACGGTTTATTCATGCTAACATTACACCCGTTTCCACTTTATTTCCTTGCTATCACATATTTACTGACCAGATTTACACAGTGGGTGTAGTTTTGATAACAATTCTTTCCACTTACACTAATTCTCATCTTATACATTACTTTTCTGAAAAAATAACACCCGTTTCAACTTTATATTTGACTTAGCACCTACTGACTGGCCTTACCATTATCATGAGCCTCATTTCGCCTTCCCACACAGTTTCAGTAGTGTAGGAAATTATGATACTCCTTGAAACAAGGCTGAAGGCACAACGCAACACTGCACTCGACACACTCGTATCTTGTGTCTTTTCTCTGAGTGGATGGTCTGACTGTCGAGTGCCTACATACATGGCAGCGACGCTGGGGTTTACGACGGTTTGGTTCGGAAGGGATTGCGCTGGGATAGTGGCGTCCTGCAAGACGTAGGGGAGTCTGAGCAGCCATGGGGGTGCGGGTGCGGTGTGTGGGTCTGTCCTGGGCATGCTTGGCGATTATTTCACGTGCCAGCTCCCTCACAAACCCCTCAAAGGTCTCGGATACTCCGGTGGTCATTGCGTGCAGGTAGTGGGCATTCAGGACCGTGATGTCGAGCAAGTGGAAGAGTTTCTTGTACCACTTCATCGTGGTCCTGGCACAGTCAACACTTGAAATCATCGCGTCTGACTGATCAACTTGCCTCATGTTCAGATTATAGGCAAGTACAGACTCTGGTTTCCATACGTTGCGCCTCCTCTCGCTACGGTGATCCACGGAGTCTGTGCGGTGCATCAGGGGGCTGTGAACAGTTGATAGGAGGCAAACTTCCCTGTTGTGGTTCCACAGGGTGGCAAGGATGTTATTGGCCTGGAAGAAAACCACCTCGTTCTTGTCAAGTTTCCTCCCTATCTTGACCATATGGCGACGGTTTCTCTTGACTGTACCACAGACTCCGGTGTCGTGTTGGTGGAGGAACCTAGCGAGAAGAGGGCTAGTGTACCAGTTGTCCAGGTACAACACATGACCACGATGAAGGTACTCTTCTATCATTGTCTTCACCACGGCCCCAGAGAGTCCTATACTCCGATCTTCTATTATATCTGTCTGTGCGCCCGTGTACAAGACTGTCTTGCACATAACCAGTCTTACAGTCACACATAACAAAGATCTTGAACCCGAAACGGTGTTTCTTGCTGGGTATGTACTGCCTAAAGGAAATATTGCCTCTCCACAACACAAGACTCTTGTCTATGACGAGGTCTCTGTAGGGATAAAATGAGGAGCGGAACATTTCCCGTAAATGATCAAATACCAGCCTAATTCTCCTCATTTTATCGGTGTTATTTGCATTGGCTGGATCATCTGCATCAAAAAAGTGGAGGCGGCCGAGAATATACTGAAATCGGTTACGACCCATCACCTTTCCAAAGAAAGGTGTGAGGATGATTGGGTCAGTTGTCCAGTAGGCAGGAATCTGGTTTTTCCTTACCACACCCATCAAGATAACCAGGGCCAAAAATAGGAACATCTCTGAAATAGTCATGGGATAGTCATACTGTTGGGAATGCCTGCTCGTGGTTCCCAAACATTCACTTTCACGGCGCTGTGATTGTGAAAAAATATTTGTTTGTTCAACTATGCGCCCCACAAACGCCTCACCAAAGAACAAGTTGAAAAAATCCACCCGTGACGAACCTGCATTTACACCTGGAGCCGTGCAATCTGACCGCCACTCCTCAGTGAAAGGGTGAATGATGGGAGTAAAATTACTCCCATCTTCCCAGTTCCACGTGGCACCACCGTCTCCAGCCACGTCACCATCGTCCCCTTCGTCAGGGTGGGGAGGTGAGGGTGGTGGGGGAGGTTGGGGAGGTGGAGAGCGGCGCCTCTCATCACTCGCACTTCTCTTCCCTCTCCCTTTTCCTTTACCCTTTCCCTTCCCTTTCTTTCCTTTCCCCACATCCTGGGGCTGTGGGGAGGAAGTTTGGGAATATTCAGGGGCAAAAGAAGTCCTGGGGAGTGACTCAACCTCCTCTCCCCTAGGCCTACGAGCACCACGTGCTCGTGCTGCCTCCCTCACACCACTTGCCCCTTCACCCCGCACTACCCCCACACCACTCTCACTTTCACCCCGTGCTGCCACCACAACACTTTCCCTTTCTCCCAGCAATCCCACCACACCACTTGCCACTTCCCCAGACAAAGTACTTTCACCATACCTTATGTGTCGTCTCGCCCCACCTTCTGATCCTCATGGTGATATTTTCTCTTTTCCCAACCATGCGGCGATATCACGTCCTAGGCCTCCGTCATCCTCATCGTCCTCATCCTCGTCCTCATCAGATTCGGGATGGAGAGATAGCTGTGCACGTGGTTGGGGAGCAGGCTGGCCTTCCCTTGCCTTACGGTATGTCACATACCGCGTTTTTCGGGGCGAAAGGACCTCCTCATCACTGCTGCTTATTTCTCCCTCTGGCTGCACGTAATCGCGATCCACCACATCATCATCGAGTGGAGAATCACTGTCTCCAGTGAAGGCTTCCAGGACGGATGCGATTTCCTCGTCTGAGAGACCTTTCCGCGCCATGTCTGACCTGGATCACTGCTAGCAGGTGAGTGACCGAGACAAGGGCGAGCGTGGGTCACGCGGTGTCTAGGACGCTGCCCGCCTGGCAGCAGGTAGGGGAGGCTTGGGTACCCGACGAAACGAAAATCTCGCGCGAATTTTGAAAATTGTGGAAATTATGAACCTTGCAATTGCAGGACGTTGAAGTACGTCGACGGGATTAGCTGTGACATAAGGTGAGGACGTGGAAGTACGTCGACGGGACGCCGCGGGTTAAATCATCTAGCTTTCTCCCTTTCCTCACTCAGGTTTACTGTCATCCTTTCTTTTCGCTACCTCTTCCTTCCTTCCCTTTCTTTTCTCCACCTAACCTCAATACGGTATTCCTCTATACTAGATTTTCTGATGTCTTCAAAGATCCCCCTACCCATTTGCTTCCTCCTCATCTCATTTCTTTCTCCCTCCTTTGTTCCGCAAGTCTCTCTCTTCTGTAGACTATCTAGGCCCACATTTTAGTCGGCTAAGGAGGCTCTGTAGCACCTCATCCTTGGCGATTTATTTTCCATGCTATCTACTGTATTAATAATTTTTTATTATCTTATTTCTCTTTATTGTCCATCTACAGTACAGTAATAACGTACAAGTATATAGTAATTGAGCAGAATCATAAATAAACCGGCAAGAAAGAAGAGCTAGTAAGCCTCCTGACCACAGGACAGTACCACACCAAGACCATTATATATATATATATATATATATATATATATATGTGTGTGTGTGTGTGTGTGTGTGTGTGTGTGTGTGTTTGTGTGTATGTAAATCAATCATCAATTAAGAATATTTCCAATGCAACCCAGTTTGAGAACCACTGGTCTAGCTAGCCTGTACTCACTGTGATATTGGAATATTAATATTATTTACAAAGTAAATAGCTCCGTCTTCGTATTGGAAAAAGAAGTCTACTCAGTCAGTGCCACTTCTTATTATTTAGGAGAAAAAAAATCGACTCATTATTAGAGCGTGTTTTGTATGATTTCCCCATACACATTAGTGTGCCAACAGTGTCATTCAAAGATGACTAGTTTGTTAATGTGTGTGTGTGTGTGTGTGTGTGTGTGTGTGTGTGTGTGTGTGTGTGTGTGTGTGTGTGTGTGTGTGTGTGTGTGTGTGTGTGTGTGTGTGTGGTATGCAACTAATAATAGTACATTTATTTGTATAGCACATCACATTTCGTAACTAAAATGTAGCTCAAAACATTATATGAGAATAAATGAAATATAAATGACTGGCATAAACGACAACGTGATGATTAAATTAGACACATGGCCCAACAGGTATGAAATAAATCAAATGTAGACTAACATTTTTTTTTTAAATAGATAATGAATGGAGGAAGGAAAAACAAAGGGGAAAAAATAAGTCCATGTGCCTAAAGGCATCCTCCATTCAGAAAATATAACAACTGAATTTGAATTGAAGTGGATTAAATATTTGTGGGAAACAACTCCTAGGAAGTGAATTCCAGAAAGTAGTAGTTCTGAGGATAAATGAATTTTGATAAGCAGAGGCTGCATTGCGGGGGAGAGAATGTGAATTCATGGACGCTTGCAGCTGCCCGAGTATTTCGGGAGAAAATGTGAAGGGGAGGAACAATTGACGCCAGTTCGTCTGAACACTTACGGTAAAAATATCTATAAAATAATGCTAAACAAGCAATATCTCTACGTACTGATAATAGAGGAAGGTTTTGCGTGATGGCAGGATTATTGATTAATCTAATGGCTTTATTTTGAATTTTGTCCAACTGCCTCAATGCAACCGCTTCACATCCACTCCACAGTGGTGAACAGTATTCGATCTGAGAACGTACATGACTTTTGTATATTGTGGACATCTGCTCGTCAGTGAAGAACTCACGAACTCTGTACATAAGTCCCAAATTTTTGGAAGCATTTTTAGCAGGAGATTTAACATAAGCTGTCCAGCTTAGGTTGGGGTTTAGAGTAACACCTAGGATATCAATTGTAGTGAATATGGGGATACTGACATCATTTAAAATTATATGAGTCTGAGGGATTCTATCTGTTGGAGAAATTAATGTATTTAGTTTTCTGAGCATTAAATGAGACCAGATTGTTTGTCCCCACTGATTAATTTTAGAAAGGTCCTGGTTCAGAGAAATTGCTGTGTTTATTTGGGAATTAATAATATCAAATTGTGTAAAGGTACTAAATGTGAAAGAACTATGAAGGGTTGAGTCATCAGCATAAGAGTGTATTGGGTTGTGAGTGACAGAGAGGAGGTCATTTATATGTATGAGAAACAGGGTTGGCGCCAAAACTGATTCCTGTGGTACGCCAGCATTTATGGAATGAAACTGAGAATAAATGCCATCTACCATGACCCGTATTTTTCTATTATGAAGGTACGAAGAAATTAGAGGAACCAGTGATGCAAGGCCATAATCTGACATCTTAGACAATAAGGCCCGGTGCCATACTCCATCAAATGTTTTTGATATATCTAGTGCTATTGTATGTGTTTTGCCGTGTTGGTCTATTGTTTTGTTAATCTGATGGGTAAGAAGGCAGAGAATGTCTACAGTTGAACGTTCTTGCCTAAATCCATACTGCCGATCATTGATTAATATATTGATTTCTAGATGCTTGAATATGGGTTGGTTAATTAGCGTCTCAAAAACTTTGCCAAGAATGGAAGTTATTGCAATTGGTCCTTAGTTCGATGGATCAGAAGTTGCCCACTTTTAAGGAACAGGGTGGATATTTGCTTCTTTCCAAGAGGCTGGAAAACTTGAGGTACGGATGCATAAGCGGAAAAGTTTTGTCAATACAGGATCGAACACTGAGGAGCAATTTTTAAGTACTGTTGAAGGAATTTCATCTGGACCAGTAGCTTTGTCTGCTGAGAGATTCTGTAATACAGCTTGTACGTATCTGGTGTGAATCATGAAAGAAGGTATTTGAGGGGAATCAAAATTAAGTACAGGAATATTGAAACTTTTTGTATTTAGGGTTCAGTTTGTTGAAAAATATCAACAAGAAGTTTGGCTTTTCCACGTGGGTCACTTACTAGATTTCCAGTGGGGGACTGTAAAGGTGGAATGGAAGAGGAGGTAGTGAAGTTAGTTTTGAATGAATTAAGGGTTGACCAGAATATTTAGTTATCATTTGGGTTGTTTAGCAGTTTGTTAGCCTGTCTATACAGAAAGTTTGATTTAGAAAGATTGATGATAGTTTTAGCATGGTTTCTGATATTTTTTTAATGGTTAAAGGCTTCTTTGGTTTTGGTCCTTGTATAAGTGTTATAGGCTATTGTTTTATGTTCTGTTACTCTAGCACAATTGTGGTCAAACAATTTAGGAGAATTACATCTTTTTCTGTAACTATGATGGGGAATGAATGTTTCCATGCCGACTTTAATGAAATCCTGTATGTGCCCCAATATGGAATTTGCATCTTGAGAGAAAAAGGAGGTCCAAGGAACATCCATGAAAAAAATATGGAGTCCCTCCCAGTCTGCCCTGTCGTAGTGCCATTTAGTCACCACGACCCGTTCAGAGCAGGAGGGTGCAGTAGGTGTTAAACTGGTTGCTTGAATCAGACAATGATTCGAGGATCCGAGGGGGGACTTCACTTCGACACTATAATTATCTGAATTAGTTGTTAGAAACAAGTCCAATAGGTGGGCATTTTGATCGGGGTTGTCTGGTACACGGGTGGGTTGACTGACTAACTGGGTGAAATTAAATGAGTCTGCAAATAGCTCACACTCAAGACCAGAGTCATCAGTTCTGGCTGAATAAGTGAGCCATTCAACATTATGGACATTAAAATTACCCAGAATAGTAATTTCTGATGCAGTATTAATGCAATAAAACAAAATTACAGTATAAACGAGAGTGATTAGTAAATTATGTAAAAATAAAAAGGGAAAAAACTTAACAGGCATGGTAAATCATACAGCAAATGAAACAGTTGATAGAGCTGTTGTGAGTTTTGTTGTGGGTAGATAAAAGTAAAGGCCTAAAACCTGTAGTTTACCGCTGCTTCACAGATGAGCCAGGGAGGAGAGACGAGGGAGAAAAAGAAGAGGGCTCTAATGAGACAGAATTAGGAAGGCCAGACACTAGTCCAAATCAAGTAAAAGATATCCAGTTTCCTTCCAGACAATTTGGACTTCAGAAGAGGTCCTTTCAGAGGAGCTGGTACGACACTTATAACTGGCTAGTGTATTCAGTCAGCCAAAATTCCGCCTTCTGCTTCTGCCACAGACAATAATGTAGGCAAAAGAATATAGTCTAGACTCTACTGGCTGCAGCAACTGGAAGAGGGCTCTGGATTTCGTTTAGGGACTATGAGAAGACTTCATTACACAAGGCCTCCATGGTAGCATGGATGAGCTATGAAGCAAGCAAAGTTCATGGTGATGTAGCTGAGCAGGTACAAACTGCTAATGCAGCTGAGATCAGTGAAAGAAGGGAGTATTTATGCCGCATTATTTCGGTTACCGTCTTTCTAGCCAAACAGGACATTTCTTTTCGTGGCCACAGTGAAACGGATGACAGCCCCAACCAAGGGAACTTCCTTGAATGTATGCAGCTGCTGCAAAAGTTCGACTCTTTCCTGCAGAGATACAAAGTTCCTGCCAATTGTACATACCTCTCGTCTTATTCTCAGAATGAATTAATTGGATGTTGCTCCACAGAGGTCACGGCACAGATTATTCAAAGATATTTGCGGTAATGGCAGACGAAGCCAAGCATGGGCACACATAACAGCTTGTTGTATGTGTGCGTTACATTCCACCAGAAGGTAACATCAAGGAAAGTATCCTTTGCTGGAAGAAACTGGATGGCTAAGGTGCAGAAGCGATTACGAATGCAGTCGAGCAGGTTCTTGTGTCCAACAACATTGCTGACCTGAAAGTTGTCGGCCAAACATATGACGGTGGAGCAGTGATGAGTGGATCTGTTCGAGGGGTGCAAGCTCGTTTCCGGGAAAAGCATCCAGAGGCTGTCTATGTGCACTGCTATGCACATGACCTAAACCTGGCCCTTTGCCATACCTGCAAGGCCATGCCTGAAACCAGTGATTTTTTTTTTATATGCTTGAAAACCTCTACTGATTTTTCAGTGTGTCTACAGTCAACCACGACCAGTTTGCTGCCGTTCAGAAAGAGCTCCACATTGAGCAAAGAGAACTTGTACAAATTTCAAACACCCGATGGTCATGTCAGTTGTCCTCTGTTAACCCGCCCCGTCCCGACGACGTATAGGTACGTCACCACGATTTGCATTTGCCAGTCCCGGCGACGTACCAGTACGTCGTGCAATTGCAAGGTACCTAATTTGCACAATTTTCAATTTTCGCACGTGATTTTTCGTATGTATACACGGGACACCTTCCTCTATTCCTGTACAAGATACCAAGCAGGGACAATGCCTTACACTGCATAACCTCCCCCCTCCCCCCCTCACGCCATTGTCTTGGCAAAGGACCTGTTACCAGTGACCTGGCTAGTAAAGTTATTCAGGGCCAGAGTGATTCCCCAATCGATGACAATGTGGAGGACAATGTTTACATAGCATTAGAAGAAGAAACAGCCAGAAATAATGATCAGGTAGTGTGGCAATAATAGGTCAGGTATGGTGATTAGTTAGTGAGTGAAACAATGCTTATAATGCCTTTATTACTGCTTGAAAACCAATATACTGTCATACTACATATACATTCGTACCAAGTAAATAAATAAATACCGTTTATGAGTGGATAAAATAGTTACCCTCCCATAGAACTCGTTTTCTTTGGTGCCAGCATGTTAGAAAACCCACTCAGGTAAGGAGGAACTCCTACCTGGATTGGGCACTTTAAACCTCAGGTGAGCGATTTCTCTATGAATTTTCGATGTTTCTCACCAAAAGCGAAGGTTTTAGCCAAAAAAAAAAAAATCGAAAATACCTCGGGACTGGGGGATGTCGGAGGTGCGGAAAACCTCGGGACGTGACGGGTTAATGTACTCCTGAAGATTTACCCCGCTGTCATGAAATCTCTTCAGACGATAAGAACACCAGCAACACTAAGTCTGCATTCAAAATTATCCAAACTCCCCGTGGTCTACCTGTTGGTTGTGTTCAAAAAGTTGCTTGACATCATTCAAGGGTTTCACAAGGTTCTTCAGAAAGTAATCATCGACTTGGCACTGGCAGTGCACTACAAAAGTGCAATCCATGACACCCTGGTTGGCCAGCAAATGCACAGGTAGCTGAAGAGATCTATGCCACGACAGAATCAGCATGTAAGGAGAACAACATCCAGGAGTCTTCTCTCGGTCCGAGAAGGAAAGAGAAGAAGATGGATGACTTTGCTGTGGAAGTGTTCTGTGGTTCCAGATCAGACCTGCTTAATGATCCAGAATATCTCAAGCAGAGACTTCTCTACCCTTGCATCGATCGAATGATCAATGAACTGGAGAATCTCGGCCTCTGAAACATTCCTATGCATGCAGTCCCTAAAGAAACTAGCTTCACAATACAACATTCAACAAGTCCCAGAAGAGGTCATGGTGTCGAAAAGCTTTTTGAGGAAGAAGGGGTCAGAAGCCATCCCAGACATTCAGAGTGAGTTCAAGCTCCTTGATCCCATTGTGTTCCCATCACTGAAGACGATCTTACAGTTGCCCCTTACCATTCTGGTCAGAAGCTGCAGTTCTGAGCGATCAGTTACTGCTCTTCGACGACTACATACTTGGCTTAGGCTCACCCTGGGCCAGGAGAGGCTGAATGATCTGGCAATGTTGTCAATCGAGAGAGAGTTGGTTGGAGGCCTTGATTATGATAAAGTGACTAACACATTCGCTCAAATAAAATCAAGACGCCACACCCTGATCCTTCCTCCCCAGAAAAAAAAAAGATGTTAAGTCTATGTATAAAATAATCTGATATATAACATGTGTTTATGCTCTAATCATCACATCAAAAAATAAGAGATGTTGCTTGACATATGTTGATTGCATCCTTTTTATAAGTAAGACAGGGGAGAGGAGAGAACAGGAGGAGAAAGCAGAGATAAGGAGTGCGACAGACAGATGAGACACCAAAAGATCTTCTGCAGAGGTGAAGAGGAGAGTATCAGATGGGCAAGACACAGAGTTAACACAGTTTTGTCACAACTCAGATTAAACATTTTTTTATTTCATGTTGAGAAAATTAGCCTAAGCGACTGACCAGAACCTTTTGGTAGAGCACAGTACTGTCTCATATCTTATATTCATTTTACTCTAAAATAACTTGAAAATTATCAGGTGAAAATCTAAAAATTTCTGGGCTGGGCTAAGTCCCAATGTTTCAAAATCCTAAATACGTCCCTGTATATATATATATATATATATATATATATATATATATATATATATATATATATATATATATATATATATATGTGTGTGTGTGTGTGTGTGTGTGTGTGTGTGTGTGTGTGTGTACAGCTACCTCAAATTGACTTAGGACCTCCTCCCACAAGGTATTAAAAAAAGACAGAAATCATAGCATATCACCATGTTTGTTCATGAAATACCATTCATTATTATGAAATCATGTTTCCCTTGGTTTTCAGGACCAGTTGAATGCGTTTTGGCATGGAATCACTTAGATCTCTAAAGTAATCTAAGGACATTTCTTTGCACCAAACATTTGTCAGTTCAGTCTTGAGGTTGTCTAGATTGAGTGTCTTCTTCTCTTCCATGATTTTCTTCATCTTTGCCCAGCAGTTTTCTATCCGGACTGTTGCCAGGCCAGTCGAGGACCTCAGTCCAATAATCCTGGAGCCATTTTGTCACCTTTCTTGACTTGTGACATGGAACTGAATCGTGCATGAAAAAGTTGCACCCATGAACAGCAAAAAAGTTTAACAAATGACCTTTCAGAACTTGAATGTACCGGCCACCATTCATCATCAACTTCTTAGGAAGAAAGTAGAGGCCTCCCCTACCCATTTCACCTGAGAAACATCCCCATACCATTACTGACTGTGGGTGCTTAACAGTCGGCACCATGTAAGCAGGGTCATATCGACTATGGGAGGCAGGGCGACGAACCTTGGCAGAACGCACCTGTAACACTTGAAATGTGCTTTCATTGGAAAACATAACTTTTCTCCACTCATCCGATGTCCAGTGTGCATACATCTTGGTAAACTGAATGTGCTGCTTCTTCATGTGGTCAGTGAGAAGCGGTTTCTTGACTGCGGTGCATCTCGGTAAACCCAGTTCCTTCTGCAATGGGTGTTGGATTGTTCGAATTGAGACGTCATGTAACAGGTGGGGATGCATTCTCTTCAATTCTGCTGCTGTCAGTCGAGGATTCTTGATTACTTAGCTTTTCAGAGGCTTATCTGTACCTCCGGAAGTCGTCCTCTTCCTTCCACCGCCATGCTTGTTTTCTGGTACGACATTAGGTGGCAGGCCATGCGCTGCAGCAAGAATCTTCATGATGGTCGAATTTGCGCGTCCAGTACGTTCACAAATCGTGTTGATAGGGACATTATCCTGCCTCTATGCAATGTTGCGGACCCTCTCATCCCTTGAGCAGTACTTTCCAGGCATGAGAACTAGACTCTAGGAAAATAACAGGGCAAACAGTAATGCATACGAAAAAAGAGGGAGGTGTAAGCTCGGAGTGACAGGAACATAATTATACTCCCACTCCCACTTCGGGGCAAGCACTCATGTGCTGAGTGTTTCACTACTTCCCGCTAACACCAGAGGAGTTGCCAGTTACTTCTTGTCCCCAAAATTCACTTGGTAGAGGTGGAAACACAAAGCAGAGACAGACAACTCTCCCATAGCAATTTTGTGTGTAGGTCCTAAGTCAGTTTCCGGTGTATATGGTGTGTGTGTGTGTGTGTGTGTGTGTGTGTGTGTGTGTGTGTGTGTATATATATATATATATATATATATATATATATATATATATATATATATATATATATATATATGTAAAATTGGCACTCTATCTTGAACTTTCTTCCTTGTGTTTTTCCATGATCTTTTTCCCCAAACTTCCTTCTTGTTACTGCAACTTATTTTTCCCCATGAGCTCCTCTTTACATTTTTTTTCTTTCTTTTTTATTCCCATATTCCCTTGTCCTATTCTCTCAGCCATCAACTCTCTTGCCTTCTCTAGTCACTTTCTCCATCACATTTTCTTTATTGAGTTCTCTTCCCATCTCTTCTGGCCATATCTTACAGCTCTCTCTCTCTCTCTCTCTCTCTCTCTCTCTCTCTCTCTCTCTCTCTCTCTCTCTCTCTCTTCCACCTCCAATGTCTTTACCCGCCTCCCTCTTTTTTTCTTTTCTTTGAATTTCATATAAATCATTTCACCTCCTTATCCATTCTATGTTTACAGTAACTGTCATCCCGTCCGCATTCGTTGAACTTCCCATGTTATCTCTCTTGCACCTATGACGTTAACTTTAAATGACCTTTTTTTTTTTTTTAAATGTCCTAGTCTGTCCTTCGTTTTCCACATTCGTAATATCTTACTCCTATGCAAAAGCCATTATCTTTTCCCCCAGCCTACTTCCCCTCCATTGTCTGTATTCTTCTTCTTCCGTCTCCTCCTTTTCCTCTCTCTCCTTCAGAAGTGTCACTACACACTGATTGAGCCTGCTAGGTTTTAGACTTTTGAACTACTCAGACTTACGGGTGACACATACAATCTTTATTATAAACACAGGAAGAAAGACTATAACACCCGTCTCTATCTCCACACACATCACCACCACCACCACCATGATCATCATCATCTTGCGAAAACGCAAAAATATTTTTAAGGTATAATTTTCTTCCACTAAAAAAGAAGAAGAGAAAAAAAACATTTACTGTCTGATCCACTTATTTTGTTGAATGATGGCACAGATGAGAAAAGATTATATGGAGAAAACAAGAAAAAGAGATATTGGTTGAGTTGGCCAATGAATGAACTATGGTTCATTGGACGCAGGTTTACAATCACATTTGCTGCAGCGAACAGACTGACAGTTAAATTTTATTAATTCTTGCTGTACGGTGGCATCCAATATGATTTATATGTGGAAGCGACTTACAATTTAATTATTTTTTGAAAAGCTGTCCATGATAAATGAACTAATAAAGGCCATGTCAGTCCCCTCCATCCATTACTGTCCCTTTTAAGACA
This sequence comes from Coenobita brevimanus, assembly GCF_032717465.1. Lineage (NCBI taxonomy): Eukaryota > Metazoa > Arthropoda > Malacostraca > Decapoda > Coenobitidae > Coenobita > Coenobita brevimanus. The sequence goes on along the minus strand of NC_137025.1, from coordinate 38,796,074 downwards.
GACATAATTTGGCAGTAATAGAAAGTTAAAAGAACGTAGTAGTATCTCAGCATGAAGGATAAACGGGTTCAGCGCTTTTCACTAAGACCCGTCACCTCCACATTTACTATAACTAGCCTCACAGATAGTAACATATCCGTCGTCAGTGATATATTCCTTGCATTATAACAACAGGGACAATCAGCAGTAATGTTTGGGAAATGCTTGTGAGGGCAGTTGCTAACGTGTGTGTGTGTGTGTGTGTGTGTGTGTGTGTGTGTGTGTGTGTGTGTGTATTTTACTGGACTTTGAGAACTGGCTGTTTACAGTATGTCCAGAATCATATTGAGTACGTTATCCTTTCCAGCCCCGAGAATATCCCTTCTTGTCAGACCCTTCCATGGACCAGTGTTACCAGATTACTGAGTTATTTACTTACGGTTCGATCTGAAATTAGCTCTTTGCATCCCGATAAAGCCTCTGGGACAATTTCAGGTGCCTTCATTGGAGCTCCCACCCCGAGACGATACCCAAAGATCTTTGGCATATTCGCAAAAACTGATAACTGTTTATGGATATGAAGCTAAGTTCATATATGAACTTTATAATAACCTTTTAGTCTCTTTTTGGGCCAATAACAACAACGGTTGGGCAGTTAACAGCTTGATTTAGAGGTCAATTTCTCACTAATTCATGTACTGGCATCTCTATGTCCTATTGTCACTCTGCTGGCAGTATGTTCACTCATCAGTCCATATATTTTCTTTCTTTCCTTCATCCAATAATCGAATCTTATTTCAACCCACCCACCGGTTCTTCTCTCTAACTGTTCTTCCGTCTGCACTTCCATTCTGCATATTGTTCGATAAGATGCTCACATCATGGACTGAATGCCATTTCTATCCTCTTTCCAAGTCGCTCAGCTTGTGGTTTACTTCACAGGAGAGAGAGAGAGAGAGAGAGAGAGAGCGTGAGCGTTCATGTGCGCGCGCGCGAGCGTGTGTGTGTGTGTGTGTGTGTGTGTGTGTGTGTGTGTGTGTGTGTGTGTGCATTCAACATATATTTTTTTTAAAGTATAGGGGTACGGGTGGACGAGGCGGGAAATGAGATAATTTGTACCCACTGCCAATGCAACATCGACATGTAGTGTAAATCTGTTTGTCCATTGTTTTCCACGGAAATAACGATGTACACAACACTAGCTCCCATATTCCTGGGCAGAGGTGATGGGATAGTCAAGTCAATGAACATAATTTTTACTTTAACAAAATGTAGAATGCCCCATGAGGAGTGTACTCTGATGTCGGCCACTGTTCCCGCTCTCCTAATGTTTCCCTTTTATATATAAATATAACCCAGTATTCTGTATCAGGATTCATCAAGGCTGCGTGAGGCGGAGGGACGGGAATTCGAAGGACAATGTTCTCAGGGCTGAAACTACTGAAGTAGAAAATTAACAGAGATAATCGTATCCCTTGTTACACGTCCTGAAGGGTTAGTAAAACAGTTGATTATGATGATGTGAGAGGTGACATGATGCACAGGGACCGACTCATGGAAACTATTTTTTTTTTTTTCAGTACTCTCTCTCTCTCTCTCTCACACACACACACACACACACACACACACACACACACACACACACACACACACACACACACAGACAGACAGACACACACACACACACACACACACACACACACACACACACACACACACACACACACACACACACACACACACACACACACACACACACACACACACACACGTCAAGTCGTCCACAACTTTTCCACCTTCATAATCCTCCTCCACCTCTACTTTCGAAGTTTTTCTAATAATCCTCTTCCTGTTCACCTCTTCTCACTTTCTTCATCAGTCACTTTTGCTCTTCCCTCCTTGTCTTCCACCAGTTCCCACCCCCACAAAGAGAGAGAGAGAGAGAGAGAGAGAGAGAGAGAGAGAGAGAGAGAGAGATGTTGTAGAGTATGAGATGGGAGTTGGGTGGTGTGGAGCTGTGTGGGATGGATGGGACACAGATGGTGAGAGCGAAATGGAGGTGAGACAGGATGATTAAGAACAGAAAAATGGTGAGAAAATAGGATAACAGTGATTAGTGACACAGTTTCGGCGTACTATTAAGCTTTAAAAACAAGGAAATATATATGGACTGAACGCTGCAAGAGTCATAAATCAAGGAACCTGGGGAAAGAAAATCGCAAGGCATTTAAGGTAAAGCAGAATCTGAGCACTTGAAAATTTTAACAAGAGCAGAAAAAGGAATTGAGAAATAATAGATGATAATATGAAACTGGGGAAGGCATAAATAAAAGGCCATTGGAGGAATAAAGAAAATTGAAAGTAATGACAATCATTCATTGAGCTTATGGATAAGTGAACAGTTCAGTATGAGATAAAAGGATGACAGTCTAGAGCAAGATTAAGAATTGGATGTAACAGAACAGAGTGGAGAACATACAGTGGCATAGCTTTGATCGGAAAATGAGGAGAGAGAAAAAAAAAAGTTTATGGAAGAAAAGGTAAATACAAATGAATAAGGCAGATATTATACTCAAGGAAAGCAGTCAGAAGGAGGGGCTCACAGAGGAAGTGAATAAAGATAGTTAACGAAAAGTGCAAAAAGCAACAGACGATTACAGGGAAGACGGAACAAAGAAAAAAATGATGCCAATGGAAGGAAGAATGAGAAATAAAGTAGACAACACATCGAAACTCCAACAAGGTCCAACGAATCATATGCAACAAAGGGTATCTAAGCAGGGGTGAGGAAACATTTGTTGAAATGAAAAATTTCAGACACGGCAGCCATGGTATATTATGGAGATTCAGACATTGGGTGCGGGTTGGGGGACGCCTGAGGGAGAGGTTCTTTTAAAGGTGTGGTTTGAGCGAGAAAACAGGAAAAATGTGAGGGAATGGAAGGAGAAGAGAAAAGAAAAAGGGAAAAAATGGGAGGAGAGACAAGGAGGAGACATAAGAGGATTAAATGGAAAGAATAGGTTAAAGGGCAAATAAAAGAGGGTGAGAGAAATGAGAAGGGAGGAAAAACAGAGTGCGAACAGAGAAGAAAGAGAAGGAGTGAGAAACGGGGAAGCGGCAAACAAGTAAGGCTAGAAAACGGAAGGCAAAGTACGAGAAAGAGAGAGAAAATGTAGAAAGCCTGGCTCTCTCTTTAAAGGTTACACGTTTTTTTTTCCCTCTTTCTTCCTGCTAACTTTATTATTTAAGTTTCCCATCTCACCCGATATTAGAGGCTCATTTCTCTTCACTCTCCTTCACGTCACCTCCCCTTTCATTCAACATTTTTTTTCTCTCCCATTTTTCTCCCCATAGCCCCCAGGTGTCTTCCTTACTTCTCTCCTTTTTATTTCCTCTTCTCTTGTTCTTCACTTTGCTTCTGTTTTTTTCTTCTTATCGGGCCTTCCTTCTGTAAGATGAATCTCTACCAAGCTATTGTAGTTGGACTTGTTGGAAGATAGACACACAGTCTGCAACTCTGGTCATAAAACTGCTCCAGCGATAACAGGTTATTTTATTGGAAGATGTTAGTCCTATGCTCTGGGAGTGAAGTTGCTTTCTGTGTCTCACAGATTTCGTTGGAAGAAGGATAAGGGGGCACCACGTTTAACCGGTGCACTCACATTACGCTGAGTTAAGGAATTCACTGATCTGTGCACATAAAACGGTCTTCTCAGTGTCCGCTTCCTTACACTGCATTTTTGCAATAGGAAGCTGTCAGTGCTAACAACAGATTAAGGAAATGCCTGGGTCATCATAGTGCACTTGCAGCAGACAACATTGCACCACACAATAGTTACATTATCTTACATATTAAAATTTTCCCATGGGTAAACGAGATGTCTCACGGCATATTATAGAAACAGAGATGAATAAAAGACAATCAAAAATATTAAAAAGCAACACTGATAATATACGCGGATAATAAGTAAATTATATGGCAGTACTAATAGTAGGTGGCCCTAAACTAATAGTAAGGGCATACTGATTAACTACGAGACATCTAACTAAATTAGTTCGCACACAGAACAGAATAATAATTAGATCAGGTGATAATATGATGCGATTTATGTGCACATATCAGTGAATTCCTTAACTCAGCGTAGTGTGATGACATCAGATAAACGTGGTGCCTTCCTTCTCATTCTCCGAACGAAATTAGTGTGAGACAGAAAGCAGCTTGACTCTCAGAGCGTAGGACGAACCTCTTCCAATAAAGTGACCTGTTGTCGTTGGAGCAGTGTTATAACCTGAGTTCCTGATTGTGTGTCTATCGGCCTATAAGTCCAACTACGAGAGCTTGGTAAAGATTCATCCTACAGAAGGAAGGGCTGATAAGAAGAAAAAATAGAAGCAAAGTAAAGAATATGAGAGAAGGAAAAAAAACGAGAAGCAAGGAAGACACAAGGAGGCTATAGAGAGAAAGAAAAAAAAGAAAAATGATGAATAAAAGGGGAGATGAGGAGAAAGAGAATGAAGAGAAATGAGCCTCTAATATCGGGTGAGGAAAGAAAGTTAAATAATAAAGTTAGCAGGAAGAAAGAGAGAGAGAGAAAAAAAACTAGTGTGACTATCAAGGAGAGAACCTGGTTCTCCACATTTTCTCTCGCCCGTAGTTTGCCTTCCGTTTACTGGCCTTACTTGTCTGCCGCTTCCCCATTTTTCTCTCTTTCTTCCCCATTCTCGCTCTGTTTTTCATTCCTTCTCATTTCTCTCACCCTCATTTATTTGTCCTTTAACCTATTCTTTCTATTTCAACTTTTTATACCTCCTCACTGTCTCTCCTCCCATTTTTTATCCATTTTCTCTTGCCCCTCTCCTTCCATTCCCTCACACTTTTCCCGTTCTCTCGCTCATACCTTACCTTTAAACAACCTCTCCCTCAGGCGCCCCCCTACCCGCACCTAATGTCTGAATCTCCATAATATACCATGGCTGCCGACATGAATTTTCTCATTTTCACAGCTGTGTTGCCCCACACCTACTTAGATACACTTTGTTGCATGTGATTCGTTGGGCATTCTGTTTTTTTTTTTTTTTATGTGTTGTCAACATTCTTTCTTTTTCCTTCTACCTTCTATTGGTATTTTTTTTCTCCGTCTTCCCTATAATCGTCTGTTGCTCTTTGCACTTTTCATGAACTATCTTAATTCACTCCCTCTGTGAGCCCCTCCTTCTGGCTGAGTTCCTTGAGTATATTATCTGCCCTATCCTTTTGCATTTATCTCTTCCTCCGTAAACTTTGTTTCTAAATTTCCTCTTCTCACTTTCCGATCAAAGCTATGTCACTGTATGTTCTCCACTCTGTTCTGTTACATCCAATTCTTTAACTTGCTCTAGATTGTCATCCTTTTATCTCATTCTGAACTATTCGCTAATCCATAAGCTCAATGAATGATTTTCATTACTTTATATTTTCTTTATTCCTCCAATGGCCTTTTCTTTTTGCCTTCCCCAGTTTCATATTACCATCTATTATTTCTCAATTCCTTTTTCCACTCTTGTTAAAATTTTCAAGTGCTCGGACTCTGCTTTACCTTAAATGCCTTGCGATTTTCTTTCCCCAGGTTCCTTGATTTATGACTCTTGCAGCGTTCAGTCCATATATATTTCCTTGTTTTTAAAGATTAATAGTACGCCGAATCTGTGTTACTTGTCACTGTTATCCTATTTTCTCGCCATTCTTTTCTGTTCTTTATTATCCTCTCTCACGTCCACTCCGCGCTCACCATCCATGTCCCATCTATCCCACACAGCTCCTCACCACCCAGCTCCCTTCTCATACTCACTCTACAACTTCAGTCTCTCTCTCTCTCTCTCTCTCTCTTTGTGAGGGTGGGAATTGGTGGAGGACAAGAGGGAAGGGCAAAGGATAAGTGGCTGATGAAGAAAGACAATAAGAGGAGGAGAAAGGTGAGCAGGAAGAGGATTATTAGAAAAACACCGATAGTAGAGGTGAAGGAGGGTTATGAAGGTGGAAAAGAAGTTGTTGGCGACTTGACGTGTGTGTGTGTGTGAGAGAGAGAGAGAGTACTGACAAAATAAAATAGTTTGCCTGGGTCGGTGTCTGTGCGTCCTGTCACCTTTCACATCATCATTATCAACTGTTTTAATAACCCTTCAGGACGTGTGGCACGTGATACGATTATCTCTGATTGCTAATTTTCCACTTCATTGGCTTAAGTCCTGAGAAAACTGTCCCGCCATTTTTTCCCTGCCACACACGACAGATTAATTTTTAATTGCTTCAGGTCGAATAGCATCATTTACTATTTTTTTTTGCTGCTGCAAAGTATTGTATTCAGCTTATGAAATGTCTTTGCTTGAGAGATATGTAACCCTTTCAGTTTCTTGTTTTGAGTAAAATCCACTGAACGTAGTTAAAATTAATTAAACATGCCTAACCGGAGTGAAGGGGTTCTGTCATCACTTCCGACAATTAGACATTATGTGATAGTTTACCTTGTCTCGTTAAGACTGCTTGCATATCTTACCTTTTTCATTCGGCTAGAACTAGAATTAATGATTTTCATTCTCTATTACTAATAAGTCTTGCTAATCAGTTTTGTTTCTTCCTCCTCTTCTTGTGGCAAATACCTGAGCTATGTTTTATGTTTTCATTTTAAAAATTAAAGATTATTGCTTAATGATAGGTAGATCGAGCAAGGTTGCTGCTGCTTCCTCCAGAATGCCTACATTTAGCTACATATCATCATCATCATCATCATCATCATAATTATCATCATCATCCTTATTTCATTTCACTTTTTCAAATATTAATGCAAGGTGTGGGCAGAAACCAAAAGCATAAAAGCATTATGCACAGCTATACAGATATATCAGACGGCTGTCCAGTGATAAGAGTGTCAGTTCTAATTTTCCCCAAGCCAGGCCCCCCAGATTTCGTGTTGCACATTAAAACCATCATCAGGAGTGCTGCGTAGTAGGATGGGTAAATGAATAAAAACCAGCTATCTCATTTCTTAACCTCAGGTAATGCTATTTTAAATGCAGTACACATAATGAAAATATCTTATTATTATTGGGCATTTAAGACTGTTTAATGACATGAAACATTCTATTTACGCTGATTTTAGTTTTCACTTATTATTTATTATCCAATGGGAAGTATATATATATATATATATATATATATATATATATATATATATATATATATATATATATATATATAATCCCAATTTTATTACGGTAAATTTCTCACTTTCCACACCCACTCTTGTTACCAGATTTCACATTAACACAAATGATCATCCACATAACCTTCCAAAGGTTGGCAGTTTTATACTCATAATTATAATAACAGCTTCTTTCGACCATCCTCAAAGATTTGCCATCAACTTGGAAAACGTCATTCATGAATGTCTTTGCCTATCCTGATCCTTACTTCATTGCAATGGAAATAAAAAACCCAATGCAGAAGTTAGCTTTCCACCTGACATCTCCATTTTACTTTTCATAATAGTTTCTGATAATTCTGACACAGAATTTTATACACTAGAATAATTCCTTCTGTAATTCCATGACTTTTGCACTGCATATTTGAATGCATAGGCTAATGTGGACCATTTTGTTTCCATGTTCCCCTAACTTTCATATGAATTTTTTCATCTGTTGCACTGAAGGACAGCTGTAATGTGATTTTTTACCTGTGTGTAAAATACCCCGATGGTGTGGTAACCATAGCGGTATTTGCCTACTTAGTGTGACTGGTAAAATATATGGTAGAATACTCATTGATAGGGTTAGGCATATGACAGAGGAGCTAGTTGGAGAAGAACAAGGGGGATTTAGGAAGAGAAAAGGGTGTGTAGATCAGATATTTGTTCTAAGATGTTTAGTGGAGAAGTATCTAGAGAAGGGAAGGAAAGTGTATGCTGCCTTCATGGACTTGGAGAAAGCTTATGACAGAATAGATAGGCAAGGTATGTGGAAGGTATTAAGAATATATGGAGTGGAGGGGATATTGTTGAGTGCTGTGAAGAGTATGTACGAAGGAGCTAGGGCTACGGTGCGAGTGGATGGTGAGCTGAGTGAGTTCTTTGATCTCAATGTGGGACTGAAACAGGGTTGTGTGATGTCTCCATGGCTGTTTAATATATACATGGATGGGGTTGTAAAGGAGGTGCAGGGTAGGGCAGTGGATGTGGGGGTGGCTCAATTGAATGAGGGTGAGATTTGGAAGCTTTCGGTGTTGCTGTTTGCGGATGATACAGTACTGTTGAGTGAAGATGAATGGGAGTTGCAAGGTTTGGTGAATGAATTTGGGACAGTGTGTAGGAGGAGGAATCTGAAAGTTAATGTAAACAAAAGTAAAGTTATGGTGTTTGAGAGGAATGAAGTCGCAGAGTGTGCAGTGAGGTTGGATGGTGAGGATACGGAGAATGTGAGTGCATTCAAGTACTTGGGTAGTGTGATGAGTAAGGATGGAACTTTGGGGGATGAAGTGCGTGAAAGGGTACAGCAGGGAAGGAAGGTTGTTGGTACACTGAAAGCAGTGATGAGAAATAGGGAGGTGAGTATGGAAGTTAAGAAGTCACTGGATGATAGTATTGTGATCCCTACCCTGACGTATGGAAGCGAGGCATGGACCTTGCAAGAGGGGAACAAGTCAAGAGTGAGAGCAGTGGAAATTAGTTACTTGAGAGGAGCATGTGGAGTGACGTGGAGGGACAGGTTGACGAATGAAGAAGTGAAGGAACGCTGTGGGGTGGATGTGGATGTGGTTGAGAAGATTAGGAGAAATACGCTGAGGTGGTTTGGACATGTGAAGAGAATGGAAAATGAAAGACTAAGAGGGTGTATGTAGGTGAGGTGGAGGGAGGGAGAGGGAGAGGTAGACCGAGGATGAGGTGGAGGGATGGAGTTGAGAGGTATATGAGGGAGGGGGGGGGTGAGTTAGGGGGAGGGTAGTCAAATGGTGGGTGACAGAGCGACTTGGAGGCGTTTTGTCTGCGGCCACCCTTTGGTGGGATTAGGGCGTCGGGCTATAGATAGATAGATAGATAGTGTTGTACTGGGAAATTTTCGACAAATGTTACTATACTATTATTCAAGAACACGATTTTTACGTGATGTGGTGTTTATTATTTATTTATTAATTTATTTATTTTGTCATTGTAGTGAGGCAAATAAGCAGAAGAATCGAGCATTTTGTGACTAAAGCATGAAACTATAAGGACTGCTAGAAGATACTATAGTGTTTATTTTCAGTTGTGGATGCAACTTTGATCTGACCTCTGGTGACCTTGATAAGTCAAAGACCTCTGTGCCAATTTTAAGTATATTTTTCATGATATTGCTCATTATGATCTTGCTTTTTTTTTCTTTTTTTTTTTTACTATAATCCATCCAGTTTTAATTTAATGCTTTTACAAACCTGTTGAAAGTGTTTCTCATTACTATAAAGACCAAATTGACCTTTATATGGCCTTTAGTTGTTATATCTCATTCACTTACCTGTAAGGTGTTTCACAATTATTATGAACAGTTCCTGCTAATAGAGTGCTCTAGTACACTGACATTCATTAATCATTTTGTGTGTGTTGCGGGTTAGATCAGTGCATGAGAAGGAGCGCTGATGGTCAATTGTGTAGCTGTATTATTGCATGACATGGTGGTGTTGCAGCATGAAGCTGTAGAACTCTGTAGCTGTACAAAACTTAGCTTAGCCTACTTTCTTGGTTATTGCATACAATACTCCCTGCCATGGTGAAGCATCAAATTCCGGTTGATACAACTCTGCCTCACAAACCCAAGCGGTCAAGATTACCTTCCACAACCATCTGGGATGTGTGTGCTCTCTGCCAAACGGAAACTGATGAAGCTCTGTAGTTCCGGCCTTGATCAGCCAAGAACCTAGTGGTACTGAGCACGTCTCATCGGCAAATGGCCTACTCCAGTTTCAAGAACTTGAAAATATGCCAGTAGAGTTTGATACTGACAGACTAGATGATGGAACAAGTATTGAAATTACTCTGACTGCCAACAATGCCAATGGCACAAGCCGTGTTGAGTGAAATTCAACCCAAACTTGCTAAAACGACAGCAAAAGAGAACATCAGCTGTAGAGCAGCCGGCCACTTCCACCTTTCGCACACGTTCTGCTGACAGCACAGTTTAACAAAAAGAACCTTTGTGCTTCTTCTGTAATGAACCAGCCGGTTCAGAAGCTCTACATGATGCTGCAACAAAACTAAGAGATGAAAATATTGGGAAATGTGCAATAGAGCTGCAGGACCGGAGCTGCTGGCCAAGCTTGTCCCTTGTGATATGATTGCCTTTGAGGCTGAGTGTCACCGCAACGGCTTGCGTAAACTCCACATCAGGGGAAGTCATGTCATTCCCAAGGACGAAAATGAAGATGAAGGTTGCTTGCATGGAAACTGCTTTGCTGAGTTAGTGGCATTCATGAAAGAAATGCGTGCTGAAGATTTAGCTCCAATATTCAAGCCGGCAGATCTTGGAGATATGTATGATCCGTCTTCAGCAGCTGGGTGTCTCTGTGCAGAACCGAGTTCACACTATAAGACTAAAGAGCAGGCTATTTTAAGTGCTTCCTGACCTTAGATCACATTCTCAGGGAATAGACACGCACCTGCCAATTGAGAAAGACCTCAGAGGTGCTCTTGGGATTGCTTGTGACCACGACGATGATGCCATTCATTTAGTTAGATCAGCACAAGTAGTGCAAAAGGAAATGTTCAGTATGAATTTCATTTTCAATAGCTAGTTTTACCTTGAATGTCAAAAAGATGCTGGTCCAGCATCACTATTGACTGGTAAACATGATCTTGGATGGAGCCAGCATAGGAGACTAAACTCTGCTAGGAAACACGTCTACCACAAATGCTGCCCTAACAGTGTCACAGCTTTTGGTCTTCATTAGTCTTAAACATGCAGAAGCCATTCTGATCCTTGACACCAAAGATGTCACGGATGAATCTGTTACTGAAACTGTGAGAAAAAATTGCATCCTTGGGTAAGCACAGTATGAATGTTTTGCGGCCAAGCGGATAATCCAGTGCTAAAACTGATCACTGACACAGTTCATAAGAACAAGTTGCCACTCTTCAGCTCTACGCCAGTGAAGACCAAATCCAAATACAAGATGCAACTGGAAGCACTCAAGAGTGACTGCAGTCTTTTCTCTCGTCTAAATACAGAGGGATACCCCGCTATATGGTACCCCTCTATGTGATACCCTGGATATGCGATGGGGATAGAAATACCATCCTGCCTATTGTAGGCCTACTCCAAGTTTTACGATGGGTCCTGTGAGGTATCTTCCAGGGGTGATCAGCTAAAAGTTTGAATTACAAGTACCCTGCAGCAACTGAGCCCACCCGTCCGCCAGAAACTGATATTTTCTGACCTAATTTTTATGGTTTTCAGATTGCATTTGTTGGTTTTGGTAAATTATTAACAGATTTTAGGTTTAGGTTTGCTTCTTTTAAAGCTGTTAGGCCATTTACATTGGCTGTAAAGTTGTTTTTGAACTCATTTGCGTGGGTTTAAGACTTGGTTGGGGAAGAATCCCATGGCTCAAAACCACACCCCTATACTACACATGTTAAATTACCCTGCTATATGATACCCCACCTAGCAATGTGTTTTTTTCTTCATGCATCCCATTGTAAATCTAGGGTAACCCTGTATGTCTTGTCAAAAACGTGATGGTGATCTGGACCAGTTTTTCAGCCATGAAAATCAAGCAGTTCCACCATCCTTATCACAAGGTGGCAAACTGCAACTTGGTACAAATGCTGACTTATTAAAATGTTTGATGTCAGTGGAGCCTCAAGTACTGGACACACCTTTGGCTAATGCTGTATTCACTGACGGTCCTGCTGCAGTCCAGATGCTGAATCCTGGCACATCAAAAACCTTCCAGGACTATGCAGATCAGGTTTTTTTGCCCTATGTATCATCCCAACTGGCAAATTCAAAACGTCTTGACATCATCTGGCAGTTATATAAGCCAGACAGACAGACGCTACCACCTGGCAGTGGAGAGGAAAGCGTGTGAAGAGAAGCGTAGAAGCAACTACTGTAATTCCAAAGAAAATACCAGCTTCCTCCCGAACCATCGTTACAGCATTGATTCGAGTGCTGGAGTCCATGGGTCAAGCAGGCAGAGTCGGCGACAGGCAAGCCGGCTTCATTGGTGGAGGAGAGGAGTGAGGCAGAAAGCAGTGGGATCCTGCCCGTACCACAACACGATGTGGGGGAGGAAGTGTGTCTAATGATGCTACTCCCCAAGTTCCAGGTTGGTAAGAGGATACCCAGGGAAAAAAAAACAGGTTTACCTAATATTAACACAATTTACAACAAGTATGGTAGGGCAAGAGGACTGTGAACAAATATGAGTGGAGATGGCCTCCACTTAATCAAAAAAGGGGAGGGAAATTGGCCTAAATTCCCTCTTTATTAGCTTGTATTGGACAGTCGAGCAAGTGTGGTGGTGTGGGCAGGATTCTGCTGCTTTCTGCCTCACTCCACTCCTCTGCCGATGAAGCTGGCTCACCTGCTGCCGACTCCACCCCCTTGACCCACGGATCGAGCACTCGAATCAACGCAGTAACAATGGTTTGAAAGGAAGTTGGTATTTTCCTCCCTTACACAGCTCCCCCTGAAGAGGCTACTCGGGAGTAGCCCCTGGGGATAATACCAGGGAAGCTTCAGGATGATCTTTGGTGGTGAACCCCGGTGACTGACTCAGCAGATCCAAGTTGATATTGTCGACTCCGGTGATATGGATGACTTTGAACTTGTAAGGCTGGAGGCTGAGTGACCACCGCAAGATGTGATCGTTACTTCCCTTGAAGTTGGTGATGTAAACGAAAAGATGGTTAATCTACAAGATGAACTCCTTTCCCTGAGGTAGTAATCTGATTTCAGTATATAAAAAACTATTGCAAGGCATTCCCATTCGATAGTGGGGAACCTCTTTTCTCTTTCAGTCAATTTTCCACTAGTATAAGCTATGGGTTTGGACAGCCATCATAATATTTAAGTAGCATGGCCCCACTACCATGAAGAATCGTCAGTTCATAAAATGTAAGTTAGGCTGATGTCAGGCAACCTTAGAATGGGATATGACATGTGGGAAACCTTTAGTTGCTCGAAATTCGTCAGGAGGTCTTCAGTCAGTCCAGGCACAATGTTCTGGCACTCCGTTCTTCAACAAGTATGAGAGTTGTCTGGTGTAGTCAGATCCCCCAGGAATGAATGTCCTCTAAAAGGAGGGCATACCTAGAAAACCTTGGAGCAGCTTCTTTGTCAAAGGTGCCCAAGTTGTAAGAAGGAGCCAATCTTGTCAGGCCTAGGTTAGAGATGATTTCCACCGAGGAAGATGCCAAGGCAACGGATGGATAATACACCAAACTGGCACTTTTAGATCTTGAGCATCAAGTGATGTTCCTTCAGTCTCTTGAAGACAAGTCATAGAGATTCGAGATGCTTGTCCCAGCTTGTGGAGTAAGCTGTGGGAAATATTTCCCCCAGAGCAGTTGTGCTCTCTAAATTTATCATAGTTATCCCTGGTTAAAGGCAGAGGATGTAGAGACTGTTGTTAATTATTCAAGCGGTTTTAATAACCCAGAAACGACGTTCTCTTTAATAATTCTTGTTATTGATAAATTAAATGCTACTGCATTTAACCCCCGTGGACAACTATGCATTGTAAATACATGTAATTATGTGGTATTTTCCACTGACCTAAGCTGCGTCTGCGCGATAGGTGACGTGGAAAGCAGGGAAAGATTCCCCTGTTAACCCGTGGCGTCCCGGGGACGTACTTCCACGTCCTCACGTTTTGTCACAGCTAATCCCGGGGATGTACTTCAACGTCCTGCAATTGCAAGGTTCATAATTTCCACAATTTTCAAAATTCATGCGAGATTTTCGTTTCGCCCGGGTACCCAAGCCTCCCCTACCTGCCGCCAGGCAGGCAGCGTCCTAGACCCCGTGTGACCCGCGCTCGCCCTTGTCTCGGTCACTCACCTGCTAGCAGTGACCCAGGTCAGACATGGCGCGGAAAGGTCTCTCAGACGAGGAAATCGCATCCGTCCTGGAAGCCTTCACTGGAGACAGTGATTCTCCACTCGATGATGATGTGGTGGATTGCGATTACGTCCAGCCAGAGGAAGAAATAAGTAGCAGTGATGAGGAGGTCCCTTCGCCCCGAAAAACGCGGTATGTGACATACCGTAAGGCAAGGGAAGGCCAGCCTGCTCCCCAACCACGTGCACAGCTATCTCTCCATGCCGAATCTGATCAGGACGAGGATGAGGACGATGAGGATGACGGAGGCCTAGGACGTGATATCGCCGCGTGGTTGGGAAAAGAGAAAATATCACCACGAGGATCAGAAGGTGGGGCGAGACGACACATAAGGTATGGTCAAAGTACTTTGTCTGGGGAAGTGGCAAGTGGTGTGGTGGGATTGCTGGGAGAAAGGGAAAGTGTTGTGGCAGCAGCGCGGGGTGAAAGTGAGAGTGGTGTGGGGGTAGTGTGGGGTGAAGGGGCCAGTGGTGTGAGGGAGGCAGCACGAGCACGTGGTGCTCGTAGGCCTAGGGAAGAGGAGGTTGAGTCACTCCCCAGCACTTCTTTCGCCCCTGAATATTCCCAAACTTCCTCCCCACAGCCCCAGGATGTGGGGAAAGGAAAGAAAGGGAAGGGAAAGGGTAAAGGAAAAGGGAGAGGGAAGAGAAGTGCGAGTGATGAGAGGCGCCGCTCTCCACCTCCCCCACCACCCCCACCACCCTCACCTCCCCACCCTGACGAAGGGGACGATGGTGACGTGGCTGGAGACGGTGGTGTCACGTGGAACTGGGAAGATGGGAGTAATTTTACTCCCATCATTCACCCTTTCACTGAGGAGTGGCGGTCAGGTTGCACGGCTCCAGGTGTAAATGCAGGTTCGTCACGGTTGGATTTTTTCAACTTGTTCTTTGGTGAGGCGTTTGTTGGGCGCATAGTAGAACAAACTAATATTTTTTCACAATCCCAGCGCCGTGAAAGTGAACGTTTAGGAACCACGAGCAGGCATTCCGAACAGTATGACTATCCCGTGACTATTTCAGAGATGTTCCTATTTTTGGCCCTGGTTATCTTGATGGGTGTGGTGAGGAAAAACCAAATTCCTGCCTACTGGACAACTGACCCAATCATCTTCACACCTTTCTTTGGAAAGGTGATGGGTCGTAACCGATTTCAGTATATTCTCGGCCGCCTCCACTTTTTTGATGCAGATGATCCAGCCAATGCAAATAGCACCGATAAAATGAGGAGAATTAGGCTGGTATTTGATCATTTACGGGAAATGTTCTGCTCCTCATTTTATTCCTACAGAGACCTCGTCATAGACGAGAGTCTTGTGTTGTGGAGAGGCAATATTTCCTTTAGGCAGTACATACCCAGCAAGAGACACCGTTTCGGGTTCAAGATCTTTGTTATGTGTGACTGTAAGACTGGTTATGTGCAAGACATAGTCTTGTACATGGGCGTACAGACAGATATAATAGAAGATCGGAGTATAGGACTCTCTGGGGCCGTGGTGAAGACAATGATAGAAGAATACCTTCATCGTGGTCATGTGTTGTACCTGGACAACTGGTACACTAGCCCTCTTCTCGCTAGGTTCCTCCACCAACACGACACCGGGGTCTGTGGTACAGTCAAGAGAAACCGTCGCCATATGGTCAAGATAGGGAGGAAACTTGACAAGAACGAGGTGGTTTTCTTCCAGGCCAATAACATCCTTGCAACCCTGTGGAACCACAACAGGGAAGTTTGCCTCCTATCAACTGTTCACAGCCCCCTGATGCACCGCACAGACTCCGTGGATCACCGTAGCGAGAGGAGGCGCAACGTATGGAAACCAGAGTCTGTACTTGCCTATAATCTGAACATGAGGCAAGTTGATCAGTCAGACTCGATGATTTCAAGTGTTGACTGTGCCAGGACCACGATGAAGTGGTACAAAAAACTCTCTTTCCACTTGCTCGACATCACGGTCCTGAACGCCCACTACCTGCACGCAATGACCACCGGAGTATCCGAGACCTTTGAGGGGTTTGTGAGGGAGCTGGCACGTGAAATAATCGCCAAGCATGCCCAGGACAGACCCACACACCGCACCCGCACCCCCCGGGCTGCTCAGACTCCCCTACGTCTTGCAGGACGCCACTACCCCAGCGCAATCCCTTCCGAACTAAACCGTCGTAAACCCCAGCGTTGCTGCTATGTATGTAGGTACTCGACAGTCAGACTATCCACTCAGAGAAAAGACACAAGATACGAGTGTGTCGAGTGCAATGTTGCATTGTGCCTTCAGCCTTGTTTCAAGGAGTATCATAATTTCCTACACTACTGAAACTGTGTGGGAAGGCGAAATGACGCTCATGATAATGGTAAGGCAAGTCAGTAGGTGCTAAGTCAAATATAAAGTTGAAACGGGTGTTATTTTTTCAGAAAAGTAATGTATAAGATGAGAATTTGTGTAAGTGGAAAGAATTGTTATCAAAAATACACCCACTGTGTAAATCTGGTCAGTAAATATGTGATAGCAAGGAAATAAAGTGGAAAAGGGTGTAATGTTAGCATGAATAAAACGTATAAGTTGAACATTACTGTAAGTTGTCATAATTGATGTCACGAGTACACCCACATTCTGGTCAGTAAGTATGTGATAGGAATTATATACAGTGGAAGATGTTATAATGTTAGTAGTAAGGTATTTTATAAGTTGATTACTAGTGTAAGATGAAACAAATGATATCGCGATAACACTCCCTGTTTAAGTACGCGCAAATATGACGGTCAGTTCCATTGTAAGTTCAGAAATGATGTGATATCAATTATATCAAGTGTTTACATGTGCAATGTTAGTGGAGAATTATTATATAAGTACAAAAATAGGTTGTAAGTTGAAATAGTTGTCATAGCGACTTCACCGTGTGTGTTATTATGCACTATTATTACGCTATATATTTACGTAAGGCCTGAAATAATCTCAAAACAGTTCTATAAAGTTGAAAAGTGTATAATAATATTAGAAAAGTATTATGTAAGTAGAAAAAGCACAATACGAGTTGAAACAACAGTCGCAGCGAGTTCACTCACTACGTAAATAAGCGCTAACATTACGCTAAATGTTATCAAAAGGCCTGTGAATACGTAAAAACAGTTCAATAAAATGTAAAATGGTATAATGTTATTGTAGAAGTATTATGTAAGTAAAAAAAATTATATGTATCATGATTTTAGAATGTTAGCGATTCATCGTGACCAAGTTGGCCGATTTTGCTCGTTGCGCACGATGGTACAATGCTTATTTGTGCTCTATTTTTGTATAAAATCCAATATACTCTTTTATCACATGTTTTTATGTTTGTAATAAATTCATTTCTACTTACTTTCATTGGTTTCCCAGACTTATAATACCATAGAAAACGTTTGAGGCTCAGACCGCCTAGGGAGAACACGGGGCCAGGTGGGACCAAGGCATACCTGGTTAAGCAAATTAGGGACCCCGGGGACCAATTTCTTTGCCACCGACCATTGTTTCTGACCAAAAGCGAAAGTTTAAGCAAAAAAAAAAAATGGTCGAAAAATGGTCGGGATTGGGGGGTACCAGTGGTCGAAAAGTGGTCGGGACGGGGCGGGTTAAGGCAGATGTGGAATTAAGATATTTACATAGTTAAAGGGAATATTTGGTCTAACTTTAGTTTAAGTGGAACTAAGATTAATTTGTTAGATTTGCCCTGTACATATCATGATGTAATTTAACTGTATTTAGTACTGTAATTAAGTAAGAGTTGGCAACCCACAATGTGATGAAGTGTTGGGGCTTGCCGCGTTCACGCACTCTGCTCCTAGCTCTCGTGGAGTTAGCAAGGTTGTACATACACACCATAAGGACGCTTGCTTCCCCAAGCAACTATACCAGGCAGCCTCATCGTCATCGGTTCACGATCACTCCCTCTTCATATAGCTAAGTAACCTTTACGAATTGGCCAATTCAAGGGGGGATTAGCGAAGAGATAGATTAGAAGATAGTATTGTAGGTGAGTTAAATTTAATTTACGTTTCACCTAACTCTATGAGACTTGTTTGATTTACTTAGACAACTTTAGGGAAGAGTAACGACCTACGAGTTGTGTACCGAGAAAATTCTTGCATAGCGGTGTCCCGGCAGGGATACCGACTTGGATACATTAAACATTTCTCACATTTTGGTGCCCAGAAAGAGGGCCCCGATTTGTTTAACAGAACTACTCAACATTTTTCACATTTTTGGTGCCCCGACCAAGTGAGGATAACCGATGTGTGCCGAGGCGCTGAATGTTTTAAAATTGCTTTTGTGGGGCACAGTTTACTACCACGTTCGGTTGAAGTGGAAGACGTGGACGTACGTGTCTATAGAGCTCCGGGAGGAAAGGCAAGCTTTTTCTCTGAAGATGAAAGGCTGAATGCCGTACTAGACTGGGAGCATGACCGTACGGTCCTTTTCCTTGGAGGAAATGATATCTATGAGGACATGGAGGTCAATGAAGTTGTGGAGAATATTTTAGCAGTGGTAGGAGCCATAGAGGGCTCTTGTAAATCCTCAGTAGCCATAACCCTCCTCGAGCCAAGGAACCTGCCATATGGCTCTCCAGTTTGTTATGGAACATATAAATTAATTAGCAGAGCTGTAAACCGAAAGTTGCAACGGGCCAGGAAGGGAAGGGATTTCATACTTTTTAATGCCAAGCCCTTCCAAGCAATGTTGAAAGCTGATGGTATACATTGGAACCATCATGGTAGGGAAGCGGTTCTGCAGAAATTTATAAATTATGTAGAACATAAGAAAGGAGAGTTCTATGCTGTACAAGCTATGGGTGGGCCTATGGAGTATTGAGGTGATTAATTCTGAGTTCGGGGAATATGGTTGTTTTGGCAATTGAGTGTGGGGATGAAATAAAACCCTAGAGGTTTAATAACCCTGGGGGATAGGTTGAAATTATAGACCTAATCCCTACACTCCTCAAAATTAAATTAAATAATTAGCTGAGCTGTAATGAATATTACGAAATTGGGAGAGGGGATAATTTGCACAATGAGGATTTAATCCCTACCCTCTTCAAAATTTAAAATAATCAAATCATTACTAAGTTGAGGTAAAATTGTGGTTGGAATTCATAATTAAATTATTAAATTAGAACTCCGTCAACATGTCTGTTTCTTTATTGCAAAGATCTTCTAGTAGTAAGGCAGGATGGGTAACTAGAGCCATAAATGATTGTAACCAGTCGTTGGACCAAATACCTCTGTCCAAGGAGAG
The DNA here is from genome assembly GCF_032717465.1 of Coenobita brevimanus. Classification (NCBI taxonomy): domain Eukaryota; kingdom Metazoa; phylum Arthropoda; class Malacostraca; order Decapoda; family Coenobitidae; genus Coenobita; species Coenobita brevimanus. The sequence continues at coordinate 38,776,705 of NC_137025.1, read as the reverse complement.
AATAAATAGTTTCCAAAATATTCTGAAAGATCGATGGAGTAAGTATGAAGAGAGTTACTTAACTTTAGAAGCGGCTATAGTAAAGGCTGAGAATAAGGAACTCTTAGAGTCAGAAACTACGAAGTTTGAGGACAAATTAGAAGAATACTTAACTGTAGTAAAGACACTAGAGTCAGAATTAGCTGACACTGCCGCGGAAACACAAGTTGTGGCACAGCAGAGTAGGGATGTGTTACCACAAATAATGCTTCCGGAATTTGATGGAGAGCAGAACTGGAAATCTTTCTGGGATTAGTTCAAATATTTGGTGCACGATAGAACAGATCTCCCTAAAGTCACCAAACTTACATATTTGTTAGGACAGGTCAAAGGAACACCATATCAACTGATAAAAGAATTACCAGTAGAAGAAAATAATTATGAGGTGGCTTTGACCATTCTTAGACAAAATTACGAAGACAGGGAACAAGTTATAAATAATTTAGTAAAGGCTATAATAGAATTACCCATGCCTAGGCACGATTTTGATTCCTTGCAAAAATTTAGAATTGCAATAAGTTGTAAATTAAGGGCCTTAGGTACTTACGAAGATATTAAAACATCAGATTGGGTGCTTTCAAGAATTGTGTCCTTAAAGCTACCACCGAAAACCATGGATGCTTTGTATGGTAGGTACCAGAAGGATAATTTCTCCTGTGAAGAGATTGAGAAAGGCTTGATGCAACTCTGTAAACATTGGCAAGGAACATTAAACACTACTGAGGTCAAACAGAAGACTGAAGTAAAGAAAAAACCCATTAACCAACTGGTTGGGAAAGTCAGAGAAGACTAAGCATGTGCCTAAAGAAGAGATAGGTACTTTCCTTAGCTCCACAAAGGCCGAGGATAAAGTATTAAAGATAAGGAATAGACATGCTGAGGATATTAAGGACATAAAACCTTCCATGGTAAAAGACAGGAAAGTTTGTGTCTTTTGTGGTGAGCAACATTCCAGTGTATTTTGTCATCACTACCCTGATCATGCTTCTAGAGTAGGGAAGCTTCAGGAACTGGGGTGTTGTATAATCTGTATGAACTCCGAACATGCTGCCGCGGACTGTAAGACTAAATTAAATCTTTGCTTTAAATGCAAAAAAGATGATCATCATAGTGCTTCATGCCCTAGGATGAAAATTGAGGTTCCTAAACCTGCAAGCGTCAATATGACAATTGCAAAAGGGAATGCTCCATTAGTAATGCCAGCTGCAGTACCAATAGCAGATGTGAAAGTATTGGTTGAGAATAGAAACCAATTAGTATGTACCCTGTTTGATATGGGTGCTCAGAAAACTTTCATTTCTGCAGACATTGTGAAGAAATTAAAGTTACCAGTTATCGGCAAGGTAAATCTAGCCATTACAGGATTCTTGACAACTAGGAAGGCTCAGTCTTTTGATTTAGTTAGACCTGTAATACAATTAGGCAGATATAAATGCCGTATAACAGCAGCTGTGCTTGATAATATGGAGACAAGTGTATACATAAAGGGATTGAAGGAAACCTCTGATCATCTGCAAAGCTCAGGGATAAAGTTGGCTAAACGGAATGTGGAATCAGATACTGTGGGTCCAATAAAAATGATAATTGGTTCTGATTATTGTGGAAGATTCCTACATAGGACTTTCAAAAGGAATAAGGTACAGTTGTTCAAGAGTCCAGGAGGTAACCTTATTATGGGTCAGTTGCCTTTTCCAAAACAAGTTAAATGAGAGGCCAAACTAGTAGACTCAGTCTTTGTTACCCCCACACAGTCATTGATGGTAACTAGAATAGGTGCAGAATTAGAACCTACTCAGATAAATGACTTGTTGGATGAAAACATTGAACCTGTACACAAACTGTGGGACCTAGACAGTGTAGGTATACACTCTGAGGAACCAACCCCTGAAGATAAGATAACATTGGACTTGTATAATCAGTCTGTGGAATTTAAGGATGGACAGTATTGGGTAGGATTACCATGGAAACTAAACCACTCAGAGTTACCAACAAATTACCAAGCAGCTAAAGCTCAGTTAAATTCTCTTCTAAGAAAGTTGAGAGATAAACTAGAACATCTGATCCTATATGATAATATTATAAAGGATCAATTGAAGAATAAATTTATAGAAGAGGTAGAATACCCTGTTAACCACAAAGAAGGACACTACTTACCACATCATGCTGTAAGCAAGGATTCAGTAACTACTCCCATAAGGATAGTATTCAACTGTAGTAGTAAAGCGTCCAAGGGATCAGCTAGCTTGAACGATTGCCTATACTCTGGACCTACACTAACAGAGAAGTTAGGGAATGTGTTACTAAGATTTAGAGAGAAACCTTACGCTTACACAACAGACATTAGTAAGGCTTTTCTCAGAATAGGACTGAGAGATGAGGATAGGAAATTTACAAAATTCCTCTGGCCTCATGATCCTCAAAATGAGGATAGTCCATTGAAAACTTACTGCTTCCGATCGGTGCTCTTTGGCTCTTGTGCTAGTCCTTTCCTACTTTGCAACACTTTAAAGCATCATTTTGAAAATGCCAAATGTCCAGAAATAGGGCAGGCTTTTTATATGGATAATTTGCAAGGTGTTGCTGATACAGAGTCGGAAGCCTTGAAGGCTTATGAACTAGCCAATTCCGAATGTGGGAAGGCAAATTTGCCGTTACAGAGCTGGAATACAAATTCACCGCTTTTGAGGAATAAAATACAATAGGACTATCCAGATTCTGACATTCCCAAAATTCAAAATGTGTTAGGTCTGAACTGGGATACAACAGCTGATGTAATAAGTTTGAAATCAATTAAGTTCACTGATGTCACTCTCACCAAGAGGTCCTTGTTAAGCCAGGTTTCCAAGCTATTTGACCCATTAGGATTGGTCAGTCCTATAGTTATTAGGGGCAAATGTTTAGTACAGGAGGCTTGGCGAGAAAAGTTAGACTGGGACACTGAATTGGGTGAGACATATGTGGAACAATGGGAACAGATTAGAAAGGAGTTTGAAACTACATCAAGCATATGTATACCCAGGAAAATAAACAGTAATGAGAAGTTGCACTTACACATATTTTGTGATGCTTCTCAAAGGGTCTATGGAGCAGTAGCTTATTGCGCAACAGGAGAGGATAGTAAGATTATTATGTCCAAAGCCAGAGTTGCGCCAATTAAAGAAAGAACCCTGCCTCAAATGGAATTGGCTTCCATAGAAGTAGGAACTAAATTGGCCAGGTATATAACCACTACTCTTGATACTCAGTTTGAGGATATTTACATATGAACTGACAGTGAGATTTGTCTTTACTGGATAGGGAAGGAAGACAGCAAAATTCCTTTCGTCCGTAATAGAGTGAAGACTATTAAAGAGCTGTCTTCCAAATTTAAATTCATGCATGTGTCCTCCAAACAGAATCCAGCTGATCTGCTCTAGAGAGGTTCGACCATAAGGAGACTGATCAAAGATAATTTGTGGTTTAAAGGTCCTAAATGGTTACTCACTAAGGATTGGCCTGAACAGAAACAGTACAGTATTGCTGAGATTAGTGCAGTGAACTTGGATCCTATAGTACCTGAGCCAGAAGTAATTGACATCAGCCGATTCTCATCAATAAGACATTTTCTAAATACTACTAAATTGGTTGTTGAATTTTTGAATAAGAAGGTGGGGTTTCAGAAATTAGATCCCCTAGAATACTGGCTGAAAAGAGTACAAAGAAATTCTTACGGGGAAATATATAAACTTTTAGGCCAAGACACTGGAAAAAGGAATAAGCTGATGAAGAATTTAGGCTTGTTCTTAGACGGAAAAGGTCTGATAAGATGTCGAGGCCGATTGGTAAAGGCTGACTTGCCCATCCAAACCAAACATCCCATTTTATTACCTAAGACTGGATGCTTTGTACAACTTATTATAAAGGAAGCCCATGATTCCACTCTCCATGGAGGTGTACCGCAGACCTTAGACCAAATCCGGGAAAGGTACTGGATTCCTAAGGGTAGACAGGTTATTAAAAAATATCTCAAAAACTGCATCATTTGTAGGAGATATGAGCAGCGACCTTATATCTACCCAGGACCACCAGCCCTACCGAAGGATAGGGTGAACATAAGTCGGCCCTTCCATATAACAGGAGTGGACTACACAGGGGCTATAACTGTTACGGGTGAGGAAGCTCCCCATAAAATTTACATTTGTTTATTTACTTGTGCCTACACAAGGGCAGTCCATCTAGAATTAGCGGAAGACCTAAGCTCAGAGACATTCCTCAATGTCTTTCGCAGATTTGCCGCAAGAAGGTCTTGTCCTGGCAAGTTAATAAGCGACAACGGAACTAATTTCGTTGGAGCAGTACCTTTACTGTTGAACCTAATGAGCAACCCAAAAGTTAAGTCGGCGCTGGGAATCCGAAATTGTATTTGGCAGTTCACAGCTCCAAGAGCTCCATGGCAAAATGGATTTATCGAAAGAATGATTGGTATTGTCAAGAACTGCCTGAGGAAAACATTACATAGAACTAAGATCACGAGAGAAGATTTAAGAACAGTAATAACTGAAATTGAAGCCAGGGTTAATAATAGACCTCTGACTTATCAAGATGACACTAGCGACTCGCTAGAGGCCTTAACACCGGCTCACATGTTATATGGCAGGAAGCTCCATCCGATGCCTTGTGTGGATATCCAGGAAGACGTTGATGATCCTAACATAGAAACTAATGATGTAGGACAACACCTTCGGGAGGGATATCAACGTCTGAAAAGGGTGCTGGATACATGGAATAGACATTGGAGCGAAGAGTATCTTTTGAGCCTACGCAAGAGGTTTTATGGAGCTCAAGCTGCCAGCAACAAATCAGTTATTAACATAGGAGATGTGGTCTTAGTGAAGACTGAACAGCCAAGATCCCAGTGGCCATTAGCTAAAGTGATCTCCACACACCCAGATTCTGAAGGGGTGCTGAGACTCGTAAAAATAAAATGCAGGGGACATACCAGTATAAAAACTATTGATAAACTGGTACCCCTTGAGTTAGCAGCCACTCCGGATTCAGAGAATGGTGAAGATCAAACGGGTCAAGAGGCGCGACCTAGTAGGGCCGCAGCACAGGGTTCTCGAGAATTATGGAGGGAACTCTTGGCTAAGGGTCATATTACATGATACAACGTATCATTTTCCGCCGGCCCCAAAACTGTGGGAAATATTTCCCCCAGAGCAGTTTTGCTCTCTAAATTTATCATAGTTATCCCTGGTTAAAGGCAGAGGATGTAGAGACTGTTGTTAATTATTCAAGCGGTTTTAATAACCCAGAAACGACGTTCTCTTTAATAATTCTTGTTATTGATAAATTAAATGCTACTGCATTTAACCCCCGTGGACAACTATGCATTGTAAATACATGTAATTATGTGGTATTTTCCACTGACCTAAGCTGCGTCTGCGCGACAGGTGACGTGGCAAGCAGGGAAAGATTCCCCTGTTAAGGCAGATGTGGAATTAAGATATTTACATAGTTAAAGGGAATATTTGGTCTAACTTTAGTTTAAGTGGAACTAAGATTAATTTGTTAGATTTGCCCTGTACATATCATGATGTAATTTAACTGTATTTAGTACTGTAATTAAATAAGAGTTGGCAACCCACAATGCGATGAGGTGTTGGGGCTTGCCGCGTTCACGCACTCTGCTCCTAGCTCTCGTGGAGTTAGCAAGGTTGTACATACACACCATAAGGACGCTTGCTTCCCCAAGCAACTATACCAGGCAGCCTCATCGTCATCGGTTAACGATCACTCCCTCTTCATATAGCTAAGTAACCTTTACGAATTGGCCAATTCAAGGGGGGATTAGCGAAGAGATAGATTAGAAGATAGTATTGTAGGTGAGTTAAATTTAATTTACGTTTCACCTAACTCTATGAGACTTGTTTGATTTACTTAGACAACTTTAGGGAAGAGTAACGACCTACGAGTTGTGTACCGAGAAAATTCTTGCATAGCGGTGTCCCGGCAGGGATACCGACTTGGATACATTACTAAGTAAACAATTCTCACATTTTGGTGCCCAGAAAGAGGGCCCCGATTTGTTTAACAGAACTACTCAACATTTTTCACGTAAGCAAAGATGTTATCAAAATAACAGGATACATTAGGTAATCCTGCCAAAACAATGTGCATGAGCTGTATGTATCTAGCACTGACTGTGGCTAGGCCAAATGGTAACCAACAGAATTCCATCAATCCTAAATGTGTTGGGAAAGCTGATAATGGCTTGGCCATCTCTGTCAAAGGCATTTGGCAGTATGTTTTGAACAGGCCCAATTCCTGAAAAATAGTTGGCCCCAGAGAATTTAAAAAAGTCTTGCACGGTGAAACAGGATGATTTACCTTGAAAAACGGCGACAGAGTTGCGGTGTCAACAGTCAATCGCCATGCAGTAGGTACTGTCTTGCTTTCGGACCATGAGAAGTGGAGAACAGTATGGGAAGGAAGACTCTGAACTGGAGAACAATATGGAGAGAAAGACCTCTGGATTATCCCTTGCTGGTGTAACTGCTTGACTTCCTGCTCATATACTAGTGGAGATGGCCTTCAATCAATCAAAAAGGAGAGGGAAATCGGCCCCTATTCCCTCTTTATTAGTAGGCAGTGGGCAGTCGAGCGAGTGTGGTGGTGTGGGCAGGATCCTGCTGCCTGATTCTGCTCTTCCGCCAATGAAGCCGTCTTGCCTTTCGCTACCTTCAACCGCTTGACCCACGGACTTGATCACTGAAATCAATGCAGTAACGATGGTTCGGAAGGAAACTGGTATTTTCCCCCCTTACACTTCATGTTAATGAAAAAATGGAATTATTCCATTACCTCTTTCAACAAGTCATACGCGTGCCGGTAGATGACGGCAAGAAGAAATGGTGCTGTGTATTCCTAATTCTTTAGATGTAAGCAATTTGATACCACCTTCGAGGGAAGTGAAGTAAGTGAATGTACAGTGAGGTTGGATGGTGAGGAAATGGAAAATGTGAGTGTGCTTATGTACTTGGGTAGTGTGATGAGTAAGGATGGAAGTTTAGAGGGTGAAGTGCTTGAAAGGGTACAACAAGGAAGAAAGGTTGTTGGTTCCTTGAAAGCAGTGATAAGTAACAGGGAAGTGAGCATGGAAGTGACAAAGTTACTACATGACTGTATTGTGATACCAGCTCTAACGTATGGAAGTGAAGCTTGGACCTTGCTGGAGGGACAGAAGTCAAGAGTGAGAGCAGTGGAAATGAGATAATTGAGAGGAGCATGTGGAATCACATGGCGAGACAGACTGACAAATGAGGAAGTGTTGTGGTGAGGATGTGGATGTGATAGGAAGTGTTAGGAGAAACACACTGAGGTGGTTTGGCCATGTGGAGAGGATGGAGAGTGAGAGACTGACGAGGAGAGTTTATATGAGTGAGGTGGAGAGGGAGGGGAGGCCAAGGATGAGATGGAGGGACGGAGTGGAGAGGTATATGAGAGAGGGGGTTGTGAACTAGGAGCAAAATGGAGACGGACAGGGCGACATGGAGGCAATTTGTTTGTGGTCACCCATTACGGGATTAAGGTATCTGGCAATAGATAGATAGATACCTTCCAGGAAGAAGCTGATACATGAATCTTCATGTGTTGGATGCTGTTCAAAAGGGCATCAGGAAGGTGACAGTTCGAACAGTAGACACTGATGTAGTTTTGCTGGCCCTGGTTCTGTTCACAAAAATTCTACTTAAAGAACTGTGGATAGCTTTTGGAATTTGCTCTCCTTTCAAGTTCATCAGCATCCATAACATGGTCCTTAAGCTGGCCCAAGAACCTGCAACATACTCCTAGTGTTTCATGCTTTCACTGGATGTGATATATCATCAGCCTTTTGTGGCAGGGGCAAGACGACTGCCTGGGACAGTTGAAATGCCTATCCTGAAGTAATTGAGTTTTTTTCCGAGGTTTTAGAGATGCCAGAGGATTTGAGTGAGCGTTCACTGTCACTCTTACTGTTGAGTTCTTTGTGGTGCTCATGAATGACAGAAGCAGAGCTCTTATGGAGGTAAATGAAGCATGAAAGCAACTCTTCTCCCAGAAGTCAAGAAGTTTAGAAAACATCTCCCCAACACAGGAGGCTTTGAAACAGCACATCAAGAGTGCCACGTACCAGGTCAACACTTGGAACAAGGCCTTGGTTCCTGACCCACAATTTCTAAGCCCTTCGAACTAGGGTTGGATAAATGAAATAAGTGGATGGGGCCCACTGTGGAGCACACTTCCACATGCATCACAGTCATGTCATGAATTTATTCCCTGTGGCTGCAAAAAGGGTTGCAGTGGATGCTGCTAATGTTCAAAGACAGCTCTAACGTGCACTGCGTTATGTGGACGTTCAGAAGACTGTTATAATTAGAAAGGCTGGAGCATATACGTACAGTATATTTGCTGACAGTATATACTCAGAGTATTTGTTAATTACATTTACCTGAGAAAAAAAAAAAAAGGAATGAAATGTCCATTACATAAAGTAACAAGACTTAATTATGAAGTTCGTTGTTAAAAAAAAAAAAAAAAAAAACTTATTCTTGATAAAGGATGTTAAGCAGAAATTCAGTAATGTCAAAAGTCAATGGCCTCTAAATGACAAATGTAAATTAAAAGTGTTGTCATATCTGACGACTAAAATTGAGAGGTTGAATCAAAGTTCGGCAACATATATATGACAGGTTTAACTACAAGTAATTGTCTTGAAATATTAAGAATGTTCTTCAAAAAGGCACTAACAGAGAAATTTCATAATGTGAAAGGTCAGTGGCCCCTAGTGACCCTTAAAATCAAATTAAGACTACTGTCATAATTATCTGATAACTTAATCTGAGAGGCTTAGTTAATGTTCTGCAGTATGAAACAGGTGTAACTACAAGTAAATGTCTTATAATATTTAAAATATTCTTCACAAATGCGCTTAAATATAAATTTCATGACATCAAAGATCAACGACCTCTAGATGACCTCAAAGGACAATCTGGAAGTGATTCCACATCTGAAAATAATCTTCATGATATAGAGAAAAAATCCCGAAAGTTTCATGCTTTAGTCACAAAGTGCACAATTCTTTCATATGTATATATTGGTAATCTGACCCACTACAGCATCTGTCTATTTTCATGATGCTGGTAAAGTCATTTTGATATATGCACTGGTTTCATGATTATCTGGAAGAGTTTCTTTACTGTGGTTATCATTGTCTTCCCTTCAGGTATTCTTTGGAAAAAAAATGATGCACTATTTCCAGTGCAAAGTCAGTATATGTATCTGAAAATTCTAATGTCGGCAATGGAAGTCTGTTCTCTCTCTCTCTCTCTCTCTCTCTCTCTCTCTCTCTCTCTCTCTCTCTCTCTCTCTCAATTCCCTTCCCTTCACTGACCCACGTCTGCATTTGACATGATTCTTCATGAAGAATTGTCACCACAAGATTCTTAATTTCCACTTCCATTAGTCTCCGCAAAATTTCCTTCTGCATTAATGAAGGTCCATTTATCACACTAATCCTGTATTTACTTTCACTGCCTGCATCCTTCAATAGAAACAGCCCATATAACATATCCTTTGATGGCCTTAATTCCTCCTTAATTTGACCTCATCTGTGGTCTCAGCCCTGATATGGCGGATCACTGGTCACCCTATTCGGCAGGAGGCTTTGATCTTTCTCCCTCAGCCGTCCTTCATTCCTCCTGAAATGACCGCCTGATCGTTTTTCTTGTCTGGTTTTAGGGTTTCATCAACCAAAGCACTTGCTGAGGGGCACTCCTTTTTTATCTAATTTTCCTTTTTGCGCTCTTTCTTCCTTTTAATTCTTCTAGTCCCTTTTCCTTTCTTTCATCGTTGCCGTGCAATTTATACCACATAGCCTGAAGGTTATTTTTCGTGTCATTTGGTTTCCTCCCTTTGTACTTTTATGTGTCACGGCAATACAGTGGTGTTGCACTGGCTGGAAGCACCTGTGCACTAACCTGCCACGGTTTGAGTCCAAGCGATAGTTGCAGTTTTTTCCATCTGTCTTAATCTAACATGGATGATGGGTTTAATGGATTATATTATGATCTAGAAAAGGGTAGCTTTGCTTTTGGCACTTCCTTGTCTCTAGTCCATAAGGACGCCATTGGAGTCATAAGGGACTACTTGGTACCATTACCATTTTTGCCTCGCTGATCATAATTCATTTGGCTTAATTCTTCTTCTCATTTTTTGCCTGGAAGTTTTCAAATGATGCATTGTACTGCAACACGGTGTTTCCATACCCTATGGAAAAAGCATTTCCTTAGAAAAGTGAAAATTACTTGAGATGTGGAGAACAAAGTCAACGTATGGGCTTCAAATAAACTTTAAAGAAATGTGTTTTACATGTGCATTGCAACCTCTAGTTCTTAAACGATTACCAGAGACATATACCAGACCCTCTCACCATCTGGTAGCCCACCTAAGGTAAAATTTCTGGTAACAGACAGTATCATTCAACCAATCATGTTCGTGCTCTCAAAACCTTTTTGGCTTTCAGGCATTGATTGATATTTTCAAATTAATCATCACTGTTTAATCTGTAATTAATATGCTCTTGGTAGAAACAAGTGTAATCGCACTTTTAACTAATGTTTTTACTCCTTTTCCATTCTTCATAGTCTGCTGGGCCTAGTCTTAGGTCTATATTTCTTCCATACCATCTAATTATTCCCCTTTTTCATTACTGGTACAGCAGAACTGTCATTCTCTCCCCCTTCATTACAGTCGCTTGCACAGCTGTCCTCACAACTGCTTTCACCTACAGCAGCAGTCGAACGTTTGCCAGCTTCCTCACATTTTGAAATGCAGACATACGGTCAAAGAAAGCAGATACCCCTCGGTCATCTTTACTATGATAATGTTCTTCCTGCTTGAGCTAGAGTTTGGATGTTCTCTGTAGGCACCTTTAAGTCTTTTTACTGTTTTCTTAGAAGTGGAAGATGTGTATAGCATGCTTTGGGAGGTAGCTGAAGAACTTGGTAAGCTTACAGTACCTGTCTCTGAGTCATCTGAGTCTATACTTAGACTAGACTGTCTTCTGGATGCTGCATATGCCCTACATTTTTCTTACTCCAAATACTTCATCTTTATATCACGAGTACACTTTACACAGTTTTCAGTGTACATCACCATTCTTGTACCATATTTGATCAGAACAATACTTCAAAATACACATTTCACTCTGGAAGTCATAAAACCTTCCCCCTTAACATCTTTAAAGAGAGCTGCAACTAAAGTTTTTTTCTTCTTGCCATGGCTACTCGTATAATATATAGTTCTTCTTCCTACCAAAGGTAACATAACCTTCTCCAATGGCACTCAAGACACTCGCTCAGTTTATCTTGCAGCCTGGAATTGGCTGGCAGCTTGTTTGAACCTGTCTGAACATGTCCTCTACCATCAACATAGTTTTACAAAACTGCAAATTGTTTTCCCTACTTTTATCATAATTCATAGCCTCATAACCAAATCCAAGATTAGGAAAATATAACAGGTAGAGATCATATTTCACTCGCATCTTAAATGTCAGGACCACCTTGTCTAGCCCCGGGTTCCTACGCTCCTTATGGAGCGACATAGGATTGGATAATCCCGATCAATACAGGATAGAGGTACTGTCACCACGTGGATCCTCTGACCACAATCTCATCAAAGCCTCATTAGTTAACCCTCCTACAGCTCCCCATTCCGAACCTGTCAGGGTGACCCGATGGCACTTTGACAGGGCAGACTGGGATGGATTTAGAAATTATCTTGCCGATGTTCCATGGCAGTCTTTCTTCTCTAGTGATCCCAATTCTACCCAGTCCCACATTTGTGACTTAATACTAGCTGGTATGGATTTATTCATACCAAGTCAACAATTCACTAAAAGATCAAACTCTCCAAAATGGTTTGATGGCAATTGTGCCAGAGCAACAGCCCAAAAGTCATTAGCATATAACTCTTACTTAAAATCAAAAACACCTGAATCACTCTCCCAATTTAAAATTGCTAGAAATCATGCAAAAGCTGTATTAAATCTATCTAAATCAAACTTTCTTCAAAAGCAAGCATCAAAACTACTTAACAACCCTAATGACAATAGAATATTCTGGTCAACTCTTAATTCTTTCAATAATAACTTTAACAAGTCATCTTCCATTCCCCCACTAAAATCTTCAGATGGCAATATTACAAATGACCCACGTGGGAAAGCAGATATCTTTGCTAGTACCTTTGCAAGAAACTCTACCATAGATGATACCAGCCAGAATGTCTCAGTACTGGAACTTGATTCTCCCGAAATTGCCCCACTTAAAATACAGACAAGATTTGTAAAATCCATCCTAGACAATTTACCTACCAACAAAGCTCCAGGTCCAGATGGAATTCCGCCAATTGTTTTGAAAAAGTGTTCCCCTGAACTTGCCTCTGTCCTAGCTAAATTATTCAGACTATGCATACGTACTTCTTTATTCCCAAATTCATGGAAAGAAGCCAATATCCACCCAGTTCCGAAGAAAGGAAGTTCGTCTGACCCCTCCAATTACAGACCAATAGCTATCACATCTTCTCTTGGTAAGGTATTTGAAACTTTAATTAATAAGCATATTGTTAAACATCTTGAATCCAACAACTTAATTAATGATAGACAATACGGTTTTCGCCACGAAAGATCCACCATTGACATACTCAATCTCTTAACTCATACCATCCATCAATCAATAGATCTTTTGGAGAAACTCATGCAGTAGCTCTTGATATCTCTAAAGCTTTCGACAGAGTATGGCACCGTTCCCTGCTGTCCAAACTCCTTGCTATGGACTAACGTCTTTTGTTCCTTTGATTTCTTCTTATCTTAGTGACAGGAAAATAAGAGTAAAAGTAGATGATGTATATTCGAATTTCCACTCAGTTAACGCCGGCGTGCCACTGGGATCAGTTCTGGCACCAACCCTATTTCTGGTTCATATTAATGATCTCTTATCTGTCACTCACAATCCCATTCACTCATATGCAGATGACTCAACACTACATAGTTCATTCACACTCAGACATCCATTTACAAAGTCTAATATCTCTACCTCTGAACTCAATACAGCCATCTCCATAAATGAAGATCTATCTACAATCAGTGAATGGGGACAAAACAACCTTGTCTCTTTTAATGCTAGTAAAACTAAATATATACAGTTTACCAATAGACAGATATTGCCAGACTCGTACATTACCTTCAGTGCTACTAATATTCCCATCTCCAAAAGTATTGAAATTCTTGGTGTCTCACTTAACAGTGCCCTCAGCTGGACCTCTCATGTCAGATCACTTGCTAAAACCGCCTCAAAGAAACTTGGATTATTGTACAGAGTCCGTAACTTCTTCGCCGATGAGCAGTTAGCTATAATTTATAAGAGTCATGTGCGCTCTCAGCTTGAATATTGCTCACCCTTGTGGAATGGTTGTGGAGAGGTTGCATTAAGGCAACTAGACAAAATTCAGAATAAAGCTGTTAGAATCATTAACAACCCTGCCATTACATATAAACTACCTCCCCTGTAAGTAAGAAGGAATGTTGCCTCCCTTGCATTATTTTACAGATATTTTTTTGGCAAATGCTCAGACGAAGTTGCGTCCATGGTGCCACCTCTCCATGCCTTCCCTCGTGCTACACGGGCATCTGGTAGCGCTCATGACTGGAATGTCACTCAACCATACTGCAGAACTTCTGCCTATCAGAATTCTTTCATTCCCCGAACTGCATCTCTCTGGAACTCGCTTCCCCAGAGTTGTTTTCCTCCAAATTTCAACCTACGACTCTTCAAGTCTAACTGTTACAGATATTTTATGAACAGAGGACACCAGTAATCTGGTGTATGGATTATTTTTTTTTCTCCATTTGTTTTTCCTTCCTCCGTTCTGTTATTAAAAAAAAAAAAAAAAAAAAAAGGATGCTGGGTGGATGGATGAGATCATATTCATTGATTAATAATCTTGTGACAATTGCGAGTAAAGCTGGGCCTAGCTACATAGCCAAATATATGAAATAATCAATGTTTTACATTTTAAATAAGCCACATATGCTTAAGATAACATCAACCTGCAATAACAAAGTGACAGTTTAATAATCCGCTGTGTATGTCAAAACAAAAACAAAAAACATATTTTTTGTCCCTTTTTTGCAAATAACACATTTTTCTTTTATTAAAAACATTTTTTTTTTTGCTTTGCGTCACTACTTAAGATATAACAAGTGGCTTATTACACTATAAATAGATGGGGGAGGCAGTGGCTCAATCGGTAGAGAGGTGGCCTGCAGTCCTTATTGACCCAGATTCAAATCCCCACTGCGACAGGGAACATTTAAGGATTTGAATTTCATAAAATCAGACTTTGCTAATCTACCAGAAGACCCGCCGACATGTCATAAAAATACCCCTGCTAATACCAATACACCAGTCCAATATGAGACAGCCCTAACATGTGTTCAATATGGACGGTGGGTGTTAGCACCGAAGTGGTGACATGTATAGATTAATGGAATGTAGGAGGACTACTGGGCCTTGGGAGCAGGCTGTGAAGCCTATGCCCAGAGTCAGACTCATAAAAAACGATCTATCGCAAATATTGAAAGTATCCCACTAATGCAAAACTGGCACTGAAAAGTACCACAACACTGCCAAACAAAGGAAAGAGAGGAACCACTTAGACCTGAGAGTCAAAAAGTTATTCCGTGTGAAAAATAGGTAATGATACTATAAAATCGGAGGGCCGTGAATCTACTCATAGCGGAACACCGCATTACGAGTAGCAGACCACTTGTCAGAGGTACGCAAATTATATTTCAGTGTCAACAAAAGATGCAGAGATCTGAAACTTAAGATATTTATGTGTAGTGCAGTGGTCTCTATTTTTATTGCCCCACATTTCATTAGCGAACTGAGAGTCGATATTAGTCGAAGGAAGTTCAACTTACAAACTGATGAAAATAATGATATTTCTGTGACATAGTGTTAGGTATATCCAAAAGATAATATTCCGATAAAGGGAAGAAAATTGCAGCAAGATTTATGGACATGACCGAACTCAGCAAGTGCAATGCTGATGTAATAGCGTATGTGATCCCATAAACCTGTCTTTTAGAATTAATGGACAACACTTGCAGAAACTTTTAGCAAGGGGAACTGATGCATTTGTGATGGCTGGTTTTAATGATGGTGCTTGTGTGAAATTAAAGGCAGGAGTCCCTCGATTGCTGCTGATAAGATGTGTTTATTATTCACTGACTCTGGTAGTCTCTAATGCTGCAAGTGACCATATTCCACGGCACCTCGATTTTTTTTTTTTTTTTTTTAAGATCAGAGAGACTTTCATCTGATTCTAACACTATTCTGTGAGACAAATAAGGTACAAGGAGCTTTTTGGTTTGATTAACGAAAGCGAGACCCCTTGAAACAAGTGCAGTTAAGACTGATATAATGGTTGGTGACTGAAGCTGTCATAGTCAGAATTCTTAACCAGGGGATTGAGCTCAAAACAAATTTTGAGCTTGCACAGAAAGAAGAGCATCGTTATACTGCTGAACTCCTTTATTCAATACTTTGTTCTAAGAAAAACTATGCGTTTATGGTGATTATAAACATTTTTGGAGAAGTTAAGAGTATCAACAAAAAGTTTGAAGCAGAGGAGAACGATCAAACAAAATTACAGAATGATTTGCTTCTGTGGATTGACCCCCGTGCCCTGAGATCATCCCCGAAAAAAAAAAAATAATGAGAAAAGAAACAGAAAGTGACCCAGTAGAAAGTGTCTTAGATCCACACACTGCCCAGACCCCTGACCTGCCCTTCTTGCCTCATATTTAATGCTATTCCGGTACGTTGCAGGCAAGCGGTTGAATAGATGAACATCACACGCATCCCAGGCACACCCCAGACACGCTCCGGAAGCACTCCAACCTCATCCCCGCCCCTCAACAGCCCGCTCATTAGCCTTAAACTCTTTCTTTCAAACGGTAAAGTGGTTCAGCGAGTGAATGAGTGAGTGAGACAGTTAGGGACACATACACTAGCAATGGCAGCCCCCCACCTCCCTCCCCACAACCACCTGTGAGTGGGACAGAAAGCCAGGGGAGAGAACGTGCGAGAATAGTGCAAAAAGAGAGGAAGAGTAGAATTAAAGGAGAGGAAGAAGGAAAAATGGATGAGGATAAGGGGAGGAATATGAGACTGGAGAAGAAAATAGGAAGGACGGTGATGAGAAGTGACGGGAAGTAAAAGGAGGAAAAGAGATCAAACTTTTGTCCCTCGTGTCCTACATAAAAAGTCCCCTCCTTCCCGAATCCTAACTTTGCTCCCCTCCCTCCCTCACTCTTCGTGCCGCTCTTACTTTCCTCTTTTTCTTCGCCAGTATCCCTCCTTTTTCTGCCCATTTCCTTCCTCCTCTTAGAGCCCTCTTACCTCTCTTCCTTTCCCCATATAAATTTCCATATTTCTTTTATAACTTACTGTTCCTTCACATTGTTCTTCTTTCCTTCACTTGCTTTTCTGTACATTCTTTTTCTGTCTTTTTTCTTCTTATCCGTTCAGTCCATTCCCTTCGTTCTCTTACTCCTTCCCATTCTTCACATCGCTTTGCATCTCTTTCTTCGCCCTTTATTCTCTTTCCATTAGCTTCCCCTCGTAACCTTCTTTCTCTTGTTTCTTCCTCATCCCTCTCTTTTTTCCATCCTAATGGGCGAGGATGAGAAAAGATGAGAAATATCCTGTCAGACATGTGATTACCCAGTAATAATAATAATAATAATAATAATAATAATAATAATAATATTATTATTATTATTTATTAAAATGATCCTTTTTCTGTTTGTTGGTTTGTCACCGTAACACAGCAAAAACTTAAAACGTAGCGCAATTTCTGTTACAGCAAGTCCGGTAAAATGATCTAACTTTAATAAAACAATATCCAGTCCAATTGGGCCACCGGTTCCCTAGTTATGACTCATTTCTGGCCCCTTTGACATAGAGCAGAGGCTGCCGAAGGCGGTCTTTAAGAAAGTAATAATAATAATAATAATAATAATAATAATAATATGGTTCATATAACTAGAAATATGAAGAAAGATGATTAAGACCGTATTACCTGACCGATTAGCATTAAAATAACATTGCTTAACGAAACAATTTGTTGTTCTTATGAAAAGTATCACGTTCTCTTCAACAAACATTCTCTCTCTCTCTCTCTCTCTCTCTCTTTCACGGACCCATGCGCGCGTCAAATGCCAGCCAGTCTCTTCCCATTCCTCATTGTCTTTATCTTCCACACATCATAGCACTCCTATTTACTCTCCTGTCTTACCTACAGTACACACACTCTTCCCCCAATCCATTAAGCGGCGAGGAAACTGGCGCTCACTCAATATTAACCTGTCACGTCCCAAGCACTTTCGCACATCCGACACCCCCTAGTCCCGAGCATTTTTGGATTTTTTTTTTTTTTTTGGCTAAAATGTACGCTTTTGGTGATAAACATCGAAAATTCATGGAGAAATCGCTCACCTGAGGTTTAAAATACTTGATACAGGTAGGAGTACCTACTTACCTTACATGGTTTTCTATCAGGCTGGCTGCAAAGAAAACGAGTTCTATGGGAGGATAACTATTCCACACCACTCATAAACGGTATTTATTTATTTATTTGGTACGAATTTATATGTAGTACGAGAGTATATTGGTTTTCAAACAGTAATATAGGCATTATAAGCATTATTTCACTCACTAACTCATCACCATTCCTGACCTTTTGCCACATTACTTGATCATCATTTCTGACTGTTTCTTCCTCTAATGCTATGTAAACTTTGTCCTCCACATTGTCATCGATTGGGGAATCACCCTGGCCCTGTATGTCTTTACTGGCCAGGTCACTGGTAACAGGTGAAGTGCCGAGACAATGGGGGGGGGGAGGTTATGCAGTGTAAGGCATTGTCCCTGCTTGGCATCTAGTAGAGGAATAGAGGAAGGTGTCCTGTGTACACTTACGAAAAATCACGCATGAAAATTGAAAATTGTCCAAATTAGGGACCCTGCAATTGTACGACATACCAGTACGTCGACGGGACTGGCAAATGCAAAATGTTGCAACGTACCCATAGACGGGACGTCTCGGGTTAAGAAACTTTAATCTAACTGGGTGTTGCCAGAGTAAAGACAAAAATGAAAACTGTATGGAAGTCGTTTTCGTAACCACAACAAATAAATAAATAAACAAACAAATAAACCATGGTTGGTAGTCTCAAAGAATTTTGCACCAATACTTTGTTCATGTCGAAGGGAGGGCGTGAAGAAGTGTAATGTGTGTGTGTGTGTGTGTGTGTGTGTGAAATTTTGAGAGATATAGCAATTTTATCATCTTCGTGGTAGTAATTTTTTTCTCAACATTTTTTTTCCTTCAAACATTTCTTCTCTTCCCTTAATTTGATTGTGATAATGTTTTTTGTATTATTTAAAAATGACTCAAGTTCTTCATATTCCATAATCCTTTGTACTCGTCCTTTTCATCAGCGGTTGGTCGTCTATATTCATCGCTCTCTCTCTCTCTCTCTCTCTCTCTCTCTCCATTATTTCACACACCAGTTCAGCTCTCTCCAGTCTTCTTTTTATCCTTAAAATTTTTTCCCATCCACCTCTGAACTCTCTTCCTAGTTTCTCTGTATGTCTTTTCCTCCTCATCCAACTGGTCTTTCACATAGTGCCTGCCCTAATGTTTAACACTGCTGTTAACCATTTCTGCTTTACCAATGGGGAACCAACTTCACTTGTAAATGGGCCAAAAGTTTCTTCCCTAATTGCATTCTACAAAAGGTGAATCCACAATCAACAGAGATGATTAAATAGAAACGACAAGCTGGTAGGCGATGATGGCCACCTATTAGCGGACCAAGCTTTGTCAGCGACCGGAAGTGAGTTTCAACACTAAAAGTCATTTCTATATGGAAGTGCTCCAGTGAAACATTCTACCCAAGAATCATGGTCCTGGCTTAATAATCTTTGGAACCTTAGCATTTGGTGCAAGTGAGGACGTAATTTTTGCGCATTTCATATTTTCTGCATTATATAACCTTTGACCTCTGACCAGGGGGATATAGGTCATGCATGTACGATGCACAAATGTAGCATTCATTAATGTCTATAAGCATACAAAGTTTCGTTCAATTCCATCCATCCAGTGTGAAGCGAGGGAACTTGAAATTCAAGGAATGGCCCACCGGAGGTACAACTTCTAGGTGGCACTGCCAGCAACTGGAAGTGAGTTTCGACACATAATGTTATTTTTGTATGGAGGTACTCCAGTGCAAAATTCCACCCAAGCATCATGGTCCTGGCTTAACCCATCCCGTCTGGGTGACAAGTATACATGTCCTCCCAGGGGCATCCGGGTGTCATGTATACATAATCTAGTAAATTCACACCATTGTTTGAATACTCAGCTGATTATTTTCACCATCCGCACCTGCTGGCAACCCCCCACATGCATCCCAGTCACACTCCAGTAGCCTGCGCACCTTCATGATGGATAGGCTTATGCATAAAGATATTCCTGTGTTCCTCCACCAGCACCTTCCGACTTCCACTCCTATGAAGTCCAAAGACCCTCAGAGGAAAGGCCTTAGTGATAGTGCAATAGGGAGGGAGTTAGATGTACCATTATCACCAATTGTGAGTGGGGAAAGTGACTTCTCTGTTGAAGAACCAGACTTAGCCATGTTGAGTTGGGAAAAATACGCGTCAAAGGAGAAGAGTGACCATGAATTCACCACTGTGCGGCGATATTTTCCTTCTGCAGGATCATCAGCCTTTTCTGGTGATGAAGGATCAGATGTAGTTGATGATCCTGCAGAGGGTGATATACATACAATGGAGAAAGTGGCGGGGTAGGTAGAGAGTGAAGGAAGTGAGGAGGCTGGAGGAAGAAAACGCCGCAGGCTGAGCCACCGGGCAGGAGAGCGGCGTAGGGTGGAATTTTCCACCCGTACACCATCACCACCACATTCACCCACACGGCCTGCATCACTTCAATCATCACCCCATGCATCACCACGCTGGGAAGCATCACTCCAGGCCTCACCACGCTGACCTGCCTCACCACGCCAACCTGCCTCACCACATGCATCACCATGCTGACCTGCCTCACTACGTGTATCACCACGCCGACCTGCATCACGTCAGGCCTGACCACGTGCATCACCACGCCGACCTGCCTCACTTCCAGCCTCGCCACATGCCTTACCACGCCGACCTGCCTCACCACATGCCTCACCATGCCGACATGCCTCATCCCCTGCATCACCACGCCAACAAGCCTCACTTCAGGCCTCACCACGTGCCTCACCAAGCCGGCCTGCATCATTACAGGCCTCACCACACCGGCCTGCATCACTATGGACCTCATCATGCCGGCCTGCCTCACCACGTGCCACTTCACCACAACCTGGCCCATCTGGATATGTTGGTGCAGGTGCACGCCGGCAGGCATGTGCCCGTTGATGCCTTTCACCAACACCATCATCACCACGATCACTGTCACCAGCATTATCATCTGTCTCATCTAGTGGTGAGTTGGGGGAATTGCCACCACGCTGCCATGCTAGGGCCCATGGCAGGGCACAGGGCAGGTCACGTGCACAGCAGGCAAGGTAGGAGCCACGGACTGGTAGGTCTGAAACCTTTGTGTGGGAGGAAGGGACGGGGTTTCAGCCTAAAATACCTGTTTTTGATGACACAAATGCAGGTGTGCAGCCAGAATTTCCCTGCAACAGAGCTTCATCTGCAGTGGACTTCTTCCTTGTTTTTTTCTCAACAGCAGTGATGGAGTTCATTGTGAAAGAAGTGAACAGTTTCAAGGATATCTGCTGCAATTGGAGTGAAACTTCACACATGAGAGACAGTGTGAAGTGAAAAGTATGTTTGGCTAAGCTTGACAATGTTGATGCCTCACATTAGGAAACATAACATACAGTACATGATTACTGGCTCGTGGACAATATTGCTGCGACACCAGTATTCGGTAAGTATATGCCACATAACCAATATTTTGACATCTTGAGGTATCTACAGTTTTCCACCAATGCTGGTCCACATCCAAACGATAGGCTGTGGAAAATTTGCTTTATTTTAGAGATGATGAAGGAGAAATTTCATTCATTTTTCAGGACATTTCAGAAGGTTGTTATCGACGAGTTGCTTGTTTTGTTCAGGGGACGTCTTGCCTTTATTTAGCACGTTCCATCAGAGAGACAACGTTTCAGAATAAAGTTCTTTGTCTTGTGTGACTGCAAGACTAGGTACGTGCTTGATTTCATTGTGTATACAGCAAGTGATGTGGTGTTGTCGAAGGACGACTCCCATGGTTTCTCTGGCTCAGTGGTCAAGAAACTAATGGACAGGTACTTCAGTGGCAACCATATCCTTTACACTGATAATTATTACACGGCACCAAGTCTTGCAAAGTGCCTGCAAGAACACCAAACTGGATCGTGTGGCACTGTCCATGAAAAGAGGAAGCATTGGCCATCCTTTCCTAAAGGCACCGTGAAGGGGAAGTGCAGGACCTTGCAATCAGGTAAACTCCTAGCAATTCACTGGCATGATAAGAGAAAGATGAATGTCCTCTCCACGGTCCACAAAGGTAGGTTGATTGACACAGGCAAGGTCGATAGAAGAACGAGGCAGCCATTCTTCAAGCCTGATGCTGTTCTGGATTTAAAGTGAACATGCGACTCGTCGATAAACCAGATATGCAGATCGGCACAATGACTGTCTGAGGAGGTGCTGTAAGTGGTAAAAGAAGGCATTCCTACATGTACTGGACATCTGTGTACTGAATGCCTTCATGATGTACAAGGAGGTTACACAGACCAGCACATCCCTCAGACAGTTCGAGAAGGATGTGATTTACGGACTTCTGGAAAGGTTTGGACAGGTAATTCCTTCCGTGAAATGTAGGCGCAGTGTACAGCAACTGCTTGATCGCCTGCAGTGCAGGGACTACCTCAGCAGGCATTTCATGGATATATTACCTCACACACCTGCAGGCAAAGAAGCCTTCCGGCATTGCTTTGTTTGTGGCGATTCATCGCGCTGACCACAGCAACGCCATATAACGAAGTGGTGGTGTGTTGAAGGTGAGGTTGCACTGTGTACTGACCGTTTCTTTGATTTCCATGCAAAGACCGAGTGGTAGGAGTCTGGGTATTATTAAATGGTGACATGTGGAGGTGTAGGAGGACTACTGGGCCTTGGGATAGGTGACTGCCCCCAAGAAATAGGCCCTGAGCCTTTGCCCGGAGTCGGACACGTAAAAAAAAAAAAAAAAAAAAAAAAAAAAAGTTAGTTTTGTACATACCGGTATGTTGTTTTTTGTTGAAATAGATAACATGATTTCACTGCTCTGCGTATATTGATGTGAATAATGAAGGCGGAAAGTATGTTT
The DNA here is from genome assembly GCF_032717465.1 of Coenobita brevimanus. Lineage (NCBI taxonomy): Eukaryota > Metazoa > Arthropoda > Malacostraca > Decapoda > Coenobitidae > Coenobita > Coenobita brevimanus. The sequence continues at coordinate 38,754,151 of NC_137025.1, read as the reverse complement.
CATGATAAACTCGCACCCTTATTTTATTTGGGAAACATCTGCTTATACATAAGTATGATGAAAAATTATAACTCATAGGAAACAGAAAGTCACAGTGGTATTTCCGTTTGTGGGCAATACGAAAATGACTACCGGTAATTGGTTCACATTTTATCTATTTGTTTACTGTATTTTTTTTTCAGAAGTACTTGTAGTGGTAGTAGTAGTTGTATGTGTAGTAGGTGTGGTAGTAAGAGTAGTAGATGTGGAAGTTGTAATAGTAGTAGTTGTGGTAGTGGTAGTAGTACTTGTAGTAGGTGTAGTTGCAGTATTAGTTTTTGTTGTAGTGGTAGTTGTACTTCTAGTAGTAATAGTATTATTTCTAGGAGTTGCAATACCCAGACTTCTACTCGATCACCAATGCCAGAATCAAGCAACAATCCTAACCAAACATACATTTCCGTGTGTGTGTGTGTGTGTGTGTGTGTGTGTGTGTGTGTGTGTGTGAGAGAGAGAGAGAGAGAGAGAGAGAGAGAGAGAGAGAGAGAGAGAGAGTGTCTGTCTGTCTGTAACGAGGAAGACGAGCAGCATGAGTTCAAGGTCGCTGCTACTGTGATCTGCCTTCATTCACCGAATCCGACGGATTATGGACAAATATTCAAGGAAAGTGTGTTTGCAGTGTAGGTGTCCTAGAAGTGTCACCGAAGTGATATAAGTGGTGTGGGCTAGTGTAAGCCATTGTTGTCACCGAATCTCAGCCACGCGTACGGACACCTGTGATGTATGCACGGAGTTACTTATGCTGAAAGTTACCGTGTCGCTCAGTGTGCATGCGCCAAGTGGCCATTTAGCTTCTATTATGAAAGTATCCACATGTTATCTCAAATTTTGTGCCATTTATCAGGAACATTGTATGAAATACATGTGTCAGGCAGATAGTTGGATGTCTTATCGACCTGTAGGTAAATATAGGTCGATATGTGGATATATATAAATAAAGATATATATGTATGTTTCAGGCAGATTGTGAAATTAGTCATTTCGTGAATTAAGATTAGTTTAGTTTAGGTTTATTTACGTTAGGCTAATCTAGGATAAGGTTAGGTTAGGTTTGGTTAGATTTGATTAATTTAGGCTTAACAGAAAAGGGAACGGTAACTTCCAGCATAAGGATGACACTGGCAAAGAAACACCAAAAATTGCCCTCATTCCCCACTCACTCACTCTCCCTATCTGCATTTCACGGACCATCTGATGCCATCAACTTGAAGTTGAAGGATTGATGATATGAAACCGTATTTGTTGTATTTGGTTAAGTATTAACAGAGATATGAAACATTAAAGATAGACGATCCTGCTGATTTCTGTCAGGAATGCCCAGCTGTGGGTAGTGCTCGTGACAAAATCTGCCGGACAGGAGGGGTTAATAATCTTCGAAGCCTTAGCATTTCTCGCGAGAATAGTCATGATTTTAGCTATTTTCATAGTTTATGCGTTTTATAACCGTTGACCTCTGACTTGGCCAATGTAGCACACAGGCGTACATTTACAAAGTTGCAGTCGTAGTCATTGGCTACAAGCAGGCAAACTTTCATTCACTTCCACTGTGCCCAGAAGAAGGGGGGCATTTTTAATAACTGGTGCTAGTTGCTAGTCTTTGCAGGTCTGCCACTAGAGGAGAGAGAGTGAAAAATGGATGGCACACTTCCAATAGGAAATAGCCAAAAGATTACACATGAAGAAGTCAGAGCTTTCTTCGCCCATTAATTATGCTTCTACAGCCCAAAGCATGAAAAGTACAAGAAAAGTGGTTTTTCGGCTGTTGTTAGGCAACGAGTCATTGCTAAACCAAAACCTTGCAGACACAACTAGGTCATAGGCTGGTCATTGTTTCAAAGTTTTGTTAGAATCGGTTAATTCTAAAGGGTAGAAGTGCCTTCCACAATTAACCGTTTGCCAGGCACTCATGGAAATACTAGAGATATCAAAAAACCCTTTTAGTGTGTTGAAACTGAGGACATTCTAAGACATTTTTACTCCTGAACATTTTTTTGTTTGAGGCACCAATCATTTGCAAAGCTGCATCAAAGAAATAGCCCGCACGGGCTACTCGCTCAAATTGTGGGTAGCCATAAACATACCATCTGGGCTCTTTCGCCCAATTAGGAGTAAAATTTTTCCTTAACCCAAGACGTCCCATCGACGTATGGATACGTTGCAACATTTTGCATTTGCCAGTCCCGTCGACGTACTGATACGTTTTGCAAATGCAAGTTGCATAATTACCACAATTTTCAAAATTTGCGCGAGATTTTTGGTACGTAGCGTCGCTCGACCTTCCCCTACCTGCCACCAGGCAGGGACACTCAGCGACCCCACACGACCCGCACTCACCTGCAGCTCGGTCACTCACCTGTTAGCAACGGACTTGCTCAGACATGGCGCATAGAGGTCTCCCAGAGGAGGAAATTCAAGCCGCCCTGGATGCCTTTACTGGCGATAGTGATTCGCCACTCGATGGCGAGGAGATTGACAAAGATTATGTCCAACCAGAGGATGTGGAAAGCAGCAGCAGTGATGAGGAAGTCCCGTCTCCCAGGAAGCGGCGCTATGTGATTTATCGTGCTGCAGGAGAGGGTCAGGCTGCACAAAAACAACGTGCAAGATCCTCTAGCCAGCCCTTACTTGATGTGGAGCCCAATTTCGAGGACGAGGACGAGGACAGAGCCGTGGGACATGCTGCCACATGGTATGGCCATGAGGTAATTACTCATCGCGGCTCAGACCGCACACCACATCGTTCTAACAGGTATGGGCCTAATGTTTTGTTTGGGGATGGCAGAAGAGGTGTTGAGGGAGTTGGGAGTGAAAGGGAAAATGTTGGGAGGAGTGCTGAAAGTGAGAGTGGCAGGAGTGAGTCATCGCTCTCACGCATTGGTGTGAGGCGGTGGGGCGTATCACGTGGGGCAGTGAGGGTGGGTGGTGAATCACGTGGTGTGGTGATGAAGCAGGGAGGTGAGGAGAAGCCACTCCCCAGCACATCTTATTCTCCCCAATATTCCCGGGCTTCCTCCCCACAGCCCCCTGATGTTCCCCAAGGCTGTAAGGGTAAGGGAAAGGGGAAGGGTAAAGGCCGAGGGAAGAGGAGTGCAAGTGGGGAAGCCCTCCGCACTCCTCCTCCCCAACCTCCCCCACCATCATCTCGTCCCCACCCCGATGAAGGCGACGATAGGGACAATCGGGACAAGGAATTTGTGGCATGGAATTGGGAGGATGGGAGTGATTTTACTCCCATTATTCACCCATTCACTGAGCAGGGGCGTGCTGGCTGTATTGCTCCTGGTATTCACCCTAATTCTACCAGGCTGGATTTTTTCCACCTTTTCTTCAGTGAGAGTTTTCTGGAGGAAATAGTGGATCAAACAAACCGGTTCACTACCAGCCAGCACCTTGAGAGTCAAAGACAGGGCACAAGGAACAGACATTCTATCATATATGATTACCCAGTCTCCCTTGCAGAAATGTTTTTGTTTTTGGCCCTGGTACTGTTGATGGGTATTGTACGAAAGAACTGAATTCCTGCATACTGGACAAGGGACCCTATTATGCTTACACCAATATTTGGCCAAGTAATGAGCCGTAATTGGTTTCAGCAAATTCTAAGCTGCCTCCATTTCTATTATGCTGATGATCCTGCAAATGCTAATGACACAGATAAGATGAGGCGAATTAGGTTGGTTTTTGATCACCTAAGGCAGACATTCTGTTCCTCATTTTATCCTTATAGAGACCTCGTCATAGACGAGAGTCTCATGTTGTGGGGAGGCAACATTTCATTTCGGCAGTACATATCCAGCCAAAGGCACCGTTTTGGGTTCATCTTTGTTATGTGTGACTGTAGGACTGGGTATGTGCAAGACATAGTCCTGTACACCGGTGCACAGACAGACATAATAGAAGAACGGAGTATTGGTCTGTCTGGAGCAGTGGTAAAGACAATGATAGAAGATTATCTTCATCATGGTCACGTCCTTTACCTTGACAATTGGTACACTAGCCCTCTTCTCGCTCATTATCTACACAGGCATGACACAGGGATCTGTGGAACCGTCAAGGTGAACCGGCATCACATGGTCAAGGTGGGGCGGAAACTTGACAGAAATGAGGTGATCTTCTTCCAGGCCAACAATATCCTTGCAACAGTGTGGAACCACAATAGAGAAGTCCACCTCTTGTCCACGGTTCACCCCCCCTTGATGCACCGTACAGAGTCGGTAGATTATCAGAGCGAGAACAGGCGCAACATATGGAAACCTGAGTGTGTGCTTCATTATAACATCAACCTGCGCCTGGTGGACCAGTCAGACTCCATGATATCCACTGTCGAGTGAGTCAGGACCACGATGAAGTGGTACAAAAAACTATTCTTTCACCTGCTTGACATTACTGCCCTGAATTGTCACCACCTTCACGCCATGACAACACGAGTTCAGGAAACCCTTGAAGAGTTTGTGAGGGAGCTGACACGAGAGATTGTTGCAAGGTATGCAGTTGAAAGGCCCCAACACCGCACCCGCACAGCCCCAGGTGCCCACCCTCCCCTGAGATTATCCGCCTGCCATTTCCCCATTCCTATACCTCCCCAAGGAAATAAACCTAGGCCCCAATGCAGGTGTCACGTGTGTAGCAATTCCCGGGTGAGACCACTCAGAGAAAGGACACCCGCTATGAGTGTGTTCAATGTGACGTGGGTCTGTGTATTCACCCATGTTTCAGTGAGTTTCACACCTTCCTGTACTTCTGATAAGGTGTGAATGCGATAGGACGCTGATACTCTGAAATAAATGCGACAAACAGATGCTCAGTGTAATTATAAGGCCCGTAGATCTGTAAATAGTAGTATGGAAGTGGAAACGGGTGTAATATAAGTGGAATATTATTATGTAAGTGTATGAATATTATCTAAGTGGAAACATACCATGCGAGGGTATTTTGATGCAATATTCAGACGCTCAGTGGAATAAATAAGGCTCGTAAATACGTAAATAGGAGTCTACAAGTGAACACGGGTGTAATATAAGTGGAATATTAGTATGTAAGTGTGTGAGTATTATCTTAGTCGAAACATTCATTGCGAGGGTATTTTGGTGCAATATTCTGACGCTCAGTTGAATAAATAAGGCCAGTAAATACGTATAGTGCAGAATAGAGTGCACATGGGTGTAATGTAAGTGGTAAAGTATATTGGGATTGAAGAAATTAAGTAAAAGTGGAAACACGAGTGTTAGAGAGTGTGCTTGCTACGTGAATATGTGCTAGCATTTCGCTAAATGCCCTCATAATGGATGTAAATAATTGAAAACGTTTACAGTGGTGAAGGAAAGGTTCAGTGTAAAGAAAAAAATATTATGAAGGTGATAAAACAATATTGTATGTTGAAATACGAGTCATAGCGAGTGCGCTGAGTAAGCAGATGTGTGCTATACTTATGCTACATGTCATTGTAATGAATGAAAACAGCTGAAAACATTTACATACAGTACAAAATGGTAAAATGGCATTGAAACAGTAGTATACAAGTAGAAAAAATGATATGTTGACTGAAATAGCACATAGCGTTTTACCAATTGGACCAAACTCGCTATGCTCGCGCAAAGGTACAATGCTTATTTTTCATATATATGTCATTGAATTTCATTATATTGTTATTCTTATTGTTTATTAGTTCAATTTTAATTAATGTAGATGCATTGTTTGTTGTTTCTTCCAAATTTACCTACCATAGAAAACGTGAGCGCCTCACACGTCAGTGATAGAATACGATATCTGGCACAGGGGACCTCACCTGTTCTGACCAGTTGCAGACCACGGTAAGCACTTTCTTTGTGATTTTCCTTTGTTTCTCAACAAGAGCGGAAGTTTTAGCCAAAAAAAATTTTTCCCCAAAATGCTCGGAACTGGGGAGTGTCGAAGGTGCAAAAGTGCTCGGGACGTGACGGGTTAATGATTTTCATTATTGTACCGTTTCCCTTCATTGAAAACACTTTTCCATGACATTTATAAGTCATAAAAGTAAGTTTTCCTCATAAACTAAAATAAATGTATAATGAACCATCACGTTGTTTTGCTTGCAAACAAGAACAGTCCCTGTTTTCATCATTTATTATTATATGCAAGCACTTACAAAATAACAATAGGCATGGTGAATGCAATGAACATGGTAAATGAAACAGAAATGCAACATCCAAAAATAAATGAGAAGCAGCAGGGAATACACACACACACACACACACACACACACACACACACACACACACACACACACATACACACAACCCACAACTCTCCCCCTTTGCACACACCCACACCCACATACACATTGTGGAACACCAGCAAGTGGACTGCATTACTGGGCAGCTGGTGGATTCTGCTGATTAAATGGAACAAAGCAGTTCCTTGAGTCTGAGAGACACAGGGCAACCTGGCAGTGGTCACACATCTACCGTGACCGGTGGATATCCCCCTTCTTACCACAGTGCTTGCAGGTCTGTCGCATGGGGACAAAGCGGGGCATGTGGTGGAAGTGGTGTCCTGCCACTGAGCGGGAGTTGGAAGAGAAGCCCTCTGTCCCCACTTCTGTAGGGGGATCTGCGGAACAGAGGAGCTCCTGGTGGCCCTGGACGCTAGTGCTTTGGTACATCTCAGGAACCGTGAGATGTCCAGCTGCAAGGCTTCCAGAGACGAGGGTCTTTCCCTGAGGGCCACACAGTCCCGCTTGTACAGCAACCAGGCATTGCATATGCAGACATCCAATGTGTACCCAAACAGCTTCATGGACCATTTCTGGGCGTTCATGGGAGTGGGGTACATGTGGGTAAGCATATCACTTTTGTCAATGCCTCCCATCCTCCCATTGTATTTCTTGATGACGTCCAGGCATGACACTTCAGTCTTCTTCCTTTCCTTCTTGTCCCAGTGAGATATGGTGGACATAAGCTCGATCCCAGCATCAGAAGAGAGGACAGTGACTACCGTGTTGTCTTTCCAACGAGCAGCAAGGATGCCATTGGAGGAGCAATAGTCCATGGCTCCACGGGGAACAGTTGTCTTCTCCATCTCCTTGACTGAAGTGAGGGGAGGGTTCTCAGTCTGGTTCAGCCGTGCTGTCCCAGCGTACCGGCAGCCATAAGTTTCCTTTAAATACTCCACCAAGGCAAAACTGGAAAATTAATTTTCTGCATACACTGCAGACTTGCTGGGCTCTGGGATGGTCTTGACCAGAACAGCCACAATCTGACTGCTGACCAGCATGTCCTTCTCCTCATCGCTGAGAGCTGTGTGGTGGGACGTGAAGGTGGTCTCCCCCCTGGTACATTAGAATATTATGGATGAAGCCATCAATACCAGCCCTGCAGAACAACTTGAAGCCCCACTTGACAGGTTTTGTCTGGATATATTGCCTCTCCCTAACCTCCAACATCACCTTGTACTGCTTCCACAGTACCTCACTCCTATGCCTAACAACATCATTGCCTCCTACACTGAGGCACACAGTGGCTTTGTCTCCACAATCCTTCATGATATTTGATTTTATTTCTGTCACATTACCCACCCTGGCCCCCGGAAGACACACATGTTTAGTGAGTGGAGTATACATTGCTCTGTTATCTTACCTGGGAGTCTCCAAAAATGGCAACATTTTTCTTACCTTTCTTGATCTCATACTTACCTGTACGGGAAGTCCTCTCACCGTCCTTCTCCTCTACTTCTCTCTCTGCTTTCCCTTGACATTGGGCATGTAAGGTGTTGAATGCTTTTGTGGTCTTTATCTCTGCTTCTTTGTTAAGGGCATAAGCAAATTTGCCAACGATACGAAAATAGGGCATATCATTAACTCAACTGGCAATTGCGACAGCTTACAAAAAGACCACGATATATAGACCAAATGGTCTAAAATTGACAAATGGAATTTAACATTGAGAAATATAAAGTACTTAATGTGGGTAAGATACTAAATACAGCTTAGATAACAAAGAAATTAGCAACTCAGAATGCAAAAGAGATCTAGGAATTATGGTTAGTAAAGACCTCAAACCCAGGCAACAGTGTGTTAATGCGAGAAATAAAGCAAATAGGGTCCTAGGATTTACCTGAGAAACATGAGCAATAGGTCATCAAAAGTAATATTGCAACATTATCTAGCATTAGTAAGGCTACATAAGACTATGCCATGCAGTTTTGGTGTCCTTACTCTAGAATGGATATTAATCCGAGGCATCCCGACGATGTATGAATACATTGTCCTTACTATAGAATGGATATTAACCCGAGGCGTCCCGACGATGTATGAATACATTGCCACATTTTGTCACGGTGACACCCGACAGTGTATCCATACATTTTACAATTGTCAGGTCCATCATTTGCACATTTTTCAAGTTCTCGGGTGATTTTTGGTAGGCATATGTGGGAGACCTTCCTCCACCCAACACCAGGTGGGAATAATGCCTGGCCCCACCTGACCCCCCCCTCCCCTCTGCACGCCATTATCTCGGCAACTCACCTGTTATCAGTGACCTGCCCGGTACAGACATGTCGCACCACGGTCTCTCCATTGACGAAATTCAAGGCAAAAGTGGAAGATAATGGAAGATAAAGGAAGAAAGAAGCCAGAGGAAGAAACAAGCAGAAGTGATGAGGCGGTAACGTAGTAAAGGAATGTGCCATATGTTGATGTTTTTGGTGTGTGAACAACGCTTATATCGCCTATATTATTGTGTGAAAACCATTATACTCTTGTACTACATATAAATTCCTACCAAATAAATATTTACATATAATGAGTTGTTTGGAATAGTTACCCCTCCCAAGAAAACGTCTTCTCTGGAGCCTGGCCTGAGAGAACACAGTACCAAGGTTAGGGTACTGTTACCTGTATTTGTATTTCTAAACTCAGCTGACACTTTCTGAATTTTCGATGTTTCTTACAGAAAGCAGAAGTTTTAGCCAAAAAAAAACTTTTTGAAAATCTTCCGAGATTGGGGGGGGGGGGGCAGTGGTGAAAAATCTGCTGGGACGCGGTGGGTTAACTCGTTAGAAAATGCACAGAGAAGAATGACAATAATGCTACATGATGTTCGGAACCTGTCACATGAAGACAGACTAAAATGACTAAGTCTGCACTCACTAGAGAGGCATAAAGTAAGGGGAGACTTAATTGAGGTGTTTAAGTGGATGAAGGATATAAATAAGGGAGATATTGGCAAGGTACTTTGGGTGAGCATACAGGATAGAACTAGAAGTAATGGTTTCAGACTAGAACATTTCCGTTTCGGTAAGGAAATACGTAGAAACTGGTTTGATGGCAGTTTAGTAGACAAATGGAATAAGCTACCTAGTAAAGTAGTCGCTGCCTCTTCCATTAAGAGTTTCAACCATAGGCTAGATAAACATATGAGAAATAAGGGCTGGGTATAGAAAAGTAAAATCTAATAACAAATACTAATATATTCCTTTTCCTATAAAGGTTAGATTACGATAGTCTCTTTTTCTCCTTTCACACTTTCCTAAAAAATGTCCAAGCCAGTTTTTCTATACTGTGTGGAATTCTTTTTGACTTTTTCCTCCTGGCTTTGGCTGGAGGGTTTGTAGGGCGGGGGGAGACCCTTCTTGACTGCTGTCCTTATCTCATTCTAGTAGTTCATTCAATCTTCTTGGAGCTGCCTAGCGTGGCCCAACTGGCCTATTACAGTTCTCTCTTCTTATATATATATATATATATATATATATATATATATATATATATATATATATCCCGAACGGGATTCAGGCGTCTGGCAATAGATAGATAGAAAGATATATATATATATATATATATATATATATATATATATAGATATATATATATATATATATATATAGAGAGAGAGAGAGAGAGAGAGAGAGAGAGATTGATATATATAGGGGTGGTAGGGAGCCCAGGTAGGGTAAGGAAGGTGAGGTCCAGAGGAAAGGTATTACAGATCATGGCACAAGCAAGAAGAGAAATAATGGACTGGTGAAGTGTGAAGTCCTTAGGACAAGGGAAGAAGGAATGTTGGGTAAGGAAATAGAGGTCATAATGGGAAAGGGATTGCCGATCCCTTCACAAGTGTGTGTGTGTGTGTGTGTGTGTGTAAGAGAGAGAGAGAGAGAGAGAATTGGAGGAGTGAGGAAGGTTGTAGGTGTTGTGTTTTTACTAGAACATGGTTCCTGTAAGTCATATACTACAGTGCCGCTCTATATCTACCCGTGCTTCGTGGAGTACCACACACTCCTCAAGTACTAATACCAGACAGTGACTGTGTATAGATCATACGTGAACAACTAGATAGAGACTTACTGTGTTTTAGAAAATAAAAGATATTGTTATCAGAAAGTGTCTGACTTATAATTATATTCGCAAGTTTATTGAGTAGGTACATACCATAGAAAAGTAAGATATCGTGGAAAACAGTGTGTGTGTGTGTGTTTATATATATATATATATATATATATATATATATATACTTAAGTAATAATAAGGTGAAAATATTGTGAAAAAGTTTTGTGCTGTACGACTTTAGAAAATGAAAAAAATTGATACAGAACATGGTTCGTGTAAGTCATATATTACTTACGGCCATAATAAAAACGAAGGTATTTTTGTTTATGTGTCTGAATTCAATATAAACAAGGAATAAGTAAGAAGTTTTGAGGAGCATGGTACGTCCAGGCAGGCGGAAAAGTGCCGAAAAAAGTGGATTTGGGTCACTTGCTTTCCCCTTCTCCCCCATTGTTGATTGTCTACCTGATAACATCGCGGCATAACCAAAGGTTTGTACTTTCATCTCCTGTTTAGACTCCAATTTTTTTGTTTTTTTTTTTTTTTGCAAATATTTAAAAACGGGGCAAAATTCACTGATTATCCCAGGCTAGGAGGGCAAGCGGCCGAGCCCCGAACCCGGGGTTAAGGGTACAGATTTATTGACCAAATATGCAGACAATATGAGCTTTCATAATGCTATTTTCCTCTAATAATAACCCCAGCAGTATTTCATCCAATTTATATAAACCATCATTCATGTTCGAGCACTTATTTGCCCTTATTAAAATTGCCTCTGTAATAGACGAGTTTCCGGTAAAAAAATTTTAAAGACACTTGTATAGGTAAAAAATATGTAGAAAATAACTATGTCAACTATTTTCTCAAAAAAAAAAAAAGAAATGCAGATACATGAAAAAATAATAAAGTAGCTGAAAAACCACGTGTCTCTGAAACGGCCTCTGACTGGTCGTGACGTCACTACTCACACTGCGGCAGCATAGTCTGGTTTATTTTCGTTTAGCCTGCATACACTGTGCTTATTTGTGACCTCCAAGAATGCCCAGTGACAAGAGGAATAATTGCTAGAGTTTCGTCCCCAAAATGTAAGTGCACAGACAAAGCACGCTAGGGAAATTATTCCTCTGTGTACCAAACAATAACAATAAACGAAAGCAGTGGTGGGTGGCTGCCCGTCGGAAGTTCCCAGGGCTGGAACTTTACTGTTGTGAAATAATATTTCCTTCACCATATAGGTTCATATACACCTAATTATCTGAAATTCGCACAAAAAGTTGTGCTTTATTTAACTATTAATAGAAAATTAGGATTTAGAGGAAACACATGCTAAGGGTAGCAAGTCCACTGACTTCCTCACTGCATCTTTCATGAATAACATTATTTCGTATCCCATCCACTCTCTGTACTCCACATACATTCCTCAGTAGTCCCATCTCCACTGTTCTAGCTTTTGACTTTTCATTTTCATGCCACACCATTGTCTCACATCCATATTCTAAAGCTAGCACTAACACTCCTTCATGTAAGCCTCGTGCAGCTGCAACACTCAAGCTTATAGCACCACCTACTTTCTTTCCTTGTGTCACTCTACTTTTCACATCTTTTGCACATTTTTCTCTCTTTTCTATCATTGTACCCAGGTATTTGAACTCTCTCACGAGTTCCAGTCTCTCTCCATTCACTGGAACATCACACTGGGAGGCACCTTCTCTCTTGATTATCATCAATTTACTTTTTTTACATTTACTCTCAAGTCACGATGCTCACAGACATCAGCAAAACTCTGCATTAGTCTACCAAGCCCTTGTCCAGCATTTGCAAGTAGTACTGTATCATCAACATACAACAAATCTGAGATATTCCATCCATCACCATTCATTACCAATGCCATCCCCCTCTTCATTACTCGTGCTTTACAGTATATTGAACAACCATGGGGACATAACATAACCTCCTCGCACGCCCACACTGATCTTGAACCATTCACTTCGATGCCCATTACCCTTACACATGCCTCGCTACCATTATAAAAACTCGACGGCGCCTAGTAGCTTACCATCTACACCGTACATGCGCAAAACCTTCCACATCCATTTCTGTCTGATTTGTTGTATGGTTTTTCTAGATCCGTAAATGCCAGAAACACCTAATAGTCCTTCTCACAAGCCTTCTCCACTATCTGTCTCACTGTAAATATTTGATCCACAGATAGATAGATAGATAGATGGATGGATTGTTAATTGTCCACAGCTTACATTAATAAAATATAATACAAATTGGAGATTATGTAACAACTCTGGCCCTCTCGACACTGAATGAAATACAAAAATTTCTTACACACCTGTAGTCCACCAGATATACTTTCTTATAACAAAAGACTTTTTTTTTTTTACGGCAATAGATGAAACTGGAGTACACAGTCAAAATATTGAGTTAGTAAAACATATTCCAAGGCAAAAAAAATATATATATACACACATACTGTATATACATACATACACACATACATGCATATGCATATACACATACATATACATACACATACAAATACATATGCATATACATATACATATACAGTACATATACACATATATACATGTACATATGCATATACATACACATACATATATATATACATACATATACACACACATACTGTACATATACATACACATCCACAGATACATACATACACACATACAGTATACACATGTCAAGCCAAGAGAACAAACAGAGGCTTGGCAGCAATTCACGGTCGTGGAACAGCAGATCCACTAACAACTCGAATTAAACTCTAGATACAGTATTATTTACAAGACACATTATTTTTTCCTCTTAATAAAGTATAAACTATTACAAATAAACAAAGATGTATTCACACCTCAGGAGAACTACACCAGATAAGTGTAAATTTACATGTAAACCTAAAGAATAGTATGAATAATACTGTACAAGACTTAGCATTCGAAAATCTACCTGATAATAGTTCCTCTATTGTGGTATAACTGTACCTGTCTCGTATATGTTGTGTCTGCATACAGTGTTGGATGACATGTCGTTCAGTCTGTATGTCGCTGCAGATACACAGACGTTCCTCGATTGGGAGAAGACCTCCCTCCCTCATGTTCCATCGTCCAGTCTTAATACACAAATTATGGGCTGAAACTCTGAGTCTAGTGAACGAAATCCTGTGTATGTCACTGAGTTTTTTTTTTTTTCCCTAGTATACAACACACCTAGACGACGTTTAGCAAGATATTGCTTCTTGCATCTAGTCACGTAACTGTTTAGGTTTGGTATTTCTGTGTTTAACATTTTATTTATATACCTGGTAGTTGGTGTGTTTGAGTTGAATACAGCCCTAACTGCAAACATTAATGGGTCATCTGTAAGGTTATTTCTTCAATCTCGTATCTTGGTAAAAAACTTACGTTGTCTGTGCTGAACCAAATCGGGTAAAGAGAGCACGCCCAGTTCAACAAACCAAACCAAACTGGTTGTTGTTCTTCTCACGCCTAACAGATATTTAACTACCTAGCTACAAAGTTTCCCTATAGGCTTCAAATCACCGCATTACCATAACTCACACCCATACAATAATGATGACATCATCACTACCTCAAATACTCTAAGTTTCACTATAAATGGGTTATAGATTTTTTTTTTTTAATATGAAACAATTTTCAGATGACACATTTTACTTTTTGCGTGTGATCTATTCGATGATGTGACAGAGCCATCACTGGTAATGGGTGAACCTCAATATGTATGCTCTTTGAAGTTTTCAGTCACCATATCATTCACCAATAATGGCTCATTATCACCAACGCCACCATGTATTACATAGATTTTGTCTTCCCTTGGTTTATTTTCATGCCATAATTTGTACAGTACGTTTGCATTACCTTTGTTTTCTCAGTCATTCGCTGCCTACTCGTTGCCAGCAGAACAGTGTCATCCATTAATACCATGATATGTAACCACTGTAGAAAGCCATCTGGGGGACAATTCTCCTTCATTATTATTATCAAATCATTAACAAAAATAATAAAAAGAATACACGAGGTGGGCGATCCCAGTTTAACATCCAATGTTGTTGATACTACTGCCGTACCTACTACACTTTCTGTAACTCTGTAACATGGTCATCAAGGCTGATAACATTGCCACAACCCAGTCGCTTTGATACATTAAATAATACTGACCATGGGACAAAATCATACGCTTTAGAGAAGTCCACAAAAGTAACATATAAGGTAAGTCTCTTGTGTTTAGCCATATCAGTACGGAGGCGGAGGGTAAATATATGTTCAGTACACCCACGCCCACTCTGTACCTCCGCCTGCTCACGATACAGCTTAAACTACTGTGTCAGCCGATCACATATTACCATGTCATACAGTTTGGCAATGCTGTTGATGCAATTGCCACGGTAATTGTTAGGGTTTTTCCTATCGCCTTTTTAACCTGCCCCGTCCCGACCACTTTTCCACCACTGACACCCGCCAATCCCGACCATTTTTGGACCAAAATTTTTTTGGCTCAAACTTCCGCTTTTGGTGAGAAACAATGGCCAGTCACAAAGAAAGTGTTCACCGGGGTCCATTAGTGGCCTAAACAGGTATATCTTTGTTACACCTGGTACCGTGTTCTGTGGAGGTGGTCTGTGGCTCTCACGTTTTCTATGGTATTATAAGTCTGAGAAATCAATAAAAGTAGGTAGATATGTATTCATTACAAACAAAAAAACATGTGGTACAAGAGTAAATTGGATTTTATACAAAAATAGAGGTGAAATATGCATTGTTCCATCGGGCGAACCTAGCGAAATCGCCCAAACTGTTCATCGATGAATTGCTAACATTGCTGATTCATCATAATATCATTTTTTCAACGTACATAATACCTCTCCAATAACATTATACCCTTTTCCACTTTAGAGAACTGTTTTTACGTATTTACTGGCCTTTCGATAATATTTAGCGTTTTGTTAGCGCATACTTACATAGTGAGTGAACTCACTGTGACTGTTGTTTCAGCTTGCATTCTCTTTTTTCAACCTACATAATACTTTTCCAATAACATTATACCCTTTTCCACTTTAGAGAACTGTTTTCAGATAGTTTCAGGTCTTACGATAATATTTAGCGTAATAATAGCGCATAATTACACAGTGGGTGAAGTCGCTATGACTATTGTTTCAATTTACAACCTATTTTTCTACTTATATAATACTTCTCCACTAACATTACACATGTTTCCACTTTATATAATTGCTATCACATATTTGGAGACCTTACTATTCTTCTGAGCATCATATTATCACATATTTACACAGTGAGTGTGATCGCGATATCATTTGTTTCAACTTACACTATTTTTCAACTTATAAATTACTTTCCCACTAACATTACACCCGTTTCCACTTTATATCATTGCTATCACATATTTACAGACCCGACTGTTCTACTGAGTGTCATATTTTCGCAAATTTACACAGTGGGTGTACTTGTGATATCACTTGTTTCAACTTACACTGTTTCTCAACTTATATAATATTTTACCACTAACATTACACACTTTTCAACTTTATATAATTCTTATCACATAGTTACTGACCTTATCACTATACTGAGCATCATATTATCACTATCACACACAGTATCAGTAGTGTAAGTAGTTGTGATGTTCTTTGAAACTGGGCTGAAGGCACAACGCAACATTGCACTCTGCTCACTCGTACCTTGTGTCTTTTCTCTGAGTGGCTGGTCTTACTGTCGAGTGTTTGCATACATGGCAGCGTCGCTGGGGTTTACGACGGTTTGGTTGGGAAGGGATAGTGCTCAGGTAGTGGCGTCCTGCAAGGCGTAGGGGTGTTTGGGCAGCCATGGGGGTGCGGGTGTGGTGTGGGGGCCTGTCCTGTGCGTACCTGGCGATAATTTCACGAGACAACTCCATCACAAACCCCTCAAAGGTCTCAGAGATTCCCGTTGTCATGGCGTGGAGGTAGTGTGAGTTGAGGACCGTGATGTCGAGCAAGTGGAAGAAGATCTTTTTGAACCACTTCATCGTGGTCCTGGCACAGTCCACACAGTTGATAGGAGGCAACAGTTGATAGGAGGCAAACTTCCTGGTTGTAGTTCCACAGGGTGGCAAGGATGTTATTTGCCTTGAAGAAAACCACCTCGTTCTTGTCAAGTTTCCTCCCCACCTTGACCATATGGCGACGGTTTCTCTTTACTGTACCACAGACTCCGGTGTCGTGTTGGTGGAGGAACCGAGCGAGAAGAGGGCTAGTGTACCAGTTGTCCAGGTACAACACATGACCACGATGAAGGTACTCCTCTATCATTGTTTTTACCATGGCCCCTGAGACTCCAATACTACAATCTTCTGTTATATCTGTCTGTGCGCCCGTGTACAGGACTATGTCTTGCACATAACCAGTCTTACAGTCATACATAACAAAGATCTTGAACCCAAAATGGTGTCTCTTGCTGGGTATCTACTGGCGAAAGGAAATATTGCCTCTCCACAACACAAGACTCTCGTCTTTGACGAGGTCTCTGTAAGGATAAAATGATGAGTGGAACATTTCCCATAGGTGATCAGAGACAAGCCTAATTCTCCTCATTTTATCTGTGTTATTGGGATTAGCAGGGTCGTCTGGATCAAAAAAATGGAGGCGGCCGAGAATCTGCTGGAATCGATTACGACCCATTACCTTTCCAAAGAAAGGTGTGCTGGTCATTAGGTCTGTGGTCCAGTATGCAGGAATTTTATTTTTTCTTACAACACCCATCAAGAGAACCAGGGCAAAAAATAAGAACATCTCAGCAAGGGTTACAGGATAGTCATATTGCTGGGAGTGCCTGCTTGTAGTACCTAGACGTTCACTTTCACGGAGCTGGCTTCTTGCAAAGAGGTTCGTCTGCTCCACTATGAGGCCCACAATCTCCTCCCCAAAGAACAGGTGGAAGAAATCCACCCTAGTGGAGCCTGCATACATACCTCGAGCCGTGCAACCAGACCGCCACTCCTCAGTGAAAGGGTGAATGATGGGAGTAAAATTACTCCCATCTTCCCAGTTCCACGACACAGTACCGTCTCCAGCCTCGTCCCTGTCACGGGGTTTTTAAAATATCACTGTGTTTTTTAAATAAATGCTTAAATATTATTTAATTGATAATAATATTCAATAATATTGAAGAGCAGAGACAATGATTGTCTTGCTACATCAAGCAATGATTACTTTACGCTGGCTTGTGCACGATTCTCTAAGAACGAGAATTTATAAACTTTCTCAACAGTACACAGCAGAGACTAATTACTCACAAATGCTGAATTAGTACTGTTAGCCTCTGGAGAAAGTTACTTCACCCCTGACAATAAATAACTAATACTAATAATAATATCAGGTCCTTGCTGATGCTTAACTCCTATCTGGCACAACGGATTTTAAGTTAATACAACAAGACTGGTCTAAGTACCAGTTATGAATAGTAAAACGTCTATGCAAGCTAGGAGCTATGTGGGAAATAAGCTTAATTATGGAGAAATGAAACAAGAGTTTACTTTACATTAAGCTCAAGAAAAAGAACTGTTAAATTTATTGATTACAAAAAATAAATTTAACGTTACATTTCAAATCAAATCAATGAGACCGCACTCACTCACTCACGCAATAGCTAAATACTTACGCCTAGGAAAAACACCTTAATTAAACTCTTAAGACTAGGGTTATACAAAAAGGAAATACCGGTCGATGAATGCTGTGTATCACCCGGGGGGTGGGAGTACTGGGCACTGTACTAGTGGAGCTTGGGTGCTAGCTGACCTCTCACACTTCTTGAGCACAGGACCTCTCTCCGTCAAAGCAAACACTCGACTGAATTCAAATGATGTATAGGCAGGACGCACAAGGCACCGGAAGAAGGCGTGGCTAACGGTTGAGGCAAGCAGGGGCGAACAATAAAGAAACAATTGTATCGCTCAGTAGAGCACTTAGTGACGTGCATTAAATCGGTCACTTTTGAAAGTGACGAATGTTTTGAAAAGTATACTCCGAAATGGAGAGAGAAACGGTTAACTGAGCGATACACAGTGAGTTTTCCACTAATAGTTCGTGGCTTCTCACAAAAGGGAAATGTCGCGAATTGATTCGTGACATTACGCCCCTACAAAATTAAATTTTTTCCTTATGGGAAAAAATTTGTAGATATATATATATATATATATGTACACATCCTAAGTCATTCACACAAGATTCACACTGTGGTGTGTGTGCTATCCTGCTACAGGAGAAAGTCGCAGTCGCCAGTGAGTGAAAAAAAACTCATATGTACGTTAATAGAAGCAAGCTTGAGGGAAAAACTCCGTGACGACGGTGAAAATCCTGTGCTCAGGTCAAACTGAGCGAAAATTCGCTACATTTACACTGACAACTAATTGTTGTGTAGCGTGGTGTATGTAATACACGGTGTAGGTGTGACAGCTGTAGTGTAACTGTACCTATGTGTAAAATGACATAGTAAATAATAACATGGCGACGACGAAGGCAGAGGAGAAGAGGCGGCAGCGTGCAGCAGATGATCAGCTGGCCTGCACAGCAAAACTACTACGCCCATTGCTGTACCTTGAAAATCAATTAAGGTGGAGCATCAAAAGTGTCAATGAGACAAAATTTTATTATGTTACAATTACTCTCTCTGCCCAGCAGTCAGTGCTATGACGTACATTCGAGGTCGCCATTAATTATAGCACACGATTATGGTCGGCAAGTTGAGAATCCTTGTGCAAACTCGGGTCTTCCATAGCCTCGAACTGCACACGGGTCCTCAACCTGTGCCTTAACCTACAGTACTTATACTAGTATCGGAGAGCTGAGAATCCTTGTGCAAACTCGGGTCTTCCATAGCCTCAAGTCGCCCCTGCGGAGTTCTCACTTCCCCCTTAACCTACAGTACTTATATTAGTATCGGGGAGCTGAGAATCCTTGTGCAAACTTGGGTCTTCCATAGCCTCAAGTCGCCTTTGCGGAGTTCTCACTTCACCCTTAACCTACAGTACTTATATTAGTATCGGGGAGCTGAGAATCCTTGTGCAAACTTGGGTCTTCCATAGCCTCAAGTCGCCTTTGCGGAGTTCTCTCTCGAACTTCCCCCTTAACCTACAGTACTTATATTAGTATCGGGGAGCTGAGAATCCTTGTGCAAACTTGGGTCTTCCATAGCCTCAAGTCGCCTTTGCGGAGTTCTCACTTCCCCCTTAACCTACAGTACTTATATTAGTATCGGGGAGCTGAGAATCCTTGTGCAAACTTGGGTCTTCCATAGCCTCAAGTCGCCTCTGCGGAGTTCTCTCTTCCCCCTTAACCTACAGTACACGTGTATGTACAGGCCCTGGAAAATACTGTGTCCTGTGGGGCCAACAAGTGAGACGTCAGGTCTACACTTTTGACTGGGAACCAGGCTGGTCCTTGGATTACTCAAATCTCTGAGGATGCCTATCACGGAACCCAGCATACAACAGCTGCCCATGTTAGTCAGCAGTTAGTAGGCGAGACATCAGGTCTGCACCTACGTTATCACTTCCCTTGATGTATCTCACAACAAGGTTAAACTGCTGTAAATACAGTGTCCAGCGTGTCAATCTTGCATTAGCCGTCTTGGTCGTGCTAAGACTAGTGAGTGGCATATGGTCAGTTTCCAGAACAAATGATGCCCCAAATAAATAATAATAATATTTTTTAACACCATCAACCACAGCCAAGAGTTCCTTCTCAACAGTACAATAATTCCTCTCGGCGGGTTTTAGCCTACGGCTGTGGTATGCCACTGGGAAGATTCCACCTTCCGATTCCTGCATCAATACAGCACCTACTCCATCTTGTGAAGCATCAGTGCGCAGTATGAAAGGTTTGCTGGAATCAGGCAACTGCAAGATAGGCTCCTTGCACAACATATTCTTGAGGGTGGCAAAAGATCTCTCTTGCGCTTCTCCCCATTCAATGGTGTTTGGAGCATATTTCCGTAGCACTTCGTACAACGGTTGGGCAATGAGAGCAAAGTTGGGAATAAAACTCCTATAATATCCCACTAGGCCAAGAAATGCCCTAACCTGTTTCTTGGTCACGGGTCTTGGGGCTTCTTTAATCTTCCTGATCTTGTCACCCTGACACCTGCAGTGATTGTTGCCAACAATATGACCGAGGAACTCCACCTCACTGTGAGCAATCTTGCATTTGCTAGGCTTCACAGTCATGTTGAAACTCTAGAGTCTACTGAAGACAATTTCCAAGAGTCTGAGGTGCTCCTCCAATGTGGCGGAATGAACGAGGACATCGTCAACGAACATCTCTACTCCTACAATACCATGGAGCACTTGTCTCATGGCACGATTGCATACTGCTGGGGAATTGGTAAGTCCAAATGGGAGGACTTTATACTGGTACAACCCCCTAGGAGTAGCAAAGGCAGTGAACTGACGACTCTCAGGATGAAGGGGAATCTGGAAGAATCCCTTCGCTAGGTCGAGCTTCGTGAAATATCGTGACCCTGCCAGCTTGGAGAAGATGGCAATATGGTCACCCATTGGCTCAGCATCCACTTTGGTGATTGCATTGAGCCTTCTATAGTCGCCACAAATCCTGACTCCACCATCTTTCTTGCGGACTACTACCATCGGACTACAGTAAGGAGATGAGGACTTTTCGATAATGCCTGCAGTCTCCATGTCAGCAATTTCCTTATCTACTGCACCCTGTAGTCGCATGGGAATCAGATATGGCTTAACCTTTATAGGAGCATTTCTGGTCAACTCAATTTTATGACACGCAACCTTTGCAAGTCTAGGTTGGTCTGAGAAGACATCAGCATACTGACAGAGCAGTGACCATAAGGCATTTTGGTCCCCTACTGCTAAGTCAGGGTTAAGTAAAACATCTCCGACAGTCTCTTCCTGATGGGACTGAGCGGTTAAGGGCTTGTCATCATGGTCATCAGCTGGGATCACCGCAGCTGCCCCGGTTTCTTCCAGTGGCTGGTCACTATCATCAGCTACTCGTAGGCCAGTCTCCTCGGGGTCTGACTCATGATAAGCCTTCAACATGTTAATGTGGAACCTTTTACGAAGATTCCCCATCTGTATTATGTAGTTGAGGTCTGAAATGCGCTCTACTACATCGAATGGACCCTTCCACTGCGCCAACAACTTGTTCTGGGCAGTGGGGAGTAATACCAAGCATTTATCGCCTGGACTAAACTGCCGAAGCTTTGCTTTCTTATCGTAATAAGCCTTTTGAACTTCACGCGCCTTGATCAGTTCTTCCTTAGCTAACTCGCACGTCGACTGGAGGCGGTCAGCCAAATCAAGGACGTAGGTGTAGGTGGTCTTGACTTCAGGGTCGGGTTCTTCATCGTCCCATAACTCACGAAGGACTTGAAGTGGGCCCCGGACCGACCTCCCATACACCAGTTCAAAGGGTGAGAATTTCAATGAATGCTGTGGGGCTTCTCGATAAGCAAATAGAAGAGGAGCAATGAACCGCGGCCATTCCTTTGGCTGTTCGGCGGTCATGGGCCTCAACATCTTCTTGAGAGTTCCATTGAACCTCTCACACAACCCATTACACATGGGATGATAAGGCGTAGTTCGTAAGCCTCGGATGGACAGCAACCTGAACGTTTCGTTCATCATTGCCAAAGTGAACTGCGAACCCCGGTCGCTTAAGACCTCCTTAGGGATACCTACATGACAGAACACTTCAATTAATGCCTCAGCAACAGTGACGGCCTCTATATTTTTAAGGGCCACGGCTTCAGGCCACCGTGTGCTGAAATCAACTATAGTGAGGATATACTTTGATCCATCACTAGCCCTAGGAGAGATTGGCCCAACTATGTCAACTGCTACTTTCTCGAACGGTTCAGAGATTATGGGCACTGGCTTCAATGGCGCAGGACGGACACGTCCCCGGTCAGTGGTACGCTGACACACATCACAAGAACGTACGAGCCTCGTTATTTCCCGTCCCATTCCTGGCCAGAAAAAGTCAGCATGGATGCAGTCAGAGGTCTTCTTTTGACCCATGTGACCTCCCATCGCTGAACAGTGACCTAATTCAAACACTGCTCGGCGATACTTTGCAGGAACGACAAGCTGCAGTCAAACCTCACCCTGGGGTGTCTGTGACTCACGGTACAGCCGTCCTCGCTTACGAAGGAACCTGGCTTGTCCTCCCCGTGAATACTTGATCACTTTACCCTCCAGCTTCTTGCGCACTGAGGCAAGTGTCGAGTCAGTCTGTTGCTCTTGGACAACATCTTGACTATGAATCAGATCTTGCGGCGTTGCGACGGTCAACGGAGTGACGCGATTTGGAGCCTTGGCCATGGCTCGTGTTATCGCAGCAGCCGAAGTCTGAGTAGCAACATCTACGGCACAACTATTTTTGATGCCAGGTATGTTGCCTAATATGAGGTCAAATAGAGGTTCTGGCATGACAGCTGCAAGTGTCGTACCAGTATAAAATGGAGATGCCACCTGGATACGTGCCTCAGGGAACAATCTCACTGATCCATCAATAAGTCTAACTTGGATCTGTTGACCTGTATACTCATCAGGCAGAACTAAACTCTGCTTAACAGAGCAACCTGAGGAACCATTGTCCCTCAGGACATTTACAGAAACACCTCCCAGAGACCCTGGCTGAACAAGAAAGGCAGTGTTGCTGGTGGAAGGGTCTGAGGAGGTAGCAGCCAGTCATTCATGAGACTGCGGAACAACCGTTGCAGCAAACGTGGCGCCCTGGGAACTAGGTGTCTGAGGAGAGTTCATGGTCGGAGGGGGACTTGTGAACTGTTGGGAAGTACCTGTACTGGTAGAGATGGCACCACCGGGTACTTGTGGAATGAAGGCTGCATTTGCCTCCTGCCTCCGATACACTAATTGACCTGACTGAGGGTACGTGGCTTGTCCTTGTATTGCTGCTGCTGCTGCTGCTTGGGGAACTGCTGCTGGTTGGGGTGCTTGTTGTACCGCTTCCAAGCAGGCTGCTGTGTATTTTGCCCCTGGTCCTTCTGTGGTTTGCTTGGACCTTGACCATTACTCTGAGAACGGCCTTGGTGCTGGGATTCAGTCTGAGACGGCTTCCCAGACTTGGCAGTATCTTTTCTGCTCCAGGTGTTTTGCTTACGAGTTTGATACCCGTATGCAGTAAAGAATGCGTCAGCCTTTTCTGCCATTTGGCTGGCATCTTTCACCTGGCAGATCGTAAGCTGTGCTATGAGCTCAGCAGGCCACGACCTCTCTAGCTGTGTACGCAGCATAAGGTCAATTATCCCCTCACGCGTGGAAGGAGTTTCATCTTTCTCCATCCACTCATTTAAGTAAGCTGTGAGACGATCAAGGAACTGAACAGCTGTCTCCTTGTCTTGGAGACGAGCTCGCATGAACTGAACTTTGGCGTCGTCTACTGTGAGAACATACGCCTTAATGAGTGCAGCTTTCATCATCTCATATGTGAGATTGTCTCCACGAATTCTGTGGAGAATATCGAGGGCAGGGCCCTCAAATAGGCTAAGAAACTGAAGCCGCTTAGCTGCCTCATCCAGTTGATACATGTCTGCCATGTCCTCAAAACGAGCTATGTACGGCTCGATTCGCTCGCTTTCCTTATATGAAGGAAGCTTGATGCGTGGGGTCGCCAGGACATGTGCAGGGGAAACGCTCGTGGAGCTTGGACCAACTGCAGCAGACGTGTCTGAAGCCGAGGAATCTCGCTCGAGCTTCAGCACTTCAAGTTCATGTCTCTCGCGTGCTTCTCGCTCGGCACGTTCGTGTTCTCGTTCTCTGTCTCGTTGTTCACGCTCGTATTCGCGCTGTTCTCGCTCTTGTACTAGCTCGTGTTCACGTTGTTGTCGCTCTTTTTCTAACTCGAGCTCGCGTTGTTTTTGTTTGTGTTCACGCTGTTCTCGCTCATATTCGCGCTGTTCTCGTTTGTATTCGCGTTGTTCTCGCTCACGTTCACGAGCGTCTTTCTCACGTTCTTGCTCGTAATTAAACCGTGAGAGAACGTAACTCTGTATTTTCTCTGGGTCAGTGAGACCCATATCTTTGGCTTCCTGTACATAAGCACTGGCTGCCATGGCGCTAATTTATTAAGCAAACGAAACTGAGCTCTGAGTGCTTCGTAAACGAATGCTAATAATACAAATAAAGAATACAGACACAAGCTAGTGGTGACCAGTTTTATCTAGTTAACTGGCAAAGAATAAATCAAAAATGTAAATGACTGGGAAGACTCAATAATAAACACAATGGGTGCGGCGACTTCCCAGGAGCGAATAAAATCGTCTGGCGTTACCAAGAATAAACTAGAGTTAAGTACTCTATTGATTAATAAAGCAAAAATTCACTTGCTAAATTAACGGTAAACACCAGTAAACTTGTGCCTATAAACTTTAATTATAAATACCTAAATATGAATGAGTGAGCACTATCTCGTGAATAGCTTTATAGCTAGGAGTTAATATCCTGGAATGAGGTTGCCAATTGTCACGGGGTTTTTAAAATATCACGGTGTTTTTTAAATAAATGCTTAAATATTATTTAATTGATAATAATATTCAATAATATTGAAGAGCAGAGACAATGATTGTCTTGCTACATCAAGCAACGATTACTTTACGCTGGCTTGTGCACGATTCTCTAAGAACGAGAATTTATAAACTTTCTCAACAGTACACAGCAGAGACTAATTACTCACAAATGCTGAATTAGTACTGTTAGCCTCTGGAGAAAGTTACTTCACCCCTGACAATAAATAACTAATACTAATAATAATATCAGGTCCTTGCTGATGCTTAACTCCTATCTGGCACAACGGATTTTAAGTTAATACAACAAGACTGGTCTAAGTACCAGTTATGAATAGTAAAACGTCTATGCAAGCTAGGAGCTATGTGGGAAATAAGCTTAATTATGGAGAAATGAAACAAGAGTTTACTTTACATTAAGCTCAAGAAAAAGAACTGTTAAATTTATTGATTACAAAAAATAAATTTAACGTTACATTTCAAATCAAATCAATGAGACCGCACTCACTCACTCACGCAATAGCTAAATACTTACGCCTAGGAAAAACACCTTAATTAAACTCTTAAGACTAGGGTTATACAAAAAGGAAATACCGGTCGATGAATGCTGTGTATCACCCGGGGGGTGGGAGTACTGGGCACTGTACTAGTGGAGCTTGGGTGCTAGCTGACCTCTCACACTTCTTGAGCACAGGACCTCTCTCCGTCAAAGCAAACACTCGACTGAATTCAAATGATGTATAGGCAGGACGCACAAGGCACCGGAAGAAGGCGTGGCTAACGGTTGAGGCAAGCAGGGGCGAACAATAAAGAAACAATTGTATCGCTCAGTAGAGCACTTAGTGACGTGCATTAAATCGGTCACTTTTGAAAGTGACGAATGTTTTGAAAAGTATACTCCGAAATGGAGAGAGAAACAGTTAACTGAGCGATACACAGTGAGTTTTCCACTAATAGTTCGTGGCTTCTCACAAAAGGGAAATGTCGCGAATTGATTCGTGACAGTCCCCATCGTCGTCTTCGTCAGGGTGGGGAGGGAAGGGTGGTGGGGGAGGTTGGGGAGGTGGAGAGCAGCGCCCTTCCTCACTCGGACTTCTCTTCCTCTCCCTTTTCCTTTCCCCTTTCCCTTCCCTTTCCTTCCATTCCCCACATCATGGGGCTGTGGGGAGGAAATGAGGGAATATTGTGGGGTGAAAGACGTGCTAGGGAGCGGCTCCACCTCGCCTCCCCGATGCCCACGTACACCACGTGCTTGTGCTGCCTCCCTCACACCACTTTCCCTTTCACCGCTCACTCCCGCCACACCACTTTCCCTTTCACCCCGCACTCCTGCCACACCACTTTCCCTTTCACTCCGCACTCCCGCCACACCACTTTCCCTTTCACCCTGCACTCCCGCCACACCACTTTCCCTTTCACCCCACACTCTCGCCACACCACTTTCCCTTTCACCCCTCACTTCCGCCACACCACTTTCGCCTTCCCCAGACAATAAAGAAGGATCACACCTGATTTGCCTTCTTGACGCACCTTCTGATCCTCGAGGTGAAATTTTCTCCCTCCCCAACTACGAGATTACATCACGTCCTACGCCGCCGTCCTCGTCCTCGTCCTTGTCCTCATCAGAATCTATCTCTAGGGGCTGGAGAGAGGTCCGTGCATGTGTATGGGGTCCAGGTTGGCCTTCCCTCACCTTAGGTATGTAACATACCGCTTTTTCCTCGGCGATGGGACCTCCTCATCACTGCTGGTTGTTTCCTCCTCAGGCTGCACATAATTTCTATCTTCCACATCGCCATCCAGTGGGGAATCACTATCTCCAGTGAAGGCATCCAGGGCAGATTGTATTTCGTCCTCAGAGAGACCTTTACGCGCCATGTCTGACCTGGGTCACTGCTAACAGATGAGTGACCGAGACAAGGGCGCGCGTGGGTCACACGGGGTCTGGGAGGCTGCCCGCCTGGTGGCAGTTAGGGGAGGCTTGCCTAGGCGGGCGAATCGAATATCTCGCGCAAATTTTGAAAATTGTGCAAATTATGGACTTTGCAATTGCTGCGTGTTAAAGTACGTCGACGGGATTGGCAATGACAAAACGTGTGGACGTTAATGAACGTCGATGGGATGCCACGGGTTAAAATACAATGAAGAGCTTCACCCTACTACACTGTAACGGATAAATGCCAGATAGGAAAATATTGTTAAACAACGTTGTAAGGGTTAAAAATCCACTGAGGTGACAATAATGAGAATATACCTGGCGGTAACCCGTCAGGTCCACAAGCCTTATCGGGTGTCATTTTACGAATCTGTGCTTCAACCTGGATGGGTATTTTGGGTTCATCATGGATGGAAATACTGATGTTTGTCTCAATATTCACTACATCCTCACTCATTCCATCCTGTGGATTCAGTACCTCCTCCAAATAGACCTTGAAATCATTGTCACTTGGTGCATCATCACTTTTATTCAAGCCTGTGTCCACCTCACCCCTCCAGTTGATTGCTCTCCATACTCTAGCATCATCCCGATCCGCTAACAATTTCTCCCATTTAACCAGCTGTGTATTACCGTAATCATCTCTGTCACTGACACTCTCCAGCACATTGGTACAGCGCATTTGCCACACTGCTTGCCATGCTTTCAATGTCACTATTATCACACGCTACTTCTAACTGCACCGCGAGATCATAAAACACCTGCTTATCAATAAAGCGAAAACTAATTGGTTTTATAATATGGCTATGTGATGTTGTGTTTCCATAAAGCGCAGCATGATCACCCAGTGATGCAGCCCGAGACAAAATATCATTCATATCTGGACCTGTCGTGGCTAAAGATATAGTCAAGGGGGCGTGATCAGAGGGAAGATCATCGCGCTATATAACATTAAACTCGCTCAGATAACTCGATAATTGTGGTGATGCTACACATGTGTCTGGCTCCAACATCCACAAGCCACGTTTCTTATAATTTTTTTTTTTACTCACAAAGTTGTTATTTCCTGTTTTAAGATTATTCACCACTACCAACTTATTATCATTACAAAGAGTTGACAGAATATCTGCATTATCATTAGAGTATTTAACATCATCACATATATCAGATTAGGAGTACGTATAACAGGTTAACTCTGCTATTCCTAAAGCCACTCTGTTCATCACTCTCTAGGACTTCTGATATCTCTCTTACTTTATAATAATTCTTCCATATACCTTCTCTGCAACACTGAAGAAACTTACAGTATTCCATGATAATTCTTGCACTCACTTTGCTCTTCTTTAGTTTTGTACAAGAGTACAAACATAGCCTTTTTCTACTCTGCAGGCACAGTTTCACTCATCTATGCCTTCTTACAAATCTCCAACAAGCACTTCAGTCCACTCTCTCCACTAGACTTAATCATTTCTGCATACACTTCATCAACCCCAGCTGCTTTCTCATTTTCCAACCGCTTCACGGCGTTCTTCAATTGTGCGAGTGTCACGTTTCCTGGCACTGCATTCCTCTGCACACCACCAAAACAAATCATGTTTTAAAGACGCTCTGCTCTCTCTGTTCCAATTCATCAGGCTTTCAAAATATTTTTTCCATCTGGTCCTTACCTCATCTCCAGTGGTTAATAATAAACCATTTACATCCTTCACACTTTCACATTTCTTTCTTTGATGGTGACAACTGTGGTGGTTGGTGTGGTGTGGAAGTGGTTGTTGGG
The DNA here is from genome assembly GCF_032717465.1 of Coenobita brevimanus. Classification (NCBI taxonomy): domain Eukaryota; kingdom Metazoa; phylum Arthropoda; class Malacostraca; order Decapoda; family Coenobitidae; genus Coenobita; species Coenobita brevimanus. The sequence continues at coordinate 38,725,499 of NC_137025.1, read as the reverse complement.
TTGTAATGGTGGTAGTTGCAGTGGTTGGTGTGGCTTGGTGGTGGTAGTTGTGGTGGTTAATGGGATGTGGTTATGGTGTTTGTAGTGGTTGTGTGGGTGTGGTTGTGCTAGCTGGGTTGGCGGATGCGGTGTGAATATGGTGGTAGTACTGGTTTTGGCTGTTGCAGTTGTGGTTTTGTTTTGTTTTTATGGAAGCGGTTGTGGTGGCTCTGTTGGTGGTGGTGGTGACTGTGGTTTTGGTGATTGCGGTGGCCGTGATGGAGGTGATGTTGGTGGCTGTTGTTGTTGTGGTGGTAGTGTTGGTTCACTTGTTTTGTGTGTGTGTGTGTGTGTGTGTGTGTGTGTGTGTGTGTGTGTGTGTGTGTGTGTGTGTCCATGGTGGTTCTTAAGGCAACAATTCACGTCAACTGAAGCAAATATTGTATAGCAGAGATGGGCTGAGACTGCGTTTTTTAAATAATTGAAACCCGAAAAAACTTTCAATGTTTTTTCAACAAATATTTAAATACAAACATATTCTCCCTCTCTCTCTCTCTCTCTCTCTCTCTCTCTCTCTCTCTCTCTCTCTCTCTCTCTCTCTCTCTCTCTCTCTCGACCTCTCCCTCACTCATTCCCCCCTCTCTCTCTCTCTCTCTCTCTCTCTCTCTCTCTCTCTCTCTCTCTCTCTCTCCTCTCCAACACGGTAACTATTCACTTCACAGGCTAATGACTCGGCCTGCACTTAACTACCGAGGGTCTCTCACCGCTCTCTGTTAAAGGGACACACTGAGGAAAGGAAATGCGTGGAGGAGAGAAGGAGCGGAGGTGGAGGGAGAGACAAGGAAACTGAAGAGGGAAGGAGGAAAGAGTGAAAGCAAACTGTATAGAGAATAGGGTATAGGGGTAACAGTTCGAGCGTGAGGAAGCGAAATGAAAACAGAACATGCGTATAGCACAAAGAAAGTAGGAGGGCAAGAAGAGAGAAAACTGTACGAAGAAAGAGTTTGGGAGTGACAAATGGACGCACACGGTGACCGAAGAGGAAGCGAAACGGGATTCTTATTACCACACAAGACAATATGAACACTTTGCCGTAGGGGCTAGGTTGTATATTATTGATGTGCTACAACAAACTGCATGTGGCATGGGAATGTTGTGGTGGAGGAGACCTGATGGATGACTGAGAGTGTAGTGAGCCAAATGTGTATGCGAATTTGTGCTTTTATTATGTCACATCCCTTCTGGAACACAGGGGTCACTTGACAACCGGTAGTGGACTTAGCTATGTGAGGGAATTTAACCTACTTACCAGCCCATTAGCCAAAATTATCCTGGTTTAGGGAGGGTAGGGCAGTTGCACCACGGACCTCTGTGGATTAGCAAACGACCACGTGGTGTACTGTAGTGTACCCTATGTTAGCAATATCATGTAAAACGTTACCTCACCCCCTCTCGCAAAAAAAAAAAAAAAAAAAAAAAAATCATATACATCAGTGTACGTAAATGTTTTTTTATTTTTTATTATTATATATCGTTTTTATACAGTTACTAAACATTTAATATGGATACACAGATTGACAGAATACGATACACATGTCAATGGTGTTCAAATTTGTGTGTGAGTTTTTTTATGCAAGGAAGAAGGAACCAAATGCTACAAGTCAGCAAACTGTTCCCTCTTTGAGAAAATGTAAACAAGATAATAGAGAGCTAATTTCAAGATCTGTTCATTTCGAGTGGTGTGGACACACTGCCTTTAAAAGGCTGGAGGTCACAGGCAGTAGGAAGTACCAACAAAGGAAGACAGTTTCAGAGTTGACCTATTGCACACATGAAGGACTGGGAGTAACGGCTAATTCTTGCATTAGCGAATTGGGCAGAAAAGAGATGAGAGTTTGCAGTTACTGTATATGGGGGCTGCACTCCTGCCGTAGTGGTGAAGGGACGCAAGCAAACAGTTTAGAGGACTAGTGACCATTGAAGTAGCAACTGAAAAGAGATGAAGATGCAACAATGCGGTGAAGAGATGGAGGGTGAAAGAAGCCAGTAAGAGGAGGAGAGTTAATGAGACGAAAAGCCTTGACTCTGCCTTGTTGAGAAAAGCTGCATGTGGGGAGCCTCTAATACATGAGAGTTGTACTTAACACAGAGGCAAATAAAACTCATGTATAAAGTCAATAACTGAGCAGCGGTAAAAAAGGCAGGGAGTCGGCTTAGCACACCTATTCTCTGGGATGCATATTATACTAAAGTGTCAATATGTTCTTTCCCAGATAAGTCCCGAGAGAATGAAACTACAAGTATGTTTGAAAACAATACAGGATAGAGTTGGGTAATGCAGAAATTTAGAGGATATTCCTGTGGGAGATTTTGACGAGTTGAAAGACGTAAGAATTGGGTTCCTGAAAGACATGCAAGCTATGCCAGAAAGTTGGGTACAACACTAATCATCATCATTATCCAATCCTATGTTGCCCCATGAGAAGCATAGGAGCCTGAGGCAAGCATGTCTGTCCTGACATTTAAGATGAGTGACCAGCCTAACTCATCCTTGAGTGGCATTACATGAACAATAAACCCCAATCAGCCTTTGGATATAAAGCTTCACCAGTTGAATCCGATTGGAGTGCCTTATTCACCCACTAAACCACCAGGCGCCATTATTTAGTTATCTGGTCACCACCCAGTATAGTAAATAGTTTCCTGGTGTACAGGAAATCCTTTAGCTTGTCACTCATTGTTGAGTTACCCTTTGGCAGAAGGAAGAGGTAAAAATGAAGAAAAGAAAGACAGAAAAAGGAGTGCAAAGTCACCCATAGGCAGAAGGAAGAAGAAAGAATGAAGGAAAGAAAGTAGAGGATGGAAGGAAGGAAGGAAAGAAGAAAGGAAAGGGCAGGCACATGAGAGCAGCACTACGATGAGTGAGTGGAAATGGAAGAAACCCGGCGAAACAAAATGTCGTTGATAATATCCCAAATGTTCCTCAAGTCTCAAATCTCGATGTCCCATCTATACTTACAGAAACTCTACAGGCCATACGATTTCTAAAAAAAGTAACAAAAGTCCTGGCCCTAATGGCATATCATCAAAACTATTAAATGAGAGTGTCCAGTTACTCCAGTAGCGCTCCCATGATCTCATATTTACTATTTGAAACCAAGAACGAATAATTTCGAATGGCTTACTTCTGATATTATAACCATCTGCAAGAAGAAAGCTGACTGCTCAAACTGTAACAACAGTAGAGGGATGTTCTTCCTTGAAAGTAGTATCAAAGTACTAGCTAAGATAATGTTATCCAAAAGACAAAGCACCTGAGTCCACATTTCCTGAAATACAATGAGGATTTTGGAAAGAATAGAGCACCTATGATAATATCATAGGTGTTTCGTTCTTTCCGAACCGTGACATGTAAATTGCATTCATCGATCTTGCTAAAACATATGACAAAGTGACCAGAGAAATTTTATTGAATGTTCTTTCAAAATTTGTAGTTCCAAACAAATTTCTTACCACCCTGAAGAGCCTGCATGACAACATGAATTATCGTGTGTCTATAGGTAGGAGAAAACCCAAACGCTTCAATCGAAGTGAAGCAAGGATGTGTCCTGGCTCTTATCATTTTCAAAATCAAACTGGATTAACCACGTTGTCACAACAAATAAACCCTGATGATGCAATAAAAATCCAGTTCCGTCTAGCCAATAATATTAACCTACTTATTTTCGACTTCATGCAAAATCAGTGACTGAACTATTTTTTTCTTTTTTAGAGCTGTAATACTCTGGTGATCGTGCTGTCCTTGCACATACCCAGAAGCCCTAGAACAGAGTTTCAGCATCGTCTCAAGCATACACCATGCACTTTCGAAACAAGGGCGGCACCTGTTGTTATATCAAATCCCAATATGCAGTTGATACTATTTTAAACTTCACTTCATCCAGTTTTGATTACTCATTATATAGATTAAATTGCCAAAACATTACCAAATATATCTGTGTAGTTTATCGTTCCCCCAATGCTTCTTCGGAACCCAGTGTATTTGATTCCATATCCACTCAGTTGAGCAACCTTGACCTTGCCCTTGGCAATGAAATTACCATTTTGGGTGATTTTAACATACACAATGTTGAATAGTTATTGCATTCTGCCCGGACTGACGACGCTGGTCTGGAATGCGAGCTGTTTGCGGAATCGTTTAATCTCACCCAGTTGGTAAAGCAACCAACCAGAATACCTGATAATCCTGACCATAATGCCCATCTCTTGGATTTATTCTTGACAAATAATCCAGATCAATACAGGATAGAGGTACTGTCACCACTTAGATCCTCTGACCACAATCTCATCAAAGCCTCATTAGTTAACCCTCCTACAGCTTCCCATTCCGAACCTGTCAGGGTGACCCGATGGCACTTTGACAGGGCAGACTGGGATGGATTTAGAAATTATCTTGCCGATGTTCCATGGCAGTCTTTCTTCTCTAGTGATCCCAATTCTACCCAGTCCCACATTTGCGACTTAATACTAGCTGGTATGGATTCATACCAAGTCAACAATTCACTAAAAGATCAAACTCTCCAAAATGGTTTGATGGCAATTGTGCCAGAGCAACAGCCCAAAAGTCATTAGCATATAACTCTTACTTAAAATCAAAAACATCTGAATCACTCTCCCAATTTAAAATTGCTAGAAATCATGCAAAAGCTGTATTAAATCTATCTAAATCAAACTTTCTTCAAAAGCAAGCATCAAAACTACTTAACAACCCTAATGACAATAGAATATTCTGGTCAACTCTTAATTCTTTCAATAATAACTTTAACAAGTCATCTTCCATTCCCCCACTAAAATCTTCAGATGGTATTATTACAAATGACCCACGTGGGAAAGCAGATATCTTTGCTAGTACCTTTGCAAGAAACTCTACCATAGATGATACCAGCCAGAATGTCTCAGTACTGGAACTTGATTCTCCCGAAATTGCCCCACTTAAAATAGAGACAAGATTCGTAAAATCCATCCTAGACAATTTACCTACCAACAAAGCTCCAGGCCCAGATGGAATTCCGCCAATTGTTTTGAAAAAGTGTTCCCCTGAACTTGCCTCTGTCCTAGCCAAATTATTCAGACTATGCATACGTACTTCTTTATTCCCAAATTCATGGAAAGAAGCCAATATCCACCCAGTTCCGAAGAAAGGAAGTTCGTCTGACCCCTCCAGTTACAGACCAATAGCTGTCACATCTTCTCTTGGTAAGGTATTTGAAGCCATAATTAATAAGTATATTGTTAAACATCTTGAATCCAACAACCTAATTAGTGATAGACAATACGGTTTTCGCCACGAAAGATCCACCATTGACATACTCAATCTCTTAACTCATACCATCCATCAATCAATTGATCTTTTTGGAGCAACTCATGCAGTAGCTCTTGATATCTCTAAAGCTTTCGACAGAGTATGGCACCGTTCCCTGCTGTCCAAACTCCCTTGCTATGGACTAACGTCTTTTGTTCCTTTGATTTCTTCTTATCTTAGTGACAGGAAAATAAGAGTAAAAGTAGATGATGTATATTCGAATTTCCACTCAATTAACGCCGGCGTGCTGCAGGGATCAGTTCTGGCGCCAACCCTATTTCTGGTTCATATTAATGATCTCATATCTGTCACTCACAATCCTGTTCACTCATATGTAGATGACTCAACACTACACAGTTCATTCACACTCAGACATCCATTTACAAAGTCTAATATCTCTACCTCTCAACTCAGTACAGCCATCTCCATAAATCAAGATCTAGCTACAATCAGTGAATGGGGACAAAACAACCTTGTCTCTTTTAATGCTAGTAAAACTAAATATATACAGTTTACTAATAGACAGATATTGCCCGATTCGTACATTACCTTCAGTGCTACTAATATTCCCATCTCCAAAAGTATTGAAATTCTTGGTGTCTCACTTAACAGTGCCCTCAGCTGGACCTCTCATGTCAGATCACTTGCTAAAACCGCCTCAAAGAAACTTGGATTATTGTACAGAGTCCGTAACTTCTTCGCCGATGAGCAGTTAGCTATAATTTATAAGAGTCATGTGCGCTCTCAGCTTGAATATTGCTCACCCTTGTGGAATGGTTGCGGAGAGGTTGCATTAAGACAACTAGACAAAATTCAGAATAAAGCTGTTAGAATCATTAACAACCCTGCCATTACATATAAATTACCTCCCCTGCAAGTAAGAAGGAATGTTGCCTCCCTTGCATTATTTTACAGATATTTTTTTGGCAAATGCTCAAACGAAGTTGCGTCCATGGTGCCACCTCTCCATGCCTTCCCTTGTGCTAAAGGGCATCTGGTAGCGCTCATGACTGGAATGTCACTCAACCATATTGCATAACTTCTGCCTATCAGAATTCTTTCATTCCCCAAACTGCATCTCTCTGGAACTCGCTTCCCCAGAGTTGTTTTCCTCCAAATTTCAACCCACAACTGTTCAAGTCTAACTGTTACAGATATTTTATGAATAGAGGACACCAGTAATCTGGTGTATGGATTATTTTTTTTCCCCCATTTGTTTTGCCTTCCTCCGTTCTGTTATTTAGAAAAAAAAAAATCCAGCAGAGCCTCTTGCAATTCAAATAAATGGCAAAATGTAAAACTGGTGAAGAATTTTACCTACCATGGAAATATGCTCACCAATAAATATAACATTGATGCAGAAGTCTTTGCACGAATCAACCATGCCTCAGCCTCTTTTGGACGTTTCATATCAGAGTCTTTGAAATCAACAACTTGAGAATCAATACAAAGGTATGTGTATACACGGCTGGATGCCTCTCCACCCTCTTATACGGTGCTGAAACCTGGACTTCTTACCAGCATTACACTAAACAGCTTGAGTCATTTCACATCCAATGCTTACAGCACATCCTAGGACTGACATGGGAGGATAAAGTCTCTTATAAATTCTCCAGCGGGGAAAGCCAACCAGCACAGAAACCATTCTAGCCAAAAAGAAGCTGAAATGGGTCAGACATAATATTTTCTGCATGCCTGAGTACCAGCTTGTGTCAGGTTGTGTATGGCCAACTCCCTCCAGCACTCCACAACCCAGGATGCGGAAGTTGTATACAAAGATTATATAAGAACATATCTGAGGAGGTGCAACATCATAGCAAAAGATACCGAAATCAAAGCCTCTGACAGAAAACAATGGCCAACCCTCTACTGTGAAGGAATCATTCATCTCGAAGAAGCTCGGAACCTAGCCAGATAAAAGTGTAGACAGCAGACCAAAATCAAAACAGAGTTCTCCCAGCAAACCCGGAACTGACAAGCCGAGTGAGTGGTAAAGTTTGCAGATCCATAATTGGTCTGCACAGTCACACACGTTGGTACCTAAGACACTGAGAAACACACCAATACAATCAATATAGCAATCGTTGTCTTCTGTAGCAGAAGGGCAGCGTTAAGCAAGTAATAAAGCGCGCGCGCGCGCGCGTGCGTGTGTGTGTGTGTGTGTGTGTGTGTGTGTGTGTGTGTAAGTTGATTATCGGCAAAAGAGTATCCTACCCAGTACCCAAGAAACATGTCATAAAAGAGGCAGGCCAAGGCACAGCAAACCCGTCCCTGACAGTCATTACAGTTCTGACGTATAAACACAACAGGATATCTAGTCAAAGATTTCACATATCGAATTTGAAGTAAATCGGGTGAAAATTGACGATTTTATGCCCATTTAAATTTTTAGGCCTGACCCATATGACACTGACCCCCCTACCACTAACTGGGGGGTGACCTTACTGATGTAATGAGGCATTTTGTAGGATACAGATTTGAAAGACGCACCTTTAGATATTGGTTTCATGTCGATATGACGAATTTAAAAGGAATTATGGCGAAAAAACGATTTTATTCACTTTTTTTTTTTTTTTACATTTTTGGGGCCTACAGCCTGGGGTTTGGCCCGATTTGGCCCAAATTTTAATCAGGTGATCAGAATGTCATAGCCCATTATCCTTGTAATTTTAGTCAAAATCTCACCAGTAGTTTTCGCGTAAGGCTGTTAACAGACAGACAGACAGACAGACAAACAAACAGACAAACCAAGAGAAAACAATACCCGTCTCCGAGCCCCTCCGGGGCGGGGACGGGTAACTAGGAATAAAAAGCATTATAATCCCTGATCTCTCCCTCCCTCACACACACACACACACACACACACACACACACACACACACACACACACACACACACACAAGGAATTTACAGTACCATTAATTTATAATCGTCTAATCCGCAAATAATAATGAAAATGTCAGGTTACAGACTATCGCATAAAGAATACCAACTGTTTATAGAGGCACCCTTCTGATTTAGTAGAAAAAAAAGAAAAAAGAAAAACGAAACAGTACAACAAAAGGGAAAATTATAATCTGTTATTTCTCTCTGTTTCAATACATTTGCGTTTAAAAGATTAATGTTCATAAACTGGGAGAGACAGACTTATGAAGACGATACCAGAGTTTACCTGTTGTATTGTTATATGAAAGACAGAGAATGCCAGTTAAGTACCACATAACACAACTTGATATAAAAAAAAATGTTATAACAGAAAGGTGCTGTGTGCCCGGCTTAACGGTAAAGGAATCCTGGCAGACAGTACATTGAAAACAAAGTGTAAAGAGGATGCTACAACATTGCATCAGTAAGGACGCGTGCACACGTGTGCTCGAACAAATGCTGGCAACACGTATGCAACATAATAACGAACACGCTGCAAACATGCTGGGAACAGCAGTGTCCAGATCATGTTGACAACATAGTGATGAAGTCTCAGCTGCCTGGTATGAGCACTCATATCCCATCGCCTCTGCTGCCAGTGCTCGAAGCTGCAGTTAAACATGTTTGCATACATCTGTCTGAATACTGCTGCATACATGTACCCAAGCATATTGACAACGGTTTTGTCAACATTTGTTCGATGGCACGTGTGGACTCGCCCAGAAAACCAGTGAGTGGGAGAGTTGATGAGGCAGGATAATAACCTTTCACTCAGCCAAGTTTAGACAAGGTGTAGGTGGTAAACCCTGTCCCCTCCCCCGCGCCACAACACACGTACTCAAGTGAGATGCAATCCTCACATAAGTGAAAACGTCCATTTATAAACGCGGCAACCATGCACGGTGGGAACCCACCCCCCTCCACACACACATACTTGCCTAAATGATTCATTATTCTTTTCCCTGTATAATTTTTCGTGATTTAAGTAAATTGGGGTAATTTGTTTGCGAATGTGGTGTATACAAAGATGAATGTATTAAAGGTGGATACAGATTATGCAACACATGTACTTAATGGAATGTAAGATTTGCTTTTCACTCTACCATTCTCTCTCCAATCATTCTATTGTCCATTTCCTCTCTCTCATTTTAGGAATATCTCCCTCTCCTTTCATCAGTTCCCTCGTTAGCTTTACATCCATCCATCATCACAATCCCCCTTTCTCATCGACATCTGGTAAGGGCGATCGAGAAGCAGGAAGAAGAAAGGATAAAAGTTGTTTGACTGTATACTTAGTACCGAGTAAATATGGCTGCACCTACATCCTCTCATTATTCAGCCAATATATTTCAATTTTTATTCTCGTTGTTGTTGTTGTTGATTCTCTCCTCATTCGAGGAGACCGGGCCTTGCTGTAGCCCGGTTGGTGGTGGTTGTCTTGAGTAAGGTAAGGGGGGAAGACAGGGCCTGGGAAATGCCCAGCACACACGCCCTGTCTCCTGGCTGAGTTGCGGTGTGTTTTATTCTCATATGTACTTCTCTTTTCTATCAATGAACCTGCGTGCTTAACTCTTCCATCACATCGACTCTCTTCACTCACCGGCACAGCATATTTGGGTTACTGCCATTTTGAGTCCAGTACTTTGCTCACATCTACCTTTACTTTTAGAGCGTGCAAAGTCAGAGGCATTCACAAAACTCTCCACCTGTCCACAAACTTACTTTTATTACCACCAAACAATAAAGCGCCATCTGCACAAAGAGACATGATGCATTTCATTCTTCAGCTTTTATCACTTGCTTTACTTCCATCTATGCAACCCTTGCTCTCATCTCGCTCATAAGTTTCTCAAAACACATCATATCTCTCTCTCTCTCTCTCTCTCTCTCTCTCTATTTATATATATATATATATATATATATATATCTATATATATATATATATATATATATATATATATATATATATATATATATATATATATATGTAAGACCCATCTGCACCCAGTGTCCTCAGTCTATGACAGAACTGGGCATTTTCAAATTTTAATAAGAAGGGAACTCCCCGGTAGGGACCTATGAGCTTCGCGACTATGAGCCGACAGGCGAAGGGCGGTACACTTAGCACCCTTCCGGCAAAAGCCCTCGCACAGGACTTCCAGGACCATGTGGGATATATATATATATATATATATATATATATATATATATATATATATATATATATATATATATATATATATTGTTACGGAACAGAGAAAGATAATGTACACTTTAAGTGAGAATACTAAAAAATCACTACTGTCCCGTAAAGTTCCTGGTTCAAAACAAAAGAGTTAGGTAAAATTACAAGTTAAAGTTTAATGCTCAAACTAACAACAAAACATTCAGGACTCATAAGGATAATGTAATGGCAAAAACAGGTTAAATATATGGTTAACTGCAATAGCCTCTATTAACACGAGATTAGCATGAGTAAATTTATCTAAGTCAGCCCTGTTAAAATGAGATACCAGATAATACTCAGTGAATGCCAGATATATTATTACAGATACAAAATATTATTAATGATGGCTGACAATAAGAACCTTACATAAATCACAAAAACCTTACTAGGCCTAAGAATCAACCTTATGCTACACAGTACAAGAAAAAATGCAATAACACTTATACTCAAATTACACAGCTGCTAGATGGTTGGAGACTTCCTGAGCACTCACAATAATAACCGTACGGGGGAGGACAGAGATGTGAACAAAATGAGGAGCAGATCTAAGTGGCAATAATGCAGAGACTGAGCTCATTATATAGGGGCCAGCAGAGCTTGATACAACTTGTAAGAAGGACGCGCAAATGAAGCCATGGGGACAAAGAGTTGACAATCCTGCTCTAAATAACCGAAAGGACGACTTACTCTACTATAACGGTAGAAGGGGGGACTGAGGCAGAACACGCTCGTGATCAAACATGCAGCATACTGTGCGTTAAAATTACACAAAGGATGATGAAATCATAGGCTATGTAACACCTCCCCACAAAGAAAAAAGAAATTTACAAAGGAAATTTCTTATTACTCTAAAACAATCTGTCTAAAGTCTAGATAAGCAATCTGCAATAACATTTTCTTTCCCCTTGACATGTTGTATGTCTAATGAATACTCCTGAAGAAGTAGACTCCATCTTGTCAATCTCTGATTTTTATCTTTAAACTTACTAAGGAATTTCAGTGGGTTATGATCGGTATAAATGACTATGGGGTCAAAACCAGAACACAAATAAAATGAAAAATGCTGTAAACCCAAAATCAAGGCCAAAAGCTCTTTCTCAATAGTTGAGTAGTTCTTTTGAGGTGGAGTGAACTTCTTACTGTAATAAGATACAGGATGTTCAATACCCTGATCATCCTCTTGCAGCAAAAGAGCCCCAGCTCCTGTATCACTTGCATCAACAGCCATCTTAAAAGGCTTAGCAAAACTTGGAGTAGCGAGCACTGGCTGACTTAATAGGATAGCTTTAAGTTTGTTGAAAGAGGATTCACAGTTATCGGTCCAGACAAATTTAACTCCCTTTTTCAGTAGGTCTGTAAGTGGTGATACAAGAATTGAAAAGTTAAGAACAAATCTCCTGTAATAACCTACCATTCCCAAAAATCTTTGTAGCTCTTTCCTACTTTTAGGTCTGGGAAGATCACTTATAACCTGAACCTTAGCTGCTGGTGGTGCAACGTGTCCATCACCAATTACATACCCAAGGTACTGAACTTTAGCTTGACCAAACTCACACTTTGATAAATTAGCTACAAGATTAGCCTGAACCAAACGCTCAAGAAATTTACTGACATGGCATAGGTGATCTTTCCAGTTGTCACTGAAGATTAATACATCATCAATATAAACAACACACCCTGCCAAACCCTCTGTTACAACATTCATGAGCTTCTGAAATGTGGCTGGTGCATTCTTCATACCATATGGCATTACAGAACATGCAAAAGTCTTTCCTAGTGTTACAAAACATGAGATCTCCCTAGCACGTTCAGTCATAGGTACTTGCCAGTATCCCTTTAACAAATCAAACTTACTTATGTACCTAGCCTTTCCGATCTTGTCTATGCAATCTTCCACGCAAGGGAGAAGGTAAGTGTCTGTTTTGGTTATCTGATTAACACGTCTGTAGTCGATGCAAAGCCGCTGTGACCCACCTGGCTTAGGGACTAGAGTGACAGGAGAACTCCACTCGCTCTGATAGGGCTCAATCATCTTGTGGTCCAACAGGTAGCCAAGCTCCTTCTGGATGAGAGGAACTTTCACTGGGTTCACACGGTAAGGAGGCAGTTTAATTGGCTTTGCGTCTCCAACATCGACATCATGCATCAACACAGTGGTTCTTCCTGGAGTGGCACGGAACACTTGCAGGTACTCCTGCAGTAATGCCGAAAACTCCTGCCTTTCCTCGGGAGGTAGATGAGAAAGCTTAGTCTGGAGATCATTCATGATATCAGGATTCTTCCCCAAACTATCACTCAGGCTCATACTGCATGGGAGAGCTTCACTTGCAGACTCGGGTGGAACAGCTACAGTGCAGACTGGATTATTTTTGTCCCGCCTGTGATATAACTTTAGCATGTTGATGTGACATAGTTGCTTGTTCTTTCTACGATCTGGTGTGGCGATGACATAGTTGACATCACTGAGTTTCTTCTCCACGAAATAAGGACCACTAAACTTGGCTTGAAGAGGTTGCCCATGTACTGGTAGCAGAATCAAAACCTGATCTCCTGGCTGAAAGTGGCTTAACCTGGACTTCTTATCATACCAAGTCTTCATCTTCTCCTGAGCAGCTCCTAAATTCTCTCTCGCCAGCTGTAAAGCAGTGGACAGCCGTTCTTTGAACTTCATCACATACTCCAGCAGGTTGACGTCATCTTCCTCCGACAGCCAGCATTCCTTGAGTAGCTTAAGGGGTCCTCTTACTTCATGGCCAAACAGTAGTTCAAAAGGTGAGAAGCCCAGTGATTCATTTGGAGATTCTCTTGCAGCAAACTCAACGAATGGAAGACCTTTATCCCAGTCTTTCTGATGTTCCAAACAGTATTTCTTGAGCATCGATTTGAGTGTTTGATGATATCTATCCAACACTCCTTGGGTCTGGGGATGGTAAGCTGAAGACGTGATCTGGGAGATGCCCAACTCTTTCAGAGACTGCTTGAAAACATTTGACATGAAATTACTTCCCCGGTCTGACTGTACCTCCTTGGGCAGACCAAACTTTGTGAAGAACCCTAGCATTTCCTTAACCACGTTCTTTGCTGAGATATTTCTAAGTGGAATGGCTTCAGGATAACGAGTAGCCATATCAATCAGGGTCAACACATAAGAAAATCCTGAAGAAGTCTTAGGAAGAGGGCCCACAATATCCACCAACACACGGGTGAAAGGTGCCTCAAAAGGAGGAATGGGAACTAGAGGTGCAACCTTTTTGGTCTGATTACACTTCCCCACAACTTGACAGGTGTGACAAGACTTACAATACCAGGAAACATCCCTGAAGATACCTGGCCAGTAGAAGTGTTTCAAAATGCGTGCCACAGTCTTCCTCACTCCAAGGTGTCCTGCCAAACTGGAATCATGAGCCACTCTAATGATATCCTGCCTACAAACACGAGGGATGACAACTTGAATGTACAACCTCCCATTCACAGTCGGCTGATGCTGTTGGGGGTCTCCACTTCCTCATAAGTACTCCTGACTTTATATAAGAACAAGTAGAAGCACCAGTTGACTCTTCCTCACTGCAAGCAGAGTTAGCAAGACCTTTCAACTCAGGGTCAGCAACCTGCAACTCAACCAACTCTTGACGAGACAAATTATCAACACTACGGGGTACTGCCTCATCTGGTGAGTGGTCCAAATTAGCAAGAAAAGTGTCAGCTAGGATAACATCATCATCATCATTATCCTCTAGATCACCAGTAACTTTAGACTTAGCCCTAGTGACAGCACATCCAGAGAAAACATCAGGGACATCACAATCCTGGGTCGCAGCCACTGGCTCACTAGACAACTGAGGAGCTGGGCACACTTGACTTCCACCAATATCATTTCCAAGTAAGAAAGTTACACCTGACATTGGGAGTGTCTCAACTAACCCAACCATAACGGAACCATTAACAAAACCAGACTCTAAATTCACTCTGCACAGAGGGACAGAGAAGTAATTATTCCCTACACCTTGTAAGATTACAGTTTCATCAGAGGAATTAACATTAGAGCCTAGAACACTGGTCAGCATAAGGGATTGGCAAGCACCTGTATCACGATATATTTTAACTGATTTCCTGTCATTACTGTCCAGAGGACTGACAAAACCATCAGACAGGAAATTAGCACATGAACTCTTGAGAGTGTCACCCACGTTACTGCTCAAAAGAGGAGCTCCATCATGAGAATTTAAGTTACCCCTCAAAGCAGGTTCAGTTAACTCAGTTAAAGAATTATGGGAACTCTCAAGGGTGGACACTAGACCAATTGACTGAATATTTAAAGACTCCTTTTTGTTCACATCACGCTGTCTCCTGAAACATTTCTCCGTAGTATGACCAAGCTTACTACAATAAGTACATTTACTTTTCTGAAATCTAGAGGTGAAGCTGGTATTTACTTCCTGAGAAACATCATCTTTATTCTCTTTCCTGTTACCTGTACTCTGAGTAGAGGCAACGTACTTACTCTCAGCTTTCCCTTTTTCTCTAGAATATCTCTTGTGAGTGAGAACATATTCATCAGCTAAAACTGCAGCATCAGACAAATTATCTATTCTTCTCTCATCAAGATATAGGCTTACATCTTTACTAATACACCTTTTGAAGTCCTCCAGCAAAATCATCTGCTTAAATTTGTCAAAATCAGAATCCACATTCTTAGAATTTAACCACTGCTCTAACAGATCTTCTTTGATTTTTGCATACTCAACATGGGATTGCTTATCTTGCTTGTAAGTTGTCCTAAATTTTACTCTATAGGCTTCAGGAACAAGCTCATAGGCCTTAAGAATCAAGCTCTTAACTACATCATAATTATCAGATTGATCCTGAGGCAAAGATGCATAAGTTACTTGAGCTTTACCGGTGAGAACAGTTTGAAGGAGTACTGGCCAATACTTTTTGGGCCAATTAAAACCTGTAGCTACCCTCTCAAACAACTGAAAATACTTTGTTAAATCAGATTCATTAAAAGGAGGGGCCAGTTTAACATTTTTAGCCACATCAAAATCATCAGAGCTAGATGATCCAGTTCCACCTTGTTTCATGCGATACTCATGGTCTGCCTGAATCCTGGCAAGTTCAATTTGTGCCTTAGCCTGTATCTGTGCCTCCTGAATCCGAGCCTGAGATTCAGCCTCCTTAGCATTTGCTTGAAATTCAGCCTCCTGAATAAGAGCCTGAGACTCCGCCTCCTTAGCCTGAGACTCAGCCTCCTTAGCACGTGCTTGAAATTCAGCCTCCTTAACACGAGCCTCCTGCAGGGCTAGCTGTAACTTAGCTAATTCAATCTGCGTTTGCTCATTTGGAGGAGTTACATTAAACAGGCTTTTATTAATCATGCCAACAATTTGATCTTTAGAATGATGAGAGTGAACTGCAATTCCCAATTGTTGAGCAACAAGCTTAAGTTCATTCTTTGTTCTGTTTTCTACATCACACACTGTTTGCACATTTGACAAAAAATCTTTGGCTTCATCAAGCGTAGTAATAGTAGACATCATGAATAAATCACAGTCACAAAATATCAAGCAATATCCTTATGATAATATCCTGAATATCCTGGCGAGGTCGCCAAATTTATGTTACGGAATAGAGAAAGATAATGTACACTATAAGTGAAAATACTAAAAATCACTACTGTCCCGTAAAGTTCCAGGTTCAAAACAAAAGAGTTAGGTAAAATCACAATTTAAAGTTTAATGCTCAAACTAACAACAAAACATTCAGGACTCATAAGGATAATGTAATGGCAAAAACAGGTTAAATATATGGTTAACTGCAAGAGCCTCTATTAACACGAGATTAGCATGAGTAAATTTATCTGAGTCAGCCCTGTTAAAATGAGATACCAGATAATACTCAGTGAATGCCAGATATATTATTACAGATACAAAATATTATTAATGATGGCTGACAATAAGAACCTTACATAAATCACAAAAACCTTACTAGGCCTAAGAATCAACCTTATGCTACACAGTACAAGAAAAAATGCAATAACACTTATACTCAAATTACACAGCTGCTAGATGGTTGGAGACTTCCTGAGCACTCACAATAATAACCGTACAGGGGAGGACAGAGATGTGAACAAAATGAGGAGCAGATCTAAGTGGCAATAATGCAGAGACTGAGCTCATTATATAGGGGCCAGCAGAGCCTGATACAACTTGTAAGAAGGAAGCGCAAATGAAGCCATGGGAACAAAGAGTTGACAATCCTGCTCTGAACAACCGAAAGGACGACTTACTCTTCTATAACGGTAGAAGGGGGGACTGAGGCAGAACACGCTCGTGATCAAACATGCAGCATACTGTGCGTTAAAATTACACAAAGGATGATGAAATCATAGGCTATGTAACAATATATATATATATATATATATATATATATATATATCCATATCAATATCTATCTATCTATCTGTCTATGTATGTATGCATGTATGTGTGTATGTATCTATTAGGGTGCGTCAGAAAATGGCAAGTTGTAATATATTTTTGCTTGTTGAATATTTGAATCCACTTTGAGTGGTGATGTTGCAGGAGCATTATCAGTGTGATTGCTATGTTTTTAAGGATCGCGCAGGAAAGTAGGTCAATGTAGTGCAGTGAGGTGCAAGAAGGTGCGACCGGAGTGGGATGTATACACAGTAATGCTGGATAGTGTGTATGTACAGTCGTGGCCATAAATAATCACCTATCCCCCTGTACTTCGTGCCTCAGACTGGCTCCTTTATGCTTGGCAAGTCACACTGGAGTAAGAGGGGCTGAGAGGGAGAGGCCAGAGAGAGAAGGGAAGGTGGGCGGGCGGACGAGTGATGGTGCTTGGGTGGAGTGAGGGAGGGGAGGGATGGTAGGTAGGGAGAATGAATACTGTTCGCCACTGTGGAGTGGATGTGGAGTGGTTGCATTGAGGCAGTTGGACAAAATTCAAAATAAACCATTAGATTAGTCAATAATCCTGCCATTACGCAGGACCCTCCTCCATTGTCAGTACCGGTACGTAGAGATGTTGCTTCTCTAGCATTATTTTACCGCTAATTTTACCGTAAGTGCTCTGACAAACTTGCTTCAATTGTGCCTCCCCTTCATATCTTTTCCCGAAATATTCGGCCAGCTGGGCCACAATTCGTCTATTCTCTTTCATTCAGGGTATCAGATAAAGGAGTTACTATTCGCTAGATAATGCTGCATTACACCTTGTGTAGCGGCGTCAGATAACAAATTTTCGATAGGTGGTGATATCAAGGACTGGCTCGTGAGAGAAGTATACTGACGTGATATCAAATACTAGTGCAGAGCCATCGAGATTGTGTGGGCCCAGATTGTCAACGCGAAGAAGCCAGAGAACGAGAGGACACGGGCCCGCCTCCTTCAGGACCAGCACACCAAGGACGAGTGGAAGTTGTTCAAACGAAACCAGCAAACCATCAACAACATTGTTTCCCCGGTGCCGCGACGCCTGCATGAGGTTTTTAAGGCAGAAGGCCACTGAACTACTTTCCTGGTTGCTTTCGCCTGACCAGTGTCGGTAATCATTGACACAGATATATTCTGGGAGTTTGGGTAGGATTTTGTTTCATTTTCCCTCTAACAGATTATGAGAGATACCGTTATCATAACCAGCCATGAGCACAGACATCAAATTTATTTACCTTTTATGCACAGTTATTTTAAGTAGCCTTTTAATATGAAGATGTCATTAAATGATTATTGAATTGACATGATGGTGACTGTATAGAGGGAGTGTATACCGCGAGGGTGATCATATTTACAGTGAACACAGCCATGTCAAAGGTTGTATATAATATTATTTCCAAAAAGTAGTTACATGTAAGAGTAGACGACGTTTCTTACACAAACATTACGGAAGTCAAAGCCATCAAGATTCCATTCTGCGTCTGAAGTCAAAATACACGGATAAACACAAATATCTGGCTCCGCATTAATGATTGATATCACATCAGTATATTTCTCTCACGAGCCAGTCCATGATATCACCACCTATCTAAAGCTTGTTATCTGACGCCGCTATACAAGGTGTGATGCACCTTAATCTACAGAATAGTAACTCCTTTATATGATGCCCTGAATGAAAGAAAATTGACAAATTATGTGGCCACAACTTCGTATTTCATTCTCCCTCCCCTACCTCCCCTCCCTCCCCTCCCTCACTCCACCCAAGCACCACCGCTCGTCCCCCCACCCACCTTCCCTTCTCTCTCTGGCTCCTCTTCTCAGCCCCTCTTACTCCAGTGTGACTTGCCGCGCATAAACAAGCCAGTCTGAGGCACGGAGTACAGGAGGATAGGTGATTATTTATGGCCACGACTGTACTATTGCGGTCAGGAGTTCTTAGCCACCCTCGTCCAGCCAACCCGTGTATGTGGCAGAGTCGCATTCACGGGCACAGAAGTTGCCTTCGATGCATTTTTGTCGAAAAATATCCCTTCAGCGTTGGGCTTATACTAGTGGATAAAGCAATAGTACTATTTACTTTGAAGGTTTGACTCTGATAATAGGAATATATCATAATGATTATTTAATAACTAGTTTCTAGTATAGAGCGAAGCAAGTGACAAATATATATATTTGGTTCCACTCCAAGACTTCCTATAGGTTTGAACCAGCGAACACAGAGTGAACAAGTTCGAAACATTCATTTGTTAACAGAAGAGAGAGAGAGAGAGAGAGAGAGAGAGAGAGAGAGAGAGAGAGAGAGAGTGTGCGTGTATGGTGGGCGCCTGTGAATTTTGGAACAATGAGGTGGAGGCAGACTGGCACAGGGAAATGCAAGGGATGAGAAACCCTGGATTTCTGTGATCCATTGAAAACAGGCCACAGTGTGATTATTTCTTCCATCAGTCACTAGAACTTGCATTGCTTTGTGATAATTTTTTTTAGGATTGCTTTCGTTGAAGTAATGAATTAGGAGATAAATGCTGTTGGTTTAACAAAAAACTGTGCTTAAGAAAGTAATTTGCCTCTCTGTCCAGAGAGAGATATCCAGTTAATGAGAAAAATACTCATAAGTTTGCCAAAAATCTCCAGGTGCCAACCACCAGAGAGAGAAAAAAATGCGAACATAGGGCATTTAACAGAAGTTACGCGGCCTGCCTAATAATTTGACAAAGTCAACTGGCGTTACCCAGAATAAAACCCATCTTTCATTATGTCCGACGAGACGTTATCCTGGGATTAAACTCCTTCATCAGCCAAAGGAAAAATTCCCTGTTTAGCTCGAGCACCTTATTTACTCGTATCTCATAAAATCATGTGTATGTAGCCGGAATGAAGCCCCTTATCTACGGCCTGGCAAAGTCCCTGTAAAGAGTACCCGGTACTATTTTCTGCCGACAGACTGAGTTAAGCGGTAAGACTCATCTTTCGTGTAAGGAAATCCACCCCGCCTATGTGTGTGTGTGTGTGTGTGTGTGTGTGTGTGTGTTTGTTGAATTGAGAGTCATCTGACTTGTGGAGCATGGTATGCGGGTTGGTCGGTTGGTGACTGGTGGGTGGATTGGTTAGTGTAGGCTGGTTGTTTCACAGGCGGATTAGGTGGAGTGGGTGGGCGAGAGGGAGGGGAAAGGGTTGTTGGGCTGGTTAAGTAGGGTGGAGTGGGGTTCGTGCATTGTTTAAGTGGGGTGGGTGGTGGGGCTACTATGATAAGAGTTTTGCCAGGTCGTCTCATACTGATACGAGACATTCGGCTTCAGTCTATGTCCAGTCGCATGTGTGTTTGTGCGCTAACTTGATGGATGTCTTTGAAACGTCACATGCGTATTTTAGTGGGTAGTAGGCATGTTGTACACTTATTTTTTCCCTAACGTGTAGTGATCGCACAAAGGACTACAATGGGATGTATTACCATGGTGAAGTGCTACAGGTAAGGTCCAGTGGTAATGATAAGAACGGTCTGTGGTCGGTTCTGTAGTTAATATATCAGTGCTCCGTAATATAGGCACGTTTGGGTCTACAGTTTTTAAGTGTAATGTTAGGAACATTACAGTACACATCTATGTTCTTGTTGTTATTAGTATTATTTTATTATTCCCCACCTTTAGAAGGCGGAGCGATAATGTTTTTGTCTGCGTCTGTGTGTGTGTGTGTGTGTGTGTGTGTGTGTGTGTGTGTGTGTGTGTGTGTGTGTGTGTGTGTTCCTATTATAACTCATGAACGGCTTGAGCTCTCAACATGAAACCTTCAGCGTATCAAAATATGGCCAAAGTCTTTGACGAGTTCGAAAATGGCCTCTGGGAGTCAGGGTCAAAGTCACCAAAATAACTGCCAAAGGTCAACTAGTTTTTATCGCCTGCCTTTAGCACCATTATAGCTCATGAACGGCTTGAGCTATCAACATAAAACCTTCATGGTATCAAAAGATGGCCTAAATTTTGGACTTGACAAACACCATATTCTGGCTGGCGATTAGCATTCGGCTCCCAAATTCCTTTTATTATTATTATTATTATTCGGCTCCCAAATTCTTTTTATTTTTATTATTATTATTAATGCATACCATGCATATTCACCGGTAAAGGGTGAATAAAAGGCCTGTTGGCCCAAGGATGAGATGAAGGGTAATGTGGTGTCGGAGTGGGGGAGGAGTCGAGTCCATGGTGGGTGGGAGAGAGGGGGGTGCAACTGGGGTAGCGGTACGGGGTAAGTGATGAGTTGTCGACGGTGGGACAGGGACAATATGGTTAGCAGATACACAGCCATAAGAACAGTCATGTATTATTATACAGATTTATACTGGAGTAGCAGTAGTAGTATTGTGAGGGAAATTAGACACAATAGAAAAAGGGGGATTAGTAGTGGCAATGCCAATAATGGTAATAACAGATTCAGCAGTCTTGTGCTAATGTTGTTTGTGTGGGAGTGATGATGCGAGGAATAATGTAATACAGCAGGCGTTATAGGACCGGACGACTTGAAACCCCCTAAGGAATATGACGGCTCGCAGTACGAGGTTACCGGGAAGTAATAGTAATAAAAGAGGCAGAGACTGAAGGAAAATAATGCACGTATGAGGTGAAGCAACAGTTAAGGCCTGGATAACAAGGCGGAGCAGGATATCACAGCTATATCTTCGTTGTCTCACAATATTTTGTGTTGTTTGCATCTAATTTCATCTGGTTATAGTAAATTATTGGCGAATGCTCTCCGCTGCCCATCACAGTGTGAATTATTCGTCTATATAAAATAACTGCAACATATATAACCATCCGCACAGCTACTGTGGGAATCAGCATTAAAATCACAATCATTCTATAGTATATGTACGGTATAGACAATCCAGGAATAACAGTCAGAAACATTATCACTGCAGTGCTAATGACCAGGTGCAGCTGATATGCAACTGCCTCGGTGTTTTGTTTGTATCATGAGGATCCGAAACAGATGGGTCAGGTTCACAGGACACCATGACAACATAGTAGTCTATATTATAATACTGTATATGCTATGTAAGTTACGAACGCATAATGTTTTGCAAGTGAATAGCATGGAAATGTTTCGAATCCACTTTCATTAGGTTTCTCACTATTCGCCTCGTAGCTTAGTTCCAAACTACCACTCACGGTTGTCCGTTCACCTGCCCTCTCTCTAACCCTGACTTCCATTTCCTTCCACCGAGGGGGTACAGAAACTTTGGTGCGTGGGTGTACATGGTCCCGTATCTGCACTCCACCACTTCTACTAGAGACTGATTACTGTTCCACTCCTTCACTGACATCTGACCAAGAATCTCCATTGCAGCACTCTTGAGGATAGTAGCAAGCTGCTCTGCCCTCGGTCTATCATCCCAACCATTCTGTTCAACAAGTAACTCAAACTGCACACGGTAAGCTTCCCATGATAGTTTACCATCAATTTCCAGAGTTTCTTTTGAACTTGGCTCCCATTATAGCCATGAACTTCGTTGGTTCGGGGCCTAAAAAACATGGGGCATCATAATTAAGCCGAGAACTTAAAACTTCTACATTCTCATAGTTCAACCTTGTAAAGCTACCATTATATGTTTGGGATTCGTCAAGAGTCACCATACACTGTCCATTTTTTTTTTCATATGCTCCCTGTACACCAGCCTGAGGCTCAGCAGCACATGATTTCTCTGCAGCTTCCATTCTCTCGCTAATTATCTTTAACTGGTCATCTACAAGCTGTCTACACCTATCACTTTATGCACACCTCATGTTTCCGCTACTGTAGCTCTGCGTATACTCCCTCCTTTAGCTGCTGCTGCTCTTCCTTCATTTCGCCCATGAAAGCATCTAGCTGTCCCTGCATCCCCATTTGTAATTCCTTCTGTTACTCCTGTAATTTCTCTCGAAGCCATTCATATAATTCTTTCTGTTGCTCATTTTGTGCTTGCAGTTGTTCACTGAGTTCTTTCTGTCTATATTGCTCAAACATACTCTTAGCTATATTAAGAACTTCGGTTTTTTTGGCTTCACAATGTGCTCCAGAATACTCAATGTGAAATCATCCAGGGGAAATGCCCTATTTTTTACTTTCGTCCTGTGATTTATAGCCGTCAATATGCTGAAGTATTCCGCTTGATTCGTACGATCTGATGCTTGTGTTATGCGAGAGCAAAGTTGAAAAGAACACGCCTGAGTTTCTTTCTTAGTACATTGATGCACTGTTGAATATTCAAACCTCATCTATGTTACTATGGAAACGACATAACCAAAGTTCTAGACTCGAATTAGTGAAATAACAAACTAAACAATCCTGTCACCATATATCAGAGGGACACTGTGACAGCATGGAGCACGCTCGTTTGTTCGTCACGCACTCGCAAAACACACTTTACTGGTTTTATCAATAAGAAACAGTAGATTGCTGGTGGAGAATGTATTGTACAAAAGTCATATTAAAATTTAAAAAACTGACCGGAAAGGAAAGTTGCTGTGAAGTTTAGTATGCACTTTATCTTTACGGGACCCAAGACGCCTATTGTAGCCTAACTGATCACCCCAATAATGGTGAGGGAGATAAAGGAAAACCCGTATTGATAAACCATACGTCTCTGTGATACCATGGCTCATAACTTGCCCGCTCCGTTTTTATGCCTCGGCTGTCGCGGATGTCTCGAGAGAAAATGGCATCTTTCGATATTAGCAGCACATAATGAAGAGTTGTAATTTATCATCCTAGTTGACCTTCGTGACAGTTTTCATCTATTTTATCTTTTTATGCTACAGTAGCTTTCCATGAGCTGTATATAATGATACGATATTAGCCGGAATAAACTAAAATGGAGACAAATCCCAGCAAAAGGGCTAACTACTCAATCAGTCCTGCCAAAATAATCACGGATCTCTGGGGTAAACATGGTGCTAGGGGCTTTGGTTTGTTTTGATCTCATACTGTATTGGGAACTTCCTCTAATCACGGTACAACAAGACTGTTGTATTCAACTGAGGTACAACCCTCCCAGTCGAATGTTCGTGGAATATGAATTTTCTCTAATAAACACAAACATACATTCTCACAGTTTCTCAACTACAACTCAACTAAACCTGCATCTGAACCTGATATAAACCATTTTCCATCCTCACTTGCCGTGATCTACATGGATCTCTGCGAGATTAATATGTCGCCTAATGGTCACAAGAATAATCGTACTGAAAGGTTTAACCCACTTACTGCGAGTACGTCTTATATATTTTATCTTTGCACTCTTTAGACGGCTGTGTCCATCTTAGAGGGGGATTAAGAACAGCTTTCATATAACATTACACTAAAATAGTTAAACGCGTGGAAGAAGAGATAGGGATTGGGGTGAAGAGGATGGACAACATTTGATATCTGACGAAATTCGGCATTTTGCTTATCTACATTCATTACCTGCCTACTGTTGATGAAATAGGTTCACTTGCAAGGAGGATAGCCCGGAGGTTGAAATGTTTTGCATGGCGTATATGTGTTCTTAGTGTGTGTGTGAACAAAATAACAGACAACTTTGATTCGATCTAAACCAATTATCGTGGACGTGTTGTTTCAGCCAAGAGGATGACTTATTGTTTTTTTTTTTTTTTTAGAAGAATAAGTCAATGGTTTCAAGGCAAGATAAACTTCAGCAGTGGTTTCCCATTTTAGGCCAAACCCGGTGGTAAGCCAGGAAAGAAGGGATTCAGTTTTATTGATGTTCAGTCAGAGGTTATGGTCATGGTTAAGTTCCACCCATATGCATTTTTGTGTGAAAAACAAAGACGGTCTTGATCTGATCTGGAACAACCTTGATGGAAGGGCTGACACCAGTTTATCGGTAGGACCTGTTGTTTTTAAGAACAACAGGGTAATGGTGGAGATAACACATCATAGACAATTTAGATTTCTAAAACACAGTGTAGACCAAGTTGACCTGAAGGGTTCATGGTTAGGAAAGAAATAAATGATGCAAATATTGGAACATCAAAGGTCAAAGTATTAGGGAAAAGCCAAAGGTCAAGGTCACATGGCACGATCAAATCCAGTGATCAGAGCTGGTGGAACGGTTGAAGATATGACAGTGACGAAAGGATACGATTTTAAGAACACACAGTCAACGGTCATGGTTACATGGCAAGGACAATTTTTGACTTTTATGTGTCTGTATGTGAGTTAAGTAAGTAAAACAGCTTTCATTGGACTTTAACCAGTCTTGAAGAAAATGTTGAGGGTAACCCAGCTGGCTGAGCTGTTGTTTTTCGAATAATTGGTCAAATGTTAAGGCCTCAAGGTGAGGTCAACAGAAACAGTTTCAGTCCGATGTAGATCAACTGATGTGGTTTGGTTCGGAGTAATGCATGGATTAAAGGATTCGACTTTCCAAAAAGTCCGTCAAAGGTTTAGGTCACAGGATGAGACCAAATACATCAGATTTTATTTGATCTGAACCTAAGCTAGTGGATGAATTAAAGGTTGTGTATTGGATTTTTTTTTTTATAATAGAACTGAGGAAGGAAAAATAAATGAATAAAAAAATAATAATCCATACACCAGATTACTGGTGTCCTCTGTTCATAAAATATCTGTAACAGTTAGACTTGAACAGCTGTGGGTTGAAATTTGGAGGAAAACAACTCTGGGGAAGCGAGTTCAAGAGAGATGCAGTTCGGGGAATGAAAGAATTAAGCAATATGGCTGAGTGACATTCCAGTCATGAGCGCTACCAGATGCCCGTGTAGCATGAGGGAAGGCATGGAGAGGTGGCACCATGGATGCAACTTCGTCTGAGCATTTACCCCCCAAAAAAGAAATCTGTAAAATAATGCAAAGGAGGCAACATTCCTTCTTACTTGCAGGGGAGGTAGTTTATTTGTAATGGCAGGGTTGTTAAAAATTCTAACAGCTTTGTTCTAAATTTTGTCTAGTTGTTTTAATGCGACCTCTCCACATCCATTTCACAAGGGTGAGCAATGTTCAAGTTGAGAGCGCACATGACTTCTATAAATTATAGCTAACTGCTCATCAATGAAGAAGTTACCGACTCTGTACAATAATCCAAGTTTCTTTGAGGCGGTTTTAGCAAGTGATCTAACATGAGAGGTCCAGCTGAGGGCACTGTTAAGTGAGACACCAAGAACTTCAATACTTTTGGAGATGGGAATATTAGTAGCACAGAAGGTAATGTACGAATCGGGCAATATCTGTCAACTAGTAAACTGTATATATTTAGTTTTACTAGCATTAAAAGAGACAAGGTTGTTTTGTCCTCATTCACTGATCGTAGATAGGTCTTGATTTATGGAGATGGCTATACTGAGTTGAGAGGTAGAGATACTAGACTTTGTAAATGGGTGGCTGAGTGTGAATGAACTATGTACTGTTGAGGCAACTGCGTATGAGTGGATGGGATTGTGGGTGACATAAGAGATCATTAATATGAACCAGGAATAGGGTTGGCGCCAGACCTGACCCCTGCGGCACACCGGCGTTAATTGAGTGGAAATTGGAATATACATCATCTAGTTTTACTCTTATTTTCCCGTCACTAAGATATGAAGAAATGAAAGGAACAAAAGACGTTAGTCCATAGCAAGGGAGTTTGGACGGCAGGGAACGGTGCCATACTCTGTCGAAAGCTTTAGAAATATCAAGAGCTGCTGCATGAGTTTCTCCATGTAGATCAATTGATTGATGGATGGTATGAGTTAGGAGATTGAGTTTGTCAATGGTGGATCTTTCGTGGCGAAAACCATATTGTCTTTCACTAAGTTGTTGGATTCAAGATGTTTAACAATGTGCTTATTAATTCAAGTTTCAAATACCTTAGCAATAGATTAAATATCAAGGTCACAGGGCAGCGTCAATTCAAACAACTTTGATTTGATTTGGGCCAAGCTTAATGGAGCGGTTGAGGGCCCGGCAAGAATGAAGTATTTCGATTCTGAGAATAATTGGTCAAAAGTCAAGGCTACAGGAAAATGAAAAAATCGCAAGCCCTTAGACCATATGGGACGAGGGTGTTGCACACTCTAAATGCTCCTTCCTGTTTCCTTTAATTTTCTCCGTATTCCCTCGTTTAAGATATTGCAATTTGCCGTTCTCACTGGTGTTTTCCTCTCCTTCTCTTCTACATTTTTCTAATTTTCCTCCCTGTATCATTCACTGGTAATTTTTCCGTGAACATTTCTTCCTCATACGTTTTTAAAGCGTTAATTGCCTCTCAGACGCTCCTGTCTAATTATGAACCATTATCTGTCCCTCCATATTCAGTTTTATCCCACTGATTAGTACCAGACTCAGCTGCATATTTTTAATCTGATACCAGTTATGAAAGTCCTCTCTCATTCCTCTTGCTTATTTCGTCTTTTTCCTACCTCACTCGGTATGCCTTTTTGTAGTGGAGACATATTAGCCACTGTTTCAAGTTTCCAGCATACTTTTCAGTTACTCTCATCTCTGCCGTCATTATTTACATTTCTTCTCCCCTCACTTCCAATCACCTGCATTTTCGATCTCCTCCTCACACTCTTTTTGTCATTTGATTTGATTTTCGTTCTCTTTCATCTCTTTTGCTTATGCCCAAGCAGTCCATCTTCTCTTTCGTTATACCCCCTTTCAATCCTCTCCACTTTCTAACCTTCATCTCTCTTCCCCCCCATTCCCCTCCCCCAAGCCTCTCTTTCCTCCAAAATTCCCAACGTCAGCAAAGTATTCCTGATCCCACAACTGTCACCTAACCTAACGACGAATAAGTATGGCACCGAGCTGACGACTGGTACCCAACAAAGCAGTTAATTAAACTAACTGTATCTTAACAACAACACTGGTGATTAGCAGATTATAACTAATCGATCAATATATGCAAAGAGACGGCAGGGATTAGCGGTTTTTGAATTGGTGTTGGGTAGTTAGCATGAACGTTGACAATGGGGGGACAGTTTGAGAGGCTGAGATGAATTTTTCTGCGTCAAGTTCATTATCAGCAACAACACCAACACCAGCACCAACAACCATTTCATTGTCATTATCATCATCGTCCTCTCCGATGTCTTGCCCTCTCCTGGAAACCACTGAATGTTGACAATGGTGGAAGTCCTCCTTCTTTGTCTTTTCTTTTTCACTTTAGTACTTTCATTCTCTCTCATTTCCCCTCCATGCTTCCTTTCCTATACCTAAAGTACACTCGTTTTCCTCTTCCTAATTCTTGATGTCATATTCCAGTGTCTCTCTGACTTTAATTTTCTGATTTTCCTTGGTTTCTTTCGTAATTCTTTCTCTTCCAGACTTCTAAACAAAGAATTGTTCCACTCTCTTTTACTATATCCAATTTACAGTGATCAGAGTTACCCATAACCATGCTATTAAACATTTCCTAGCACCTTATTTACATGTGTTGAAGGTTCAATCAAAACAGGAGTCAATTAAGTACCACTGACCCAGTCACAGAGTTTATCCCAGGTGGCCAGCAGAAAAACCCCTCAAGCCTCTATGTCACACAAATATATACACATCCCTTTATCATCCCTGTCCTTTCTCTAAACCATTCACTGTGATGACGACTAATCACACTTTATTCTTCTTACCTGTAGACGACTTTACCAATCATAGGAAGAACCTCTCTTTCTGAAAGGGTTAATTACTGCTCCATTAACTCCTTCGCTACCGAAGACATTTCGTAAAGGAAATAAATTATCTGCTATGTTAATCTATCCATCCATCCATCTTCCAATCCTATGCCGCCCCATGAGGAGCGTAGGAACCCGGGGCTAGGCAAGTTGGTCCTGACATTTAAGATGAGAGTGACCAACCTCACTCGTCCCTGAGTGGCATTTCGTGAGCAAAAGACCCCAACCATCCCTTGGACATAAATCAACACAGGCTCAATCCGACTGAAGCGCCTTAATTCCCCACTAAACCACCAGGTGCTACAAATAATTTGGTTATATGGTTACCACCCAGCATTATAAATGGTTTCTTGATGTACAGGACGCCATTTGGCTTCTCACTCAGTGTAGAGTTACCCATAGGCAGAAGGAAGAGGAAAGAATGATGGAAAGAAACAGGAGGAAGGATGGAATAGAGGAAAAGGCAGACACCCAAAGCAGCACTACATCGAGCGAGTGGATGGTGGGCGCCCCCCACCTACCATTTCTGCAACGTTAATAGTAATAATAACATGAAGACATCGTAATACCGGAGGGGGGGGGGGAACACTCCTCTCCTTCTACGTGAGAATCGATGGTGGTGATCCTGTGTTAGTGCTCGTGAGTGCTGGTGATAAAGGTGTTGGTTACCGTTAGGATAGAGTGTTATGTCCTGGAAATGAAAATTACTTGCTCTTGGTAAAGAAGGTGATGATTGTTTTGGTTGCAGAGATTGTTCACGTATTGATGTGATCTGATTATGATAATCGCTGTGTTTGTACCAGTAATTGTTGATCATAAAGGTGTTGCGAACAGTGAGGGTGTAATGATATGATCTCAGGTGTGGGGCGTTGGTAGTGATAATGTTCTTCCTAATATATATTTTTAACTTTCGTGTTCTATCAGCTTTCATACATCCAATTTCAAGACATTATCTCCACTTTCTGTGGCCTTTTTCAGCGCTCATTATACGTTTCTCTTGTACCAGTTTTAACTCTCCGAAACACCCTGTCATTTCAACATTATCAGTTGATTTGACTGTAAATGAATCAGTCACCTGTAATTCTTCTGTCAATCCTCCCCGGATCTCTACGTTTCCTCCCTCCATACTTTCACATTTTTCAATCTTTCCTTTCTTACCAGCTCTCCGCATCTTTTCTTAAGTCGTTTGTTCCTCTTCGGATATTTCTTCTCAGCACCTCCCCACTGCCCTCTTATTTCGTACTCCTTTTTCCTCACATTTCTTTACATCCCTCTTCCTTGTTAAAGTTCCGTCTTCTTGCTTCTTACATGTCTGTAATCATACTCTCGTTTTCCTTTCCTCATCACCCATTATTTTACTGGTTGTTGATGTAAGATTTATGGCTTCGGCATCTGAGTAAATTCTTCAATATCACTACTTTGGCAGAGTAGAAACGGTAATACAAGTGAGTGGAAGTGATTTTTAAAAGTTTATTCATACTTACTTATGCTTGTCGAATGCATGAAGCGACATTAAAGCAAAAACCTGAAGAGGGGACGTTCTGTAAGCTCCCTTTGCCTTCGGTGACTTGAATCAGGGTAATGCTGTGTGAGGAAGAGTAAGACTAAATATAAGGAAAAGTAAATAAAAAAACAAATCTATCAATTCATTGTAGGCAGCCTACCACGCAAAATTATATGACAATAAAACCAGTTGTGTTTAAGTGACAAAACGAGACCGTTAAAAATCTCGAGTGGTGAATGTTTATTGCTTTGCTCAATCCACAGCGACGTCTGATAACCACTCCTATGTTTACACTCTGTACATTCTTATTCTCTTTACTGAATCTTACCCATCTCACAGATGTATGAAACTGATAAGAATTATAATGAAGACAGCGAGCATGATGATTGTCATAACGATGATGTCTAAAGAAACCGTATTTAGATGAGGTTAATCGAGTTCTTGTGGATATAGGGGGGTTTTGAAGAAAGAGAACAGAAGTGAAAAGCATTGTAAGTGATAGTGGGTGTGGTAGTATACATAATGATGTGGCTGACTGGATAAGGGTTTCCAAAAAAAATTAACTGCGGCGATTGTACGGATGTTGGTGAAGACTGGGATGTTGGTGGAGATGTTAGAGTGAAGGCAATTGTGTGTGTGTGTGTGTGTGTGTGTGTGTGTGTGTGTGTGTGTGTGTGTGTGTGTGTGTGTGTGTGTGTTTATTAGAAACATCTGGGGAAGGGCGGTTAATCCTTGTTGTTTTATATACTCATCATATCACCTGCTTATACCGTGGATGAAATGACATTGAATTCGTGACAAAGCTATCTTTAGTTCACTTCTTTACAACATACAGACCCCTTGTGCTCACATTCATCCGCACGGGAACTGTAGTTCATATTTTCGGTAGCAGACAAATTTAGTTCATAATTAGTCTCAAAAATGGGTATGTGTGATTTATGATGTAAAAGTGATAGGGGTTTGTGTATGTATTAACAACCAGTAAATCAGTGACAGTTCCTACTCGTTCTGGCATTTCTCCTCATTTTGTTTCTCTTCCTCCTCCTCCTCCTCCTCCTCCCGCACAATTTAACTGATTAGGGTTGCAAGTGAGAATCATACGACTTGCATAACAAATATTTAGTTCTGTGTGATCAAGATAGTGACAAGAATCTTACTTAGACATTTAGTCAGATTTGGGAGGTGGGGAGGAGGGGGAGGGGGCAGAAAAGAGCTGGAGATTGGAATAAAAAAAGAAGAGAGTGAGGTGAGGAGGAAAAGACAAGGTGAAAAAAGAATACTTGAAGTGGTACAGAGAGAGAAAATGAGAGAGACGAGGTGAAGAAGAGAAGAACGAAAGAAAGGGAAGCAAATGAAGGACAGGGAGTACTGTTGAATGCAGACTGTTGACTAAAAGAGGGAGTAAGGCGGATACAGAAGGAGAGATGACATTCTCACAGGGCGAGCCAGGGAGAAAAGGATAGTAAGGAGGAGAAAAAGGGGAGAGAAATGCAGTATAATAGGTCAAAAAATTTAAATTACCCTTTCTTTTAATGACTAAGCTGGAATGGGGTGAGAATGTATGAAGGGATTGATAGAAGGGAGATCGAGAGATATGGATGTGTAAAAATATAGGAAAAATGAAACAGAAGCTGACTCGTAAAGGAACGAGATGGGTAAATATGGAGTGGAATGAAGAGTAACCAGTTTTGAGCGGATGAACAGAAAATGGTGAAATGGAGCGAATATAGTGAAGTGGGCATAGCCAGATTATGACTATGTTTCCTTTGGCGTATCCCTCTGTCACTTAATTCTAGCCACTTCTCCGTTTCACTTGTTCATGCTCCTTTTCTTCTTCCCCACCATCTCAACTTTTTTCCTCTTCACCCTCATTCCTTTAACCCATCTCTACTTCTTTTCTTTTTAACCATCCTCCTTCCTTTTTTGATTTCCTCTTCTATACTCATCTCCCATACATGCGTCCTGTTATCCCTTCTTTCGTCCTTCCCTCCATTTTCCCTCGCGCCTTCACTCCTCTCCCTGTTCCATCCTGCATACTTCCATCTTTCTTTCTTTATCTCCCTTGATTTTACCTTCCTTTCTCTTTATTCCGTCCTCCCTCCTTCCCTCACCACTTTTCCAGAAACCTAATAGCCAATCATCTTTCTTTCGCTATACTTCCTCCAGCCTGTTCCTACACACATTATCAACTTCCTTACAACACTGACCTTCCTCCTTTTCATCTCATCACTTCCTTCATTCCACATTACTTCCTTACTCATTCACAGTTTTCAACAGCTTTCTTCACATTTTTTTTTTCACCAGTTCTTTCGTCTTGCCCACCATTATTTTCCTGCTTTCCCTATTCATATCCTCCCTCTATTTAATTATATTTTCCTTCTTCCTCATACAGCATCCTTTCTACTATCCGTATCGCCCAGTACGTTCTTCCATCTGCGGCTCTGTCTTCCATCACATATACCCTGTCTGGTCCTTTGCCTAAGCATCCAGTCATCCTCGTTACCTGCGATAATAGACGTTTGGTTACTCCCACTGCCCTTTTAGCCTCGCATCTATAGTTCAGTCAGGCTTACATTGTGTATAGTGAACTTACACCAAAGCTGAGGATCTGTATCAGTTCAGTGATGCCTCAGATCTGGAGCCTCATCACGTGATCTGTCTGTCTGTCTGTCTGTCTGTCTGTCTGTCTGTCTGTCTGTCTGTCTGTCTGTCTGTCTGTCTCTCTCTCTCTCTCTCTCTCTCTCTCTCTCTCTCTCTCTCTCTCTCTCTCTCTCTCAGACTCATTTTCTCAACATTTCCGCTTTCACTCATTCTTGTTCTTCTTCCTAACGCATTACAACAGCGCGGATTCAAAATCAAGTCCATGTCTGAACAGCGGGAGAGATGTCACTAAGGGAAGGTAGCGGTTGTTTAATTCCCCCATCCTGATTTCAAGAAGCAGCTTCACACTGCACTGCTGACTGTATTTGTCTTCATGGATATGCTTCAGATGTCTCAGATTACACACTACTGTACATCCAGGTCAGCAGTACCGATCAACCAGCAGCAACTTACAAAATTGTCAGAAAAAGGATATAACATACCAACTAGCAATGCAGTAAGTGTATCATAGGGGAAACACCCAGACGGCAGCATACAAGGTTTTGGGGGTTCAGGCTGTGGTAAAATGGACATGCAACTTATGTGTACCGATATACGTTACTTCATTCACACTGATACAAGAGAAATATTCAAAGATACTCTCACCAAATGCTGAAGATTCCAATTAGGCCAGACAGAGTGAAGGATCCAAAATTTGGGCTTAAAGTCTGAGATTTAGACATCATCAGTGACATACAACAATGACTGAATCTAATAATTTTTCTCCATTTCGCTGCCCAGGCAGATGTCAATGATTACTGTAGGTCCTATTGACAGTTTGAAGACGGACGTATCAGAGAATGATAGATGTGTGCACTTGGGAGAGTATCTTAGGAAATAAGATAATTATATTCCCCCAAATGGCCGTCATGTTTTAAACTGCTTTAATATCCTACGTCTCCTGGAAAATTTTTACTTTCCTGAAAACATTAATTTTGTTGATAAAACAAGGCTTCTCTTATTTTCTTTTTAGGCGTTTCCTTTTATTTTGGCCTCCATTTCATTTCGAAATGCCTCGTTTCCCTGTTGTTTGATGACCCGTGGGTTTCCAGGGTTCTGTGAAGGGTAAAAGTCGGGAAACGAAGCATTTCCGTTGGAAAATATATGTTATCAAATTAATTCGTTGGAAAAGCCTTGTTTTAAAGAATCCTAGCTACATATAACCTAACTGAGGGTTTCCCCTTCGCGACTTTCCCCCCAAACATTAGGCTAGCCTCATCTATCCTACCCAGACCGCGAGTAAAGAAAACAAGACAACCAAGCCGGGTATAATAAGCATTAATCCAACCTCACTTAAGCAAACAATACCGAAGTTAACCTCATCACACAGACCCTAGCAAACGCAGCTCAGTTACTGGCTGTTCAGAAGGAATGGTGTTGAATAACTACATGATACTGATGAGAGGAACCCACGTAAAGCACACAAGTCTGTATATGCTGTGTTTACCCGTAAGTAAAAATATCCTTTCCTTACACCATGGTCAAGAGGGTGCAGTAGACATTAATGTTTGGCTGACGGAACAGGTACGTGAATAGTAAGTTTATGACACAAATTTCAGTCGCTCTATTGATATAAAATATAAAAACACAGTTACGATATGCGGAGCCTCACTTTCTTAAAACACCGATATTGCTTCCCTCTATCTGGATCACGTGCCTCGGCTTACCCCTCACCCTCCACCCGTGCTTTCATACTTTAATACGGTACAATGCAAAGATCAAATTTCCCTTCTTTTTTTTTCTTGACACACACACACACACACACACACACACACACACACACACACACACACACACACACACACACACACACACACACACACACACACACACACACACACACACACACACACACACACACACACACACACACACACACACACACACACACACACACACACACACACACACACACACACACACACACACACACACACACACACACACACACACACACACACACACACACACACACACACACACACACACACACACACACACACACACACACACACACACACACACACACACACACACACACACACACACACACACACACACACACACACACACACACACACACACACACACACACACACACACACACACACACACACACACACACACACACACACACACACACACACACACACACACACACACACACACACACACACACACACACACACACACACACACACACACACACACACACACACACACACACACACACACACACACACACACACACACACACACACACACACACACACACACACACACACACACACACACACACACACACACACACACACACACACACACACACACACACACACACACACACACACACACACACACACACACACACACACACACACACACACACACACACACACACACACACACACACACACACACACACACACACACACACACACACACACACACACACACACACACACACTTTTCCTTGCTCTCACCCTCTCTTTTCTTTTCCCTGTTGTGAACTAAAACAGCCTGAGCGAGGTAATTAACGAATACGGGCTTCAGTCAGGGGTGATGTTAGCCCTCGCTTGTCACACACCACTCAGGATGGATGAACATATGGAAGAATAGGTGGCTGCCTGGCTGGATGTATGAGTTGGTAGATGGCAAGAATGTTGAATGGAAGGAGGAAAGGGTGAAGAAAATAATCAGTGGATAAAGAAATTGTCAAACAAAATAACAGGAAGTTTACTGAAAGTAGAACGGCAGACGGAGAGGAGACGTGATTGACTGAGAACCTGAATGCATGAAAGGGCAGATGAATGGATGAATATGTAAATGAATGAACGGAGGTAGTAAAGTTAAATTACTTGCTGTAAGTGAGGTTAGGGTGGTTTTATGAGAGTAGTTCAACACTAAATGCTCTGTTAGTACGTGTATGGAGAAAAATAAGAGCATTAATGATAAACTAGATGATAAAATGGGAGAAAAGTGGGTGCATGGAACTGAACCTTAAAACGAAAGAGGACAGGGGCTAGAAGGAAGATATGGAAAGAGAGATTATAATATTATGTGAAAAGGGGAGACTCGAGATAATAGTGGAGTTGGGGTGAAGGAGGGAAATGATCCTGGGCCTTATGTTCTGTATGGTACGGTGCACTGGGGAGCAGGAGAAACTATTTCCTCGATCCTGTCCCGTCGTTCCTTCTGCCTACTCTCTTTTGGCTTCTTTCTTCCAACAAACTTCCATGTGCTTATATTCCGCTTCTTGCACCCTTCCCCATCTCAGCTCAGCTCCTCTCCGTTCTTACACCCTCCATTGAGCCTCTCACTTTCTCCAAGTCTGCCAGCTTCCTCTTGTCCCTGTGCCTTAACGCTTCAATGACTCGTTTCTTTTTTTCTTCCTCTCCCACCAACTTCCCGTTCTCTCCTTCCCTCTGCTCTTCTATCCTTTCCTCTTTCCCTCCTTCTGCTCAGACTCTTCTCCTTTCGTATGCCTTTTACCTCCTCGTTACTTGTTTCCTATACTCGTTCGCTCTCTTTAACCAGCATATGCCCTCCTCCTTGTGACGGTGCTTTCTCTACTGTCTCCTTATTAATTCACCCTTAACTTCCTCCTCTGTCTCCCCTTCTCCACCCGTATCCACCTCTCTTCCATTCACTCCTTACCTTCTTTGCCCCTCAATATTTCTTCTATCTTCATCCTTCTGCAGTATTACTTTCGTCTCCACATCACCCTTCCCGTCTTCCTTCTACTTTTCTCTCTCCTTCTCCCCTTCTTGATCTCACCATTATCTTTCTCTCAAACCCTCTTTCTCCCCTTCTCTCCTACTCTTAACGCTTACATCAGTCTCGAGCCCTTCAGCTCATAGCGTCATCCATGCACACAGAGGGGCCTCTCATTACTTGTCCTAGTAAACAATACTACTGTCCAAAATATTACACTGCCACTGTGTGTGTGTGTGTGTGTGTGTGTGTGTGTGTGTGTGTGTGTGTGTGCTTATAATTCCTTAAGTATTCATGCAGTAACATTATTTGTAGTGGTTGTTCTTATTTAGCTGCTAATGTATTTTAGAAGAGGGAGAACGGGGTAAAAAGTGTGTGTGTGTGTGTGTGTGTGTGTGTGTGTGTGTGTGTGTGTGTGTGTGTGTGTGTGTGTGTGTGTGTGTGTGTGTGTGTGTGTGTGTGTGTGTTTTGGAGAACATTATTTTTAAAAAATCTTTTTTCCTAAAGCCTTCCCCACAGCTTAGTGTAAGTCGGGTAAAAATGTTGACCTTACCGGGTGAAAAATTGGATCGATAATACCTTCGTTTAAACCTGAACACAGACATAGTTTGGACGTAAATCACATCAAAAATGTTAAATTTATTTTGTTCCGAGTGATAGATACACTTGTCGAAATTATATATTGCCTTGTAACCTTCGCCTTTGCTTGCTTGTTCTCTTGTTCTCAAAAACGAGCCACATTATTCTGATCTTACCCTCAACCCATCCACCAGATTTGGTCTAAATCGGATCAAAACTGTTAAAGGTGATATTTCAAGGTCCAAAATTGACCAAAACCACTCATTCTCTCTCTCTCTCTTTCTCTTTGTCAATCCTTCCCACACTAGGGGCACTTGTTACATTAGTCGTCTTGGTTTTCTTAAAGATAAAGTGGTGACTAAGCTTCACACCGTTTATCCTGTAAGCGAGGTACGGGAAAGGACGAATAAAATAACATCAGAAATTTGTAAGAGAGGGAAAGAGTGTTGGAGGGAAGGATAGGAAAGAAAAACTGAGAAGAAAAAAAAAAATGTGTGCAGTTTCGATTTCTTCATCAGTTCACATCAAACCTTTTTGGATTATTTATTGGGCAAGTTGCGACAGGCGTTTGTCACATTTTAAAAATTTTACTCATATAATTTTGATGGATTTTGGGGGAGATAGATGTAACCATACAAACACATTTTTTCATGAACACTGCCACCATTAATGTGTAAAGGTTACCAACTTTTGCGAGGAAGTTTGAGAATGAATGAAACTGTTTTTATTTGTGTGTTCCTCAGGAGGTCAGTGAGTATGCTGTTGGTTTTTCTTTCTTTGAATGGGAATGTTTGCATTCTGAAACATTAGTTCGTCCTTTCTACTTTTATCTTACGTTTGTTACCCTTCTTGCATCCTTCCTTTTTCTACCTCAGACATTTCAGACTTACTGTCCTCCTTCCCTTCTCCTTCATATGCTTTTTTGTTACCATTCCGTGCCTTTCAGAGCCATACTGTTTCTGGCATATTTATTATATAAGCATGAATTTTTGTGAGTCGGTCCTCTCTCTCTCTCTCTCTCTCTCTCTCTCTCTCTGCAAGGTATAGGTTGACACAAAATGTCGTCCCATGTTGGTCTTTCTTGGTTATGATGCCACCGTAAAGTATACTTGTATCGACCGTAAAGCTCTTTACGAGAGAGAGAGAGAGAGAGAGAGAGAGAGAGAGAGAGAGAGAGAGAGAGAGAGAGAGAGAATGTAAAAATATTTGAATTTTTTCTTTCTTCACAGAAAGGGGATAAGAGGCTTTATTATGTGACTGGATGACT
This sequence comes from Coenobita brevimanus, assembly GCF_032717465.1. Taxonomy (NCBI): domain Eukaryota; kingdom Metazoa; phylum Arthropoda; class Malacostraca; order Decapoda; family Coenobitidae; genus Coenobita; species Coenobita brevimanus. The sequence goes on along the minus strand of NC_137025.1, from coordinate 38,687,199 downwards.
CTTTGAGCTGAGAGGCTGTAAACAAGCTTATGTGAAAATGGAGAGAAGAGTAGAAAGAGTGGTATAAGAGAGAGAGAAAGGTGAGATAGAAGGAGGAAGGAGGAGAAGGAGGAATAAAATGAGGGAAGAGGCAGAGTAGTGAGTCTTGCTGGAGAAGCAGAAGGAAAAAGAAGGTTGTATGAATAAGGAAGGGAATGAGAAAGAGTGAGAAGGAGGGGGTGAGAATGAGGGAATATGACGAGCAGAACAAGAAGGGAAAGGAGTGGTGGAGAAGGACAGGGCATTGAGAATGAGAGAGTATAGTTACAAGGGTAAGGGAAGTGGATAGGTAAAGAGGGCTATTGATTACTGGAATTGAAGGAATGGGTAAAGAGTATCAGAGAGTACAAGAGGAGCGGTAGGAAGAGGAGGAGGGTAGGGTAATGAGGAGGAGTGGGAAGAAAAATAAGGCGAGTTGGAGGGAGAAAAGAATGAAAAAATAATACTGGAATGAAGAATGTGGGAATAAGGAAATGTGTAGGAAGAAAACACAAAAGCACAGAAAAGAGTAGACAGAATTAAGGAAGAGGCAGAGTTAAGGGGTCTCTCTCTCTCTCTCTCTCAAGGGGTCTCTCTCTCTCTCTCTCTCTCTCTCTCTCAAGGGGTCTCTCTCTCTCTCTCTCTCTCTCTCTCTCTCTCTCTCTCTCTCTCTCTCTCTCTCTCTCTCTCTCTCTCTCTCTCTCTCTCTCTCTCTCTCTCTCTCTCTCTCTCTCTCTCTCTCTCTCTCTCTCTCTCTCTCTCTCTCTCTCTCTCTCTCTCTCTCTCTCTCTCTCTCTCTCTCTCTCTCTCTCCCTATCTTTCTTTCCCATTATTTTTTCATTCATATTCTTCCATCTTATAGTCTGACCTCATTACCCATCTTCATCCTTTCTTTGCATCTCCGACATCATCCAGTCCTACTGTTTCCTTGCTCTCATCCTGCCTTTCATTTGTTTCACCTGAATTCCTTCATCCTCATTTCCCTCTCTTCGCTTCGCTGAACAAAGGTAAACAAAACTAAAGTATTCTCTCATACTGGTTTAACAGAGTCCCTCTTCCAGGTTTCACCTTCTCACCCTCCCAACCATAGAGGTAGGATACCTCTATGCTCCCAACCCCTTTTCTCTGTGGCTCATCTCTCATCGCCTGCATGTCTCTTCTTTTCCCTCCGGCATTCCTCCTTTCTCTCTCCCATTCCTCTCTGTCTTGCATCTCGATTTTTACAGCCCTCTCTACCTTCTTCTCGTTCAGTTTCCTTTATACTCTCTGTGTGTCCATTCTTTTCCTTCCCTCATACTTCTCTCAATCCTCATTTCTCCCTCCCATCTTGTAACACATTTTCCTTGCCTTACTGCCTTTATGTAGTCTTTCCGTTATCACTCTTTCTTCCTTCCTTTCTCCTCCCTCGACCTGAAATATGTAGCCATTTGATCCTCCTCTGTAATGCATAATTCCTCCCCTCCCTCTCCCTATCACTCACTCACACACACACACACACACACACACACACACACACACACACGCACGCACGGACGCACGCACGCACGCACGCACGCACGCACACACACACACACACACACACACACACACACACACACACACACACACACACACACACACACACACACACACACACACACACACACACACACACACACACACACACACACACACACACACACACACACACACACACACACACACACACACACACACACACGCGTACTCATTTTTTCTCTCCTCCTATGAGATAAGTCACAACCTGAGCAAGGTTGAATCAGAATGGAACGTGTTTCAGTCAATGAGTGGTGAGGGCCTTTGATTGTTGCACACTATACAGGATGGGTGGGCATATGCATGAATAGGTGGATGAATGCATAGATGAATGGGTGGGTGGATGGAAAGACTGTTGAATGCAATTAGGAATGGATGAAAAAATAAATAAATCATTGGTTAGAAACACTGACGTAGAGATCGATGCGTCAGCTTAATAACGTTAGGGCAACAGACATATTGGTGGGTGTGATTCAGTTGATGGGAAATTAACTGGAAGAAATGACAGATAAATGGGTGCACAGGAAATGCTGAATCAAGGTAACAGTGTCAAATTGCTTGTTGGACGTGACGGTAAGCAGAGACTGTGAGAGTAATTCAACAGAAGCGATAAGTAAGGCCGTGTAAGGATGAGGGGCAGTATAGAGAGGAAAAAATAGAAGTAATGAAAATGAAATTGATAGATAAACTTTAGAGAAATAGACAAGGAGAGAGGGTGCAAGAGTCTGACTGAGACGAAGAGAGGGGAGACAGGCGGGAGAGGAGATATGGAAAGAACAACTGGATGTGAAAGGGACGGCAAAGAAATACGCAGGATTTAGGAAAACGAAAGGAAGAGTTAGTGGGCCTTATCTCGTGTATGAAACGATGGGAAGAGAGAGAGAGAGAGAGAGAGAGAGAGAGAGAGAGAGAGAGAGAGAGAGAGAGACTCCTTGATTCTATGGCTTCCCACATCCTCTTCACTCTTTTCTGTGCTCTATACTTTCTTCTTACGTACTTCCTTATTCCCATTTTCCTCATCTTTCTTCGTCACACTATCCAGGGTTCAGCCTATCTTTCCATTCTTCAACAATCCACTTGACCTCTCACTTTCTTCTAGCCTCTCCAATTCCTCTTGTACCCCTCTCTACTCTTCCAGTCATAATTAAAAATATACCCCCTCCAACTCGTCCTATTTTTCGTCCCACTGCTCCTTCTCTCTACCCTACTCTCCTCCTCCTCCTCCTCCTCCTCCTCCCACTGCTTCTCCTGCACTCTCTGGTGACTTTTACCTCTTCTTTCACTTCATAAAACAATTTCTTCTCTTTACCTAGCCGCTTCCCTCATCATTGTACACATACTCTCTCGCACTCCCTGCTTTGTCCTCCAACTCTCGTTTGCCATCCTCTTCTGCATCTCATTTTCCATCATTCTCACCCCATCCCCATTCCCTTTTACACTTTCTCATTCCCTTCTTTGCCCAAGCATCTTTATTTTTTTGTTTTTTTCATCGTTCTCTGTAAGACTTCCTCCTCCATCACTCTCCTTTCACTCCTCCGTCTCATTCTTTCCTCCTGCATCTCGTCTTTCTCTTTCTCTTGTACCTCTCTTTCTTCTCGTCCCACATTTTTATCACTAATAGCCGTCTAAAGCCACTCAGTCCACAGCCATCCAGGCACATAAAGAAAGCCTTTTATCCAGTGCCGTAGCACAAAATACAGATTTCCAATATTTTACATTGTCACGTTCTCTCTCTGTGTCTCACTCTCTCTCTCTCTCTCTCTCTTTACTTTATATATATATATATATATATATATATATATATATATATATATATATATATATATATATATATATATATAGATAGATAGATAGATAGATAGATAGATATAGATATATATAGTTTCACTTGTTATTTTTGTTGTTGATAATTTAATCTAGGGTTTGATATACTGATCTGAGAAAGGAAGAGGGAAAACGGGGAGCAAATTTGGTATTTGGGTGAGATAAGAGTATACAGTGGGAATGAGAGTGAGGGAAGGATGGAGAGTGGAGGCTGGTGCTGGTGTGTGAGAATCATAGGTGAGGGGGAGAAATACGACCCTAGAACACTTGATAATAATCCGACTCACACCAACACTGACGTGGATAAACTTTACCCCATTTTCGGGAAATGAAAAACCACAGTAAAAATTAAAATTTATTCAGTTAGTTGGCATACATAGAAAATATGGCCTTTGCACTTGACTCTAAGTGTGAAACATTTAACTTGAAAGCAATCTTAATGCTAAGGTGGGAAACTGAAAAATAAGTGTAAAAAAGCACTAAAATTTACTCTATGACTAAGACGAAATCCCTGAGGCACGGAGACATTTGCAGCTGAGGGCTTGGCTGTGGGCACACAAATACCCAGGTCGTGGGAGCCTCCGCTAACGGAGCCACAGTCTTCGGACAGCACTAGGAACTGTGTGGAGGTTGCACATGGTCTTTGTCCAAATCACTACCATATAGCAATTCATTTTCAGCCTGACAGTGATCATTTGGGTCACTGCCGCTAGAAACTGCAGCAGATAAAGCACTGGAGTTCATTATTTGAGCGGTCTCATCCTCCTCATAATGTTTCTTAGTCATTGTTCACTAATTTACCCGTAAGTGTAACTATTCAATACCTGACAGAGAAAAAAACGTTACCAGACAGCACAGACTATGCTAGATATCATTATTATATGTCTAAAGTCACTCACAGTCAATCGGAGGTGTCTTACGCAACACCTGAGATAGAAACACTTAAAAAAATACACGTATCGCAATGTCATTCACTCGCGCGTCCCTTCTCGTCATAATACCCCGTGCACACTAACTTGTGGTGAAGTTTACCCCAAATGAACTTTTGAGCAAACACAATACAAGTGAGGCGCATGTCACTAACTCCTTTCACGAGCGTATGGTGCGGTATGAAGGTTCTGAGAGACCCAGCTCCCTCCGATCACTACCTCACACTGATTGCATGATCACTCCCCCCCCCCTAGCATGGGGTTACCCCAATCCCAGGTCAGTCTAGGGTGTCAGTAGGGCAGGATGAGGTGGAAATGGGGGATATGATAAAAAACGTTATACTAGAAAGACTGTAAGTGGACGTGTTTGAAAAACTGTATGTTAGAAAGTTAATGAAAGGCAACAAGGGGAAAGTCTAACATACTGAAAAGAGAAGAATGAACAGACTTACATGTTCATAGAGAGAGAGGGGGGGGGGAGAGAGAGAGAGATTAATATAATTTTGCACTGCATCAATTTTCTCACATTTGAGTATAGTACGAGTGGCTAAATTACACCACAGAAGTTTTTAGACTCAAGGAAACAGACCAATGACAGACTGTTCTCTCTCTCTCTCTCTCTCTCTCTCTCTCTCTCTCTCTCGTAAAGATTTATATGTTTCATGCAGGTGAATAGTTTACGGCAGCTGTATAACCCAGAACGACCAGCGTGGGATTATGTGTCAACCATTACCTGGTGGTAAAACAGACCGACAACACACAGAGACAGACGGACAAAGAGAAAGACAGAGACAAGTATACAGGTAGAGATTTATAAGGGTTAAAAGGGACTATGGAAAGCTAAAAAAAAAATATGTATATATATTTTTAAGAATGTCATCTCTCCCATTAGACTGTAGCACCAGTTGAGCAGGGCAGTACTCCCAAGGTGGATGCAAAGCTGATGACAGGGAGAGCTGGAGCTCCCGTTTCATTAACCCTCGGTCCCGACCATCTCACTCTGCTGAAATTTTTCAGTGTCTCAGTAACACAGAGAGTAGGCCAGCATGCTCTCCAATACAAGTTTCTCTAACTATCAACACCAAACTACATGCACAGTACACACCACACTTCCTTTTTCAAAATTGAAAAAAAAAAAAATCATGGCGGCAAAACACGTAGCCTCGGAGTCCCCAGGGGGGGGACCATAAATGCCCCCACCTTCCGCTCCTCTTCCGGTGACGACTCGAGATGCCTGGAACCACTGTCTGACTCTCTTTTTCTTCATTTCTGCAACATTCGCGGCCTTTCTTCTAACTTTAGCTCTGTTGAGCACCACCTCTCCTCCTCTAAACCTCACCTTCTCTTTCTAACTGAGACTTAGTTGTCTGAGGCAACTGACAGCAGAGCCTTTTCTGTATCCTCCATACTTTCTCTATATTCATTTCAAAGCCAAAGGTGGCTGTTGTGTATATATAAGCAACAACTTATCTTGCTCTCATGTTCCTGAACTCGATTCTTCTGAATTCTCTACACTCTGGCTTAGACTTTCCTGTCATTCTCTGACTAAATATGTCTGCACTGTTTACTTATCTCCAAATTCTACTGACTATCAAAAATTCTTTGACTATCGTACTTCTATGATGGAACGCATTCTATCCATTTCTCCTTTCTCTGAAATCTCCATTCTAGATTTCAATGTTCACCACCGCCTTTGGCTCTCCTCTCATTTCACTGATCCACCTGATGAACAAGCCAACACCTATTCTATCCTTAATGACCTAGAGCAGCTTGTACAGCACCCTATCCGTATCCCTGACCACCTTGGACAGAGCTCAAACATACTTGACCTCTTCCTTACAACTACTGTAATCCTTCTGCTTACACTGTTAATCTTTTCTCTCCGTTGGGCTCCTCCGATCACAACCTTATCACCTTAACCTGTCCTATCGCTCCGGTACGGCCTGTGGACCCTCCCAAGTACTTTTTTGATTATCCCTGGAATGATTATTTCTTCCATGGCCGGGAGCCATCTGGGTGTGCCTTGCGCATTACAGAGGTTATTCTCTCGGGCATGGAAGCATACATTCCTTTCTCATATCCTTTGACTAATGCAAGAAAGCCTTGGTTTAATCACGCTTATTCTAATGCTGTCCGCAACAAGGAGAGGGCCTATAAAAGGTACCGGAGCCAACCCACCCCTGAATCATATCTTTTATACGTTTCTGCCCGGAATCGTGCTAAGTCTGTTCTTCTCTCTGCTAAAAGTATTTTCATCCGTACTAAATGCTCTCAACTCTCTAGCTCGAACTCTTCCCGCTTCTTCTGACATCTTGCCAAAAACCTTTCTAACAACTTGACCATATCATCCTTCCCTCCTCTTTTCTACCGTGATGGCTCTGTAGCTATTTATTCTACTAATAGAGCAGATCTCTTTGCTCAGACTTTCTCCTCCAATTCCACCTGGGACAATTCCAGTGCTGTTCCTCCATCACTTCCCCCCTCTGACTTCCTCATGGCTGACATTAAAATTTCTTCAGCTGATGTATTTTCTGCCATCACAGGCCTCAATACTAATAAGGCATATAGGCCTGTTGGAGTCCCTTCTGTTGTTCTCAAGAACTGTGCTGCAGTGCTTATACCCCGCCTAGGCAAACTCTTTCGCCTTTGGCTATCAACTTGTACCTTTCCTTCTTGCTGGAAGTTTGCTTTCATTCAGCCTATCCCAAGGAAGGGTGACCATTCCCAACCCTCCAACTATCGTCCAATTGTTTTAACATCCTCTATCTCAAAAGTTTTCAGGTCAGTTCTTAATAGAAAATTTTTAAAGCATCTTACCTATCACAACCTTCTTTCTAATCGTCAGTATGGTTTCCGTCAGGGACGCTCCACTGGCGATCTTCTCACCTACCGTTCAGACTCCTGGTCATCCTCCTTTCGGGACTTTGGCGAAAGCTTTGACATTGCACTTGACATCTCAAAGGCTTTCGATCGAGTCTGGCACAAATCTTTAATTTCCAAACTGCCCTCTTACAGTTTCTATCCTTCTATCTGTGCCTGCATCGCTAGCTTCCTTTTTGGTCGTTCTATAGCCGCTGTTGTAGACGGCCATCGTTCTTCTCCTAGATTTATTAACAGTGGTGTTCCTCAGTGCTCTGTCCTATCACCAACTCTCTTCCTTTTATTCATCAATGACCTTCTAAGCTGTACAGCTAACTCTATCCACTCATACACTGATGACTCCACCCTTCACCTTTCCATTCGGTTCCCGCAACATCCATCTCAGCAGTTACTTCACCAAACAAGAGATGTGGCTATGGCACACCTTTGTCTGACTTGGCTCGTATCTCTGACCGGGGTAAAAATAATCTTGTTGTTTTTAATGAATCAAACACTCAGTTTTTACACCTATCAACCCAACAAAATCATCCACAAGTATACCCACTAATGTTTAATAATATTCAGGTTAATCCTGCATCTTCCTTGAACATGCTTGAGATTTCATTTACTTGGAACTTATCTTGGAAAGATCATATTACATCTCCTGTAAAATCTGCTTCCAAGAGATTAGATGTGCTAAACTGACTCCGTTCTTTCTTTACCCCTAAACAATTGTTGACTCTATATAGGGATTTTATCCGCCCCTGTGTGGAGTACAACTCTCATGTGTGGGGAGGCTCCCCACGTACAGCTCTTCTCAGTAGGGTGGAGTCATAGGCTTTTTGTCTCATTAACTCTCCTCCTCTTACTGACTCCCTTGAACCTCTGTCTCTTCGCTGCACTGTTGCATCTTCATCTCTTTTCTATCGCTGCTTCAATGGTCACTGCTTCTCTGAACTGTCTGCATGCATTCCTCCACCTCTACGATGGGCGCATAGCACCCATCTAGCAGCAAACTTTCATCCTTTTTCTGTCCAACTCTCTAACGCAAGAGTTAACCATTACTCCCAGTCCTTCATTTATGCAACAGGTCAACTCTGGAACTGTCTCCCTTTGTCTGTATTTCCTGCTTCCTATGATCTCCAGTCTTTCAAACGCAGTGTGTCCAGGCATCTCAAAATGATCGGATCTTGAATTTGGCTCTCTCTTGTATTTTGTTTTTTTCTTGGAAGGAGCAGTTTTGAGGGCTCGCGACCCTTTTGAAACTAACGTGTGGACAAACAAACAAATGAAACTGCCATAGGCAGAGAACTTGCCGGATGGATCCCCCCACCTTCTTCCCCCCTCTTTCTCCTTCCTCCTTTTCCCTCCCCCTTCTTCCCCCTCCCTCTCCTTCCCCTTCCCCCTCTTTTCTTCACCCCTCTTCCCCACTCCCCCTTTTCCCCCTCCCCCTTTTCCCCCTCCCCTTCTTCCCCACTCCCCCCCTTTTCTCCCCTCTTCCCCATCATCCCCATCTTCCTCCCTCTTTCCCCCTTCTTCTTCCCCTATCCTCTTCCTCCTTTCTCTTCTCAACCCCTATGTCCCCCTCAGTCCCCCCCTTCTTTCCCTCCCCCCTCTTTCTCCTCTCTTTCCCCCTTTTTCCCTCCCCCCTCTTCCCCTCTCTTCTCCCCCTTCTTGCCTCCCTCTTCCCCCCTTCTTCCCCTACCTTCATCTCCCCTCAGCCCCCCACTTGTCCATTGCTGTGCTTCCTGGTCTCTCTCTCTCTCTCTCTCTCTCTCTCTCTCTCTCTCTCTCTCTCAGGATTATTACTTATTGACCTGTTGAAATACTTCTGCAGGTCTTTCGGCAGAAATTGCACCACTGAGGGGTTTCAACCTCCCACCCAGCCCAGGACCTTAGACAGATTTTGCTGAAATATAATAAGCTTCTATTGATTATGAATGTCTACCGTCTGATTTTTATTTCAGACGATTATCGCAAAATTGTGACCCGTAGAGGCACACAAACAAAACAGACAGACAGACAGACAGACTGAAACTGTCATAGGCTGAAGGCTTGCCGGATGGATCATCCCCTCTTCCCCCTCCCCCTCTTCACCCCCCTCTTCCCCCTCCCCCCTTTCCCCTTCTTCACTTGCCCTCCTCCTCTTTTCCCCCCTTCCCCTCCTCTTTTTTTCTCCCCTTCCCCTCCTCCTCTTTTCCCCTCTTCCCTGTCCCCTCTTCCCCCTCCCCTCTTGCCCTCCTCCCCTCTTCCCGCTCCTCTTTTCCCTCTCTCCTCTTCTCCCTCCCTCTCCACTCTTCCCCCACCCCTTTTCCCTCTTCCCCCCTTGCCGGATGGATCCCACTGTGTCTGCCATGTTTTCACCGGCGTGTGGGCAGCAATTTGGAGAAATTCCTCGCTCTTCATTGTGAAGCATAGGATGGGTTTAGGAAGCTAAAAATTGCATAGCCAGGTGCGCCAGATTTTTCACTTCAATTTTGTAAGAAAAAAAAATCTATTATCAAAATATTAAAAAAATGCAGGAGCCGACCACTGGATCCCAGTGATTTCCGGAACCACGGCCATTGAGGGGTTGAAACCCTTCAATGGCCGATATTGACGAAAAACAATTGGCTTCCACGGTTAATGGATATCTATCTTCTGATTTTTTCCACAAAACTATTGACACAAAATTGTGACCTGCAGACAGACAGATAGACAAATAGAGAGACAGACAAACAGACAGACAGAAATACGAAACTGACCAAAATGCTTGCCGATTCTTTCGAATCGGGCAAGCAAAAGCAAACAGACAGACAAATATATGGAACTGTCCAACATCCTTGCCGAATCTCTGGATTCAGGCAAGCAACAAACACAGCGGAATACATAACCTCATCCAACTTCGTTGGCGGAGGTAAAAAAAAAAAAAATCGTTAGCACTTAAAATCCGTAAAAATAAAAGATAATCTCGACCACACACAAGTGTCTTCGAAAGGTTGGTAAGCTCTTTGGATTAATGATCAAACAGTCCATGAAAAATGTGTGTGTATGGTTAGACTCGGGGCCCCATCAGTACTTTAAAAAGATCTGAGTGAAGTTAAAAAGACATGATAAATCTGTCTGTGCTTACTTGCTCAGTGAATTAGCTCTGCACGGACTGAGATGAAATGGTGAAGTTCTGAATAAGTGGCACCCAGTCATCATCATCATCATCTTTTTCTTCTTCTTCTTCTTCTTCTTCTTCCCTCCCTCCCACTCTCTCTCTCTCTCTCTCTCTCTCTCTCTCATTTTTCTTTTATTTCTCTGTAACTGTTTTCCTTCTCCTACAAGTCGTCCGTTTTCTTCTTCACAACCAGTCTCAATTAGTCTTCATCATCTGCCTTCACATTATTTTCTTATTTTCCTCACGCCCCTCTTTTTCATTCCTTACATTTGTTAGTCTACAGTCATTTTCTCGTTAAGTTCATCCTTACTTTCAGCCTTGTTTTATTCTCCCCTAATCCTTCTTCAGTGTAATATTTCCATTTCCCTTCTCCTTACCACGTTTTCCGCTTCTTGGCTAAACTGTATATACCAGACTTTTTCTGGCTTCTAGGATGATAACGGTCAATATGATGGGAAACAATTCATTAGGGCATATCGTATTTTCCAAAATCCGATTTTCATTCAGGCTATAATATATTCTTACTTTAAATATAATTATTAGAAAGATGTCTTTTGTGCCACTTTTCATTAATATTACATTTTCATTGTCAAAATGTATTATTTTTTTGTGTTGAAACACTAACATAACCGTCTAAGTTGGCGGAGTTCACCTCCATTGTTGGGGCTGCAAGAGAGGCAAAATGATCCCCTCCTCTCTGACTACTCGTCTACTTTCGTAAATCTCATGAATTTTGCGAAGTTGAACATCCAGTCAGAATGGAACGGGTCATTTTGCCCTTCTTACAGCCCTCATATTGAAGACGAACTCCACCAACTTAAGCAGATACGTCAATGTTTCTTTATATAGGGAGAAGCTCCACCAACTGACTTAGGACGGGATATAATACTGATATGATTTTGTCACAGGTTAAGCACAAGCAATAGTAGAACGGATCAGCTTATGGTGTGTTATTTGACATGATGGCCAAATCCACCCCTAAGACCAAGAATTTCAGGTCAACTCTCGGATTTTGTTGGCACAGAGAAGGAGTTAATTCTGAGTGAGGTGTCAGTTTGAAAAGCTGTCCTTCAGAAAGGGGTACTTCTGCAGGAGGAAAAGTTCTTCAGCAATGACATGCTGGGGTCTAAATACCCTCTGTGAGAGATGACTGGCAAGTTGGCTTCACTTGTGATGACTCAGTGGAGGAAGTCAAATGTAAAGTTCCCTCCGCTTGTGACGATAACTGACAAATCACTCTCATAAAAGATATTGTCGAAGTTGGAAGGAGATGACAAACGTTGTTAATGTGAGAGTTAAGTCTGCCACAACAAAGAAGAGAATGGCTGATCTGCATTAGCTCTGTGGTGTCTGTGTTTACATGCATCAGATCTTCTGTGGCACACTGGAAAGTGGGTGTTCAGAAAGCTTATTAAAGCCCCATGTGAAATGAAACTGTTCTTTGAAGGTGAAGATTCCTAAACTTGATCTTGAGTGGCTGTACTACATATGAGCAAATACCTCTGAAGCTTCAAGAGACCAGATGTCTTCTGCATATTTCAAAGAATGTAGGAGTCAGATCAAAGTAACAAGGAAGAAGGAAGCTGAAGAACATACTGGTGTTACGAGTAAGAAAAAAGTGGTGCTACTAAAGAGGAACTTCTCATGGGTGACTTTAACCCACCGTGTGCCAGTGCCGTTTTAGAACGGTCTGACATAATTCCGTGGCCAGTGCCAGTGCCGTTTTAAAATGGTATAAAATAAAAAACTTCACTGTGACCGCATTTTTCAAGATTCGTGGGTAAAAATTGGCAGGCATGTAAGGTAACTGTTCCTCTACCATCCCCCAGGCTGTCAAGGCCATACACTCACTCGCTCCCCCCCTCACGCTCGCTCTGCCTCACTCTGCCTGTGTGCCTCACCCAGTGCTGTACATAGTGAAGGCATTTTATAAATAATTTCATGTAAGTGTAATTTGTAAATATTTTCTTGTAAGTGTAAGGACTATATAGTGAAGTCAAGTTGTAAATACCTTCTTTTAAGTGCCAGGACTGTACTTAATGAAGTCAGGTTGTACCTATCAGTAAGTGCAAGATAATTCATTCACAGTAAGAAAGACACGCAAATTGTGATACATGCTGAAGTAATAAGTAATCAGAAAAGTGTACTGAACATTGCTATATCTTCCCAGCATAAATACCTGAGTATACCATACACAGAAAACGGCTTTCTCTCACATATGTGGTGAGCGTGAGAGAGCGGCTATACCTGTACATGAGTATGCAGGACTCAATAAAACTGATTTCCGAGCCTCGATGAGCATTATAATGGGGAAATTCGTAGTTTCCACATCAAAATCTATCATTTAAGCCAAAAAAAAAAAACGGTCGAAAAATGGCCGGCACTGGGGTGACCCAAAGGGCTAAAAATAAGCCAACAGGCGGGTCAAGGATGCGGAGCCAAACTTGGAGAAAGCTGCAAAAGAAACCTTTGGCGATTTTGATGCTACTGGTGCTCCTATAGCCATCCCCATTGAAGTACCTGCTGAAACTAAAACTTCTGCTACGAAACTGCATGAAGATCTAAGGTACAGCTTCAGCAGCTTTGAGGTAAAGGGTTGCAAATGTCCTGGCAAATGCAATTGCCATAGGCTTCCTGAATGACCCCATCAAGGCAGGTAATCTTTCTAAAAACATGGCCTATTTGGCCACAGATGGCATGAAAGCCTGAAAGGCCAAAGGGCTAAAGAGGTGGTTATGACTTCATCAGTTAAAGTACTCAGTCAGAAGACAGTTGAGAAGATCTTTGGGATATTTTTTGATGGTGAGCAGGAATGAAAAACTAAAGTGCTGAGATATGATTAAGTGAAGGGGAGATTTCATTCTGCCACAGTGATCGAGGAACAAAAGACTATGACATGGGAACCTTAAGATAAGTACCTCTTCCATTTCTTTCCCAAGAAACTTGAGCAAGGAGAAAAGCCTGCTCATAAGATTGCTCAGAACCTGCATGAGTGGCTTATAGTTCAAGGAGGTGACGACAGTCTTTTCATGATGGGAGGAGACTCTACTAATACTAGCCCTATTAGAGAAGATGCTGGGTTGCAAATGCCACTGGATGATCTTTCAACCCTATGTGAATGACCTCCCTCTGAGATGCTTAATCATCAAGCTGGATGGCCCTGTAACTCCCCGATCAGGCTTCAGTGGACCTATTGGGAAACTCCTTAAGAAAGTGACTGAAACTCGAGCTTAGCTTCAGCTTCACACCAATGAAAGGAACGGAAGAGATCATACAGCTGCAAGAAAATATAGTTAAATATCTCTCCCCAGGCCAGTGCAACTGCTAGATTCTAATCAAAGCCATCAAGTCTGGAATTCTCAGTTCACTCCTTGCTGGTCTCAAGTGTGCACCTTCTAATAAGTCCATGTGGCTCACTACAGCACAGGCCATCCTGATATTGTGAAAGAGGAAGCTGCTGATTGGAAGGCCCTCAGGCAGTATGTCTTTGATTCTTCCTGGAATGAGTATTGCTTCCTCGGCCGAGAGCCATCTAAATGTGCCCTGCGCATTACAGAGCTTAGAAGCATACATTCCTTTCTCATATCCTGTGACTAATGCAAAAAAATACCTTGTTTAATCACACTTGTTCTGATGCTGTTCATACCAAGAAGAAGGCCTACAAAAAGTACCAAAGCCAAGCTACCCCTAAATCTCATCTCCTTTGCATTTCTGCCTGGAATCGTATTAAGTCTGTTCTTCGCTTTGCTAAAAATAATTTCATTCGTACTAAATACTCTGAACTCTTCAACTCAATTTCCTCCCACTCCTTCTAGGACTTTGCCAAAAAACTTTCTAACAACTTTAGCTTATCATCCTTCCCTCCTTTTTTTTACATTCTTGTGGCACTGTACCTATTTCGCGACAGATAAAACAAAACTCTTCCCCCAGACTTTCTCCTCCAATTCTACCTACGACAATTCCGGTGCTGTTCCTCCATCATTTCCTCCCTTTGATTTTCTCATGGCTGACATTTTTTTTTTTCAATTGATGTATTTTCTGCCGTCACTCTCCTCAATACTAACAAGACATATGGGCCTGATGGAGTCCCTGTTACTGTCCTCAAGAACTGTGCTCCTGTGCCTTTCTTTACTACTGGAAGTCTGCTTTCATTCATCCTGTCCCAAAGTAGGGTGACCATTCCCAGTCCTCTTACTATTGCCCGATAGTTTTAACATCCTGTATTAATTTTTTTTTTTTTACTCTATTCTTAGCAAAAAAAAACTAAAAAAAGGAAAGCCAGAGACGCTCCACTGTAGATCTTCTCACCTACCATTCAGACTCCTGGTCATCCTCCTTTCATGACTTTGGTAAAAGCTTTGGTATCGCACTTGGCGTCTCAAAGGCTTTCGACTGAGTCTGGCATAAATCTTTAATTTCTAAATTGCCCTCTGACAGTTTCAATCCTTCTGTCTGCGCCTTAGTCTCTAGTTTCCTTTCTGATTGTTCTATTGCTGCTGTAGAATATAGCCGCCGTTCTTTTCATAGAGCTATCAATAGTGGTGTTCATCAGGACTCTGTCCTATCACCAACTCTCTTCCTTTTATTTATCAATGAATTTCTAAGTTGTGCATCTAGCCCTATCCATTCATACATGATGACTACACCTTTCACCTTTCCATTCGTTTCCTGCAGCATGCATCGCAGTAGTCACTTCAGCAAACAAGAGATGAGGCTATGGCACACCTAATGTGTGACGTGGTTCATATCTCTGATTGGAATAGAAGTAATCTTGCGTTTAATTAATCAAGAACTCGTCTTACATCTTTCAACCCGACAAAATCTTCTGCTGGATTATCCTCAAATTTTTTACAATATCTTACTCAACCCTGAATCATCTTTGAACATACCTGGGGTTTCATTCTCGCGGGATTTATCTTCGAACGATGATTACCTCTGTTACATAAGCTGCTTCCAGGAGATTAGGTGTGCCAAGGTGACTTCGTGGCTTCTTTACCCCGGCATAGTTGCTGACTTTATACATTGGGTTTATTGGCCCCTGTGTAGACTACAAGTTTTATGTGTGGGGATGCTCCCCACATACAGCTCTCCTCAATAAGGTTTAGTCAAAGACTTTTCGTTTTATTAACTCTCCTCTTAGTCTATTTATTACTAGACATACCCTCAAATGTTGTCTCCATTTTATTTTCTCCAGAATAAGGGATTTTTTTTTTTTTTCTATGGTGACTTAGGGAGTAACTCATAGTCTATTAACCTCTGAAAATAAGTAGAATATGATAATCATTTTTTCACTGTTTTATTTTTATTCTTCATCAAGATTCTTACAACTATCAACTCATTTATGGAACACCACATTTGTGGGATACTTGAATACCTGGGAAAACATATTAACTGCAAGCCAGTTCTTGACAGTCTTTCTGAAAAACAAATAGTATTCTATCACTAAATCAGTTGTTGGATCCAAGGTGTATAACTATGTGCTTATCAATTACGTTTTCAAATACCTGTACTTTACCAAAAGAAGACGTGATAGCTATTGGTCTGTAATCAGAGGGGTCAGAGGAAATTCCTCTCTTCCGAACTGAGTGGATATTGAATTCCTTCCATGAATTAGGGAATGAAGAAGTACGTATGTGTTGTCTGAATAATTTAGTGAGAACATTGACAAGTTCTGGGAAGCATTCTGTCAAAACAACTGAAGGAATTCCATCAGGGCCAGGAGCTTTCTTGACTGGAAAATTGTCTAGGATTGATATTTATGCAGATTGATTGACTGAATGTAAATAAAATCTGGCAGCACAACTGACAGGGTCATATGCCGCCGGACAACAAGTTAAAATACGCCGCAAATATAAAGTGCATATTAAAAAATAAAGTTAATACCCTTTAGTAGAATTAAATCACTGAAACTAAAAGATGTCAATTGCTTCTAAAAGTAGAAGGAGGCTTGCTTCCTAAAAAAAAAAAAAGAAAAAAAAAATATCAGTAAAGTCGCATGAGGCTCTACCAAGCATCAAGGACTCATTTACTTATTAAAGTGGAAGGAGACCTGCTTCCTGAAGAGAACTGAAAACATCAGTAAAATCGCCTGAGGCTCCACCAAGCACTTAGATGCCCATTAACCCTTAAACATGTTTCACTACCATCATAAAAACTCTTGATGGCACCTAGCACTTTACCATCTACACCGTACATGCGCAAAACCTTCCACAATCCTTCTCTGTCTACTTAGCGTATGCTTTTTCCAGATCCATGAATGCCATAAACAACTTATAGTACATCTAACAACCCTCCTCCATTATCTGTCTCACTGCAAAATATTGTATTTGATCCACACATCCTCTACCACTCCTAAAGCCGCCATCTTCATCACTCACAAGGACTTCATATATGTCTCTTACTTCTCTATAATAATTGTTCTCTACCAGACTCAATAAACGTATGCCACGATAATTCTTGCACCCACTTCACTCACTTTTATTTTTGTACAGGGGTACAATCACAGTCTATTTCCACTCTGCTGGCACAGCTTCACTCATCCATGCCTTCTTACAGATCTCCAACAAGCACTTCATTCCGCTCCCTCCGCTACACTTAAATATCTCTGCATACACCTTATGAACCCCAGCTGCTTTCCTATTTTTTCAGCCGCTTTACGGTGCTCTTCACCTGTGCGAAGGTCACGTGTCTTGGCACTGCATTCCTCCTCTGCACACCCCCAAAACCAGTCATGCTTACAGTGGCTCTGCTGTCTATTCCCATTCATCAGGCTTTCAAAATATTCTTTCCATCTGGTCCTTATCTCATCCTTATGGGTTAATAATCAATCATCTACATCCTTCACACATTCATATTTCTTATCATTTTCACTTCTACATCTCCACACCTCTTTCCAGGATAACTTGCTATTTTCAAAGTAGTTTGGATTCATTTTTCTTCCTAGTTATCATATACCTCCTTCTTTTTCCTCTTCATTAGTATCTTTATGTACTTCTTGCTTTCACTATATTCAGATCTTATATCAACAGAACCCCTTTCTTGTAGCGATTCTTGCCACTTCTTCCTCTTTCCTTTCACTGCTCTCTTAACCTCTTCCTCCCACCATGCCATACCTTTCTTTGTTGCTATTCCTGCCATACATCACACTGCATTAGCATTCCTAACTAAGCAATTCCTATATGCATTCCACAGGCTATCCAGATCCATTTCAGTCCAATTCACTGATTCTAACTCCTCCTCTACTTTGGTCCTGTATTCAACTGCTATTTCTTTGATCCTCAGTCTTTCTCCCTGACTACTCCTCTCTCTCCTGGTCCACCTCACTCCTCTTAGCTTGATCTTGCATACCACAATCATATGAACTGACAGATCTACACATCGTCCTCTCACGACCCTTGTATCAGCAACCATTCCCAGCATCGACCTCTCTACGAGCACATTATCAATCAGGCTCCTTTCAACACGATCCCCGTTCCCTCTATACCATGTATATTTATGTGCATCTTTGTGTTTGAAATACGAGTTACAAATGCACAACCTCCATTCCTGACACATGTCCTTCAGTTGCTTCCCAATATCATTTTCTTCTGGTACTCCATAACAACCCATTATGTTATCATCAGGACCAGTGCCTGCTCTTCCATTCATATCGCCCATTACGATCACTTTATAGCTCCTGGGCATCTCTCCCACTGCTTCATCCAGCTCATCCCAAATCTGTCTTTCTCTCTCACTCCTGTCTTCACTCGGTGCATACGCTACAATTACTGCCACTTTCACCTTCTTAAACTTGAACTTGACATATATATACCTCATGCTGACACATTTGTAATCTCTCATTCCACTCTGTCACACCCCATTCATCAACAAAGCAACTCCTTCCTTGTATCTTCCTCACCCATTCATGCCTAATCTTACACATTTCACACCCTCCCACTCCTCCACTTCGCACCCTTTCATCTTTGTTTCACACAATGCCATCACGGCATATCTCACACTCTTGAACATATTCACCACTTCCACCCTCTTGCACACCTCATTCACACCTCTCACATTGCACATGGCCATGCAAATCTGCCCATTTGGTTGAGGCCCTGGGCAGGTATTGGGCCCTCCAAGGCTCTCCAAAACAACTGCCATGATCAAGTGACTTTGGATAGGGGAATCTGAGGGACACTTAACCTTGCCAAAAACCCCGGTTATATGGTTACCACCTAGCACTGTAAATGGTTTCCTGTGTACAGGAAACCATTTGGCTTGTCACTCAATGGATGGACCATAAGGCATCCCTGCACTGAGTGAGTGGATGATGGGCACTCCCATCTTCCTTCGCCTGGATATTCCATATGGTCATCTGGATATTTCTGGTCCCCTGCAGGCAGTTGCTGTCTGGATGTTTTTACGTCAGCAGTATACTGTTTGTTATCTTTATCTTCCTCCTAGTGCTACTGTTGAAAGGGCGGATCTGGAACGCCATTTTCATAGCCTTCCATCTCTCATTCTGTTACGAGGAGGTATGAATGGTCATCATCTACTATGGGGTAACAGTGAAGCCAACCATTGGGGTGTAATGCTGGCCTCTTTAGTGGAGGATGAGGATTTAGACATTTTAAGCTCCAATATAATAACTTTCTTTCATAGCTAGACAGGAATTTTTATTGCCACTGATTGGTCCTTATGATCAGCTGATGCTGTTTTACATTTTAACTTTGATGTGTTGCCAGACCTGTATGGCAGACCATTTTCCATCAAACCGCCGTTTGCTTACCCAGAAACCCGTCCACCAGGTTTGGTTTTGATTCAGAAAAAAAAAAAAAAAATCTTTAACGACCAGTGAACTATGAAATTGTTCAGTCAATATCTATCAATGATACTATCCATTGGAGAGTGAAACCCCTCCCTCCCCTCCAAAGAAAAAACAAACAAACAAATAAAGTGATTTGTTGTCATAAAAAATCAAGGCCGTTCATAGACAAATGCTACTACTACTACTACTACTATTAATAATAATAATAATGATAATAATAATAATAATAGAAGAAGAAAAAGAAGACGAAGAAGAATGTTGAGAAATCATGGTTTTATTAACAGATACTATGGTTTTAACATTTTCGCCACATTATAATTGTTTTCCTTAAAAAAAAAATGAGAATTAAAGTGAGATGTTAAAAAAAATCTGACACCTTTGAGTTTAGGAATCATGCCTCTCTCTCTCTCTCTCTCTCTCTCTCTCTCTCTCTCTCTCTCTCTCTCTCTCCACACACACATTCATGCAACCTTCAAGAAATACTTATAGCAAAGGAAAGCATCCGTTTGGTGAAAGAGTTAATAACTTTTATTTTATATCTAATATCTATCTATAGCCAGACGCCTTAAACCCATAAGGAATGGCCAAAAACAAATCAGCTCCCTGTTGTCCTGTCCCCTGCTATTTTGCTACCCTCCCCCAACTCACACCCATCTCATTTACCTCTCCACCCTATCCCTCCATCTCATCCTCGGCTTCCCTCTCCCTCTCCCTTCCTCCACCTCACTCACATACACTCTGTTCGTTAGTCTCTCGCTCTTCACCCTCTCCACGTGGCCAAACTACCTCAACGTATTTCTCCTAACACGTTCTATCACATTCACATCCAAACCACAATGCTCCTTCAGGTCCTCATTTGCCAGTCTGTCATTCCGTGTAACGTCACATGCTGCTCTATAGTTACTAATTTCCATACTCCCACTTTTGAATTATGTCCTTCCAACAAGGTCCATGTTTCACTGCCATTCGTTACAGTGGGTATCACAATACTATCATGCAGTGTCTTTTTTTATTTCCATGCAACTTTGCTTCCCTGTTTTTCCTTTTCAAACACATCAGCCTCTAAACTTTCATCCTTACTCATCACACTACCCTAAGTATTAAACGCACTTACATTTTCCTTCACCTCACCATCCAGATATCACTGTGCATTCAGTGACTTCATTTTTCACGAAGAATGCTTTTACATTCCAATATTTACACACTCCCAAACTCATTTAGCAAGCCTTGCTGTTACCCTTCATATTCACTTACCAACACAGTATCATCTACAAATATGAGCACAGGAAGTTTCCCAAAGCTGCTTTCTCTTGTTAGGGCCGCTTCAACATCCACTGCCCTACCTTGTATCTCTTTTATAATTCAGTACATATACAGACTGGACAGCCATGGAGACATGACACATCCTTGCTTCAATCCAACATTCAGATTGAAAATCCACTCAGTTCAACAACAACACACACTGCTGCCATAGCGCCCTTATCCATACTTCCCTCGGCATTGAGCAGCCTCCTAATTGCTTCATATATTCTTAATATTTTCCACATTTCTTGTCTAACTAGTCTGTCATATGCCTTCTCCAAATCAATGAAGGTCTCTTACAACTTCTTTCTCTTCTGTAGAAACTTTTCCACTAGACACGCCAGGAGGAATAGCTGATCTACACAACCTCTTCCCCCATTAAAAAAAGAACCATGTTCTTCTCCAATTTCTTCCTCTGTTACTTTGCTAACTCAGTTAATAAGTATCCTACCACATAATTTTCCCATTACACTAAGAAAACAAATGTCTCTATGATTGGCATGAACTTCTTTTCCCCTATTCCATTGTAAAGGGACGTAATTATACCTGACTTCCAACCCTCCAGGACTCTGCCTTCCTCCCAGGGCATTCTGCACATCTTTCACATCCATTCTACTACTATCTGTCCCCAGTGCTTTAGCATTTCACGACATAATCCATGAATTCCTGGGTCTTTCCTCATTGCTTCCACTACTTTCATCTGACCGATCTCTTCCTCCTTTCCCGTCTCTCTCCTTCTCCCACGCATTCCCCAGTCACTCATACTCACGTTACTTTCATTATTTATGTTTAACAATTCCTTAAGGCATTCTCTCCAATTGCTCACTATTTCTCCCTTCTCCATGAGCAGTCTGCCAATATATTTTTTACTCCTCTACTATCTTCATTATCAACATGTCTAACCCACTTTACTTCCTTCCAGAACATTTTCTTACATTCCCTTCACTTTGATCTCAAATTCCATGCAAACTCCTCATCCACTCTCTTCTTATCCTCTCTTACTAATCATTTCACCCCTCTCCTCTTCTCTACATAAAACTCTCTGTTTCGTCACTTAGCTTCATCCATGCCTCTGCATCCCATCCACGCACTATATGCTTTCTTCTATTGTGCCACAGCTTGTCTCGCCTTTTCATACTACCAAGCTGGTTCTTGCACCTTCTTTCGACTTCTCTTCACGCAACACACCACCTCACATGAAGCACAAATTTCTTCTGTTAATACCTTGCACACACCTTCCACCTCCCCCATGTGGTCCAAATCATATTTACCTATCCGGAATTTCACTTCTTTCTTATATTTTGCCCTTTTTCATCCTCATGCAACCTTTCTACTTTAGATGGCATAAACACAAAAAATCAAGAACTCACATTATTCATCAAACAAGAGAACATACACATTGCCATCTTACAAGAAACAAAACTACACAGAGCACAGAAAACACTGACATTTCATAACTTCACCACCATTTGACAAGACCGGGCCGACGGCAGTGGCGGTGGACTCATCACCCTGATACACAAATCCATCAACTTTGCAGATACCAATGCACACACAAAGTCACTTCTCCCCCGACATGACACCACAACAGAAATACAATCAGTTAAAATGGCACTGGTAACAAATCACACATAACAATCGCTAACATACATTACCCCCCAATCGTCCCCCACAGTACCACACAATTACTCTCCACAGATACACCACATCACTAACATACCCAACATCATCCTGGGTGGTGATTTCAACGCCAAGTCGTCGGCCTGGCATGTCAACAACCCTGACACAGACAGAGGGCTGGTACTACAATCCCAGACAGATCATCATTTCATACTGAACAATCTAGACCAACATACCCATATCCCACACCAAGCCCTCTTCCTCCCATCATCTCCAGACATCACCTTCTGCTCCCCAAACCTCACCTCCACTACATCATGGAGAGTGGTCAAAACCCTAGGTTCTGATCACCTCCCAGTCATCATCACTACCAAAACCAGAATCACCCCAGCTGGCCACAAACACACATACACTAATTATAAGAGAGCCAACTGGGAGGCCTTCGTAACTGAAACAGAACAAAATTTCGAAACACTAATCAGTACACCCATCACAAACATCAACACCGCTGTGCACACTTTTAATACAATTATACAAAATGCAGACACAAGACACATCCCTAGAGGCAACAGAAAGAGACACAACCCCAGCTTCACACCAGAAATTCAAGGCCTCATCAGACAACGGGATACACTGCGACATTCCCCAACACCCCATACACAAGAAACCGTACAACAAATACAAGAACTCAACACTCAAATAAACAATAAAATATCAGAACAGCAAACACTAAACTGGAAATATTACCTCCAAACACTTGACCACAAAACAAACATCAGCAGACTCTACAAAACACTAAACAGCATCACACTCTCCAACAGCAACACCACACAATCACACACTGCCATCACAACAACAGACACCATATCCTCAAACAAACAACAAGCAAACACTCTCATCAATCATTTTTCACAAGTCAGCCCTCTAACCCCCCATCCCGAAGACCGACGTATCATCCGACATAAGAGACAGTTCCCCACAGACCCAGACTAAGCACCTTTCACGTACAACCAGACAAAGCACATCATTAACAACCTCAAACACTCATCTGCCTGTGGACCAGACAACATAAGCAACATTCACCTTAAACACCTTGGACCACAAGGCATACAAGCATTCACCAACATATCAAACTACAGTTACTCACGCAACATAATACCCAACATCTGGAAGAATGGCATTATCATCACTATCCCTAAACCCAGCAAAGACCCCACTTTACCCTCCTCACACCGCCCCATCACACTCCTCTGCATCCCCTCTAAAGTCACTGAATGACTGGTAATACAACAAGTCACACCTCGCATTCCCCTAGCCCAGTCACTACATGGCTTTAGGCCACAACACTCCACAAACACCCTTCGTACAGACCTTACACAGAGTTTTCGATGGCATGAATTCAGCTAGGCCACCACACAGAACACTCCTAATGACACTAGACATTAGCAAGGCTTTTGATGCAATCCCCCACCACAACATCACAAACAAAATACTCAACACAAACATGCACAATAACACAAAAAGATGGCTGGCAACTACTTAGTAGGCAGATGTGCACACGTAACATTTGCCGGTCAGTCTTCTAACATCAGAAACTTCACAAACGGCGTCCCCCAAGGATCTGTTTTGTCCCCTACACTCTTTAACCTATACATGCACGACATACCCACACCCCACACACCATAGATACACATAGTTTCCTATGCAGTTGATATAACACTTACATGTACGCACCAAACCGCAAACACAGCTGCACACATCATTCAACCTTACCTCAACACACTACACGAATGGTTCACCACAAACAGGCTCAAAATAGCCCCAGCCAAATCTACAGTGACCCTTCTCACAAACTGGACAGCAGAACACAGTCACATCCCACACCTCACCATAAACAATACTCCCCTACCACACACACGCACACACACACAAAATCCTTGGCGTAACATACAGTACATCAATGTCATTTAAACAACACATCACAAACATTAATAATAAAATAACACCAAGACTCAGTGCTTTGAGGTCACTTGTCCATACAACATTCGGACACAACAAAGAAACCACCACCACAATATACACACAATACATACGTTCAGTGATGATTTATGCAAGCCGTGCCTTGGCTTCTAACCTCACCAAAACACACTACAACACTCTACAGACCATACAGAAAAAGGCCCTAAAAATAATCACAGGCTGCTTAGCTACTACACCCACAGACCACCTACATCAAGAAACCAAAGTCCTCAAAGTCAAGGATCACCTAGACATGAGAGGCACTCAGTTTCTTGCTGCAGCCTCCACAAACTCATAACATCCACTATATTACATGGCTGCACATCCACCCACAAGGAACATCAAAACAACACCCAGCACACGATACCATACACAAATACTGTCATGTCTCCCCCCTCGCCCACCTCAGACCAGCTTCCAGAAGCATATCCACACTCTGATCACTCGCCGTTCCATTCAGTCACTTAAAGACTACATGCACGGCCTCCTGACATCCACTCTTCTGAATCCAATCTCCCTCGTGAGGACAGGGTCCACCTGGCCAGGCTGAGATGTGGGCACCATCCAACTCTCTTATGCTACCAGAAGATGCTGGATGACTCCGTCATTGATGCCTGTCCAGGATGGAACACAGCACCCCATACTATTAAGCACTTTATGGAAGACTGCATTGCACACAATCACCTACGCCAACAACACAACATACACTCTTTGAGAGCTCTGTGGGAAACCCCAGACTTGGCCATGGCCTTCCTAAGGGACTCGGGGCTGCTTGGCTGCCTAAGGAACAACTACTTCTACTACTACTACCTTCTTTGTATAGACTGTTTAAGTAAAAAGTCCTGAAGTGAATAAAAATTGTCTGGATTTTGCAGGGGTAGAGAATAAAATGCAATCGTAGAAAAATAGTTAAATTGCCTCTCCTCTCACCCGAAGCACATTTGTGTACATCGGTGGTTCATGATGGGACGCAGGAGAGGTGACGTAGACTTGTCATTACGTCGGTACCCCAGGATTCTTGTTCTCATCATTCTAAAATTGATTTAGTGTTCTTAACTTTATCCTTTATCTCATCATTAACTTCTCTGCATAATGCCATCATCACTTTATATGAAACTCATACTAATGATATGCTCACACTTTTATTGAATGATGCATTCTCAATACTTAACCGAGGTTTGGAAGCCCTCAGTCAATGGGCTCATTTTGTCAACCTCCGAACTAATTTTGGTTACAATCACACGATTTTTTAAAGCAAAAGAGGATTCCCTAACAGGCAAAAGACTAAATTTAAATCCTAGTCCATCCCTAACAAACATTAACGCTGTCCTTAACGCCGTCCTCAAATCTGCCCATAAACTTATCCTCGACTCAATTATTTACCTTAGCTTAAGCGTTAACGTAATTTTCTGATTCACCTCGCTCTTTGCGATTGATTTTTATATTTTCAGCCTCTTTCCTACTATGTAGCCTCCCGTTATGCACTGCAGAAAGTATATTTTTCAATCTGTAGTAAATAATGTTTAATCAAGATTATAGGAGGTGTCTTCATTCCAAAGTAATCAACCCTCTATTTTCTATTTTTTAAAATCATTACTCCAAGGTAAAGCTTTACTTGTTTACCCCCCAACATGTAGATTTTCATCAATGCTTGTGTCTCCAAACAAATCCCATTCTCTTGTAAATCCAGCTTGTAGTACCAGCATGTAACCTTTCAATTGCTACCCCATTCC
Source organism: Coenobita brevimanus (assembly GCF_032717465.1). Classification (NCBI taxonomy): domain Eukaryota; kingdom Metazoa; phylum Arthropoda; class Malacostraca; order Decapoda; family Coenobitidae; genus Coenobita; species Coenobita brevimanus. The sequence goes on along the minus strand of NC_137025.1, from coordinate 38,661,390 downwards.
ACAACCACAAGTCTGTTGCTTCAGCATGTGGCCCCAACGTGTAGCAAATACCTGACAGCCCCAGCCTGGTTTCACAGACCTGTAGTTTATGCACGTAGCCAAAACATGTAGCAATTTACTTGGCAGCCCCAACTCGCGTCCACAAACCTGTATTTCAGCATGCAACCTCCATATGTTGTAATTAACTGGAGGATCCAGCCGGCGTCATAAAGCGTGTAGTCCCAGCATGTAGTTCAGCCGGTATGGCAGGGCCAACCTGACTGATGGCTGGAAGTTGGATCGTTACTCAGACAGTTTTTGCATTGGGATTTTTAGTTTTCCTCTTTGAGGAATGAGATGACAAACAGGGAGAGACATGGAGAGGTAAGGGGTGGAGGAAGTCTATCTATCTATTGCCAGACGCCTCAATCCCGTTTGGGGTGGCCACAAACAATTCGCCTCCACGTCGCCCTGTTCCCCGCCATTTCACTGCCCTTCTCCCAACTCACAACCCCCTCTCTCATATACCTCTCCACCCCATCCCTCCATCTCATCCTCGGCCTCCCCCTCCCTCTTCCCCCCTCCACCTCACTCACATACGCTCTCTTCGTCAGTCTTTCACCCTCCATCCTCTCCCCGTGGCCAAACCACCTCAGTGTGTTCCTCATAACGCTTCCTATCACATCCACATCCACACCACAACGCTCCCTTATATCCTCATTCGTCAGCCTCTCTCTCCATGTGACTCCACAGGCTCCTCTTAAATAACTCCTTTCCACTGTTCTCACTCTTGACTTGTGTCCTTCCAACAACGTCCAAGCTTCACTTCCATACGTTAGAGTTGGTATCACAATACTGTCATGTAGTAACTATTTCACTTGCATGCTCACTTCCATGTTTCTTATCACTGCTTTCAAAGAACCAGTAACCTTTCTTCCCTGCTGTACCCTTTCAAGCACTTCACCCTCCAAACCTCCATCCTTACTCATCACACTACCCAAGTACTTAAACGTACTCACATTTTCCAATTCCTCACCATCCAAGAGAGAAGGATGAAAGTAAAGAAACGGGAAGAAGAGCTGAAGGGATGAGATGGAAACATGGAGGGATTGAAGGAGAACTAGGGAAGGAAGAGAATTTAAAAACATGGGTATTTAAATATGTGCTAAAAGAGGTGGTGAAGAGAGGAGAGAAACCGGTGAAAGCAGAAATACAGTAAGTTTAGTAACGATGAAACAACAATGAGAAAAAGATAAATAAATGATTGCCAACATTCCCAAGCGAATGTTGGTTGATCTCAACTCAGCTACACTACAGGAACAAACTTCAGTGCAAATTGCCATGATTATTAATGAAAATACTAGAATAAAGGATTCCCAAATTTATGTTTTTCTTTGACGTTGGACTTCATGAAGCCAGTGGAAAAGACGAAAAATAAACTACAGCAATCATTAAATGATGTCTCGGTCATTTGCCTTAGAAATAAGTGTGCCAAGTTTGAGGGAAACAGGTGAAGAAATGAAGATATGACACAGAGATGAAAAGTGTTTGGAAGAAACGAAGGAAGTAGAAAGAGAGGAAGAAACTAAAGAAATGCAGGTCTCCACATTCGTGTGGAGTGCAAATACAAAGAAGAGGCGGGAGGAGAGAAGGAAAATGGAAGGTGTTAGTTGTAGGTGGGAGGGAGGGCGAAAGCCAGGAGGAGAATTATGAAAGGGACACTACTGAGCAGACAATGATTAGTGGAGAGAGAGAGAGAGAGAGAGAGAGAGAGAGGTTCTCAAAGACGATATGAGTATGAGAAGCATTTATAACAGGAAACAAGTGGTGCCAGGCACAAGAAACCTCGCCTGACAGAAGTTGATTTACTGCTGTTAAATACTGAAAAGGTACTGCCATTTAGTGTCAGTACGGTACAAAATTAAAGTCTAAGGTAATAGCACAAATGAAAAGTTACGCTCTCTGAAAATCCGTGATCTTGCATTTGATCTTTCAGGGTCATTCAAGGTCAAAGGTCATGGTGCCAAATAAAAGCCCATATGAGGCTTCGTGTATCTTGATGAGTGTACATATCTCTCTTCAACGACTTTCGAGTTATAGCCCCCCGAATGTCCGTGACCTTGAGTTTGACCTGCCAGGGTCACTTACGGTCAGAGGTCATGGTACTGATTTAAAAAGTATATAGGACTTCCTGCATTTTGAAAATAGTAAATAACTCTCTATCTTCAATCAGTTTCGAGTTTTAGTCCTCTGAATATTCGTGACATTGAGTTTGACCTTTCAAGGTCACTAAAGGTCAAAGGTCTTTTTGCCATATGAAAGCCCATATTACGATAAGTTCATAATTGTAAGAATCTCTATCTTCAACCGGGTTCAGGTTATAGCCCTCTGAAAATCCGTGACCTTGATATTGACCTTTCAGGGTTACTCGACTACCTCTAAAATTTAATCATTTTCTTTTGGGACGAATGCTCACATATCCTGAAAGTTTCATGTTGTTAACAACCAAAGAAACAAACGAAGAAACAAACTCGACCAAAAACAATACCTTGCAAGGAACAGACTCGACCAAAAACAATTCCTCGCACAGACTCGTCCGGGCGAGGCAATAACTGTGAAAAAGACAGGCAGACAAAGAGTGGGAGAGAAGGAAGGAAACTGAGAAAATAATAATACTGCAAGCGAGATGCAGAGCAAAATGAAGGGAGAAAGAAAAGAGAAAGTGAACGTAAGAGATGAGAGGAGGAAAATGAACAAGGAGAAAGAATTATCAGGGGGAGGAATGGTAGGAGGAGATCGATCGCCTTTTGTGTGAATTAAAGAAGACAGGCGGAAGAAAGAGGAAATCAGAGAAAAGGAGGAAGATCACTGAATGATGGAAACGAAGAGAGGAATTTTCGTAAGGAGAAATAGAGTGATTATGGAGGCACATTTGTGAACTGAAAAAACGGAAGAAATAAAAGAGAAAAAGGATGCATGAGAGGAGGGAGGAGAGAGCGAGGAGAGAAAGGTGAAATGAACTATGAGACGAATAAAAAGAGAGAAAATAAAGACGAGAAAGGGAGACTAGGGAATTAAAAGAGAAAATGAACATCATTACTCCTAAAAGTACTCTTACTCAGAGTTTGTTCGAATCCAGACTTTATCCCAACTTATGATACCGGTGAGCATAGATGTAAAAATGTCGCTGTATGGTAGTAATGTGACGCCAACTCAAACGTATGAAAGCAAAGGCTTGTTGGAAGGACACAAATCAAGAGTACGAGCAATGGAAATGAAGTATTTGAGAGGAATGTATATAATTACATGGAGAGACAGACTGTCAAATGAGGAAGCAAAGGAGCGTTGTAGTGTGGATGTTGATGTCAGAAAGCGTTAGGAGAAAATGAGGTAGTATGGCCGTGTAGAGAGAGGATGGAGAACGAGAAACTAACGAGGATAATGTATATGACTGAGGTGGAGGGGGGAGAAAGAAAGGGAGACCGAGGATGAGATGGAGAGATGGAGTGGAAAGATATATGAGAAAGAGACTGCGGTCTTTAGAGAGGGAAGCAATATGACGGGGAACAGGGCGACATGGAGGCTATTTGTTACTGGCCACTCTTTAAGGGATTAAGGCACCTGGGTATAGATAGATAGACAGATAGAATTATTATAATATGGCTTTGTATAATATCTGAGATAAACATATGATAATGTAAATGTTCCTTTTTGCTGCCATACCTCAAACTGCTGCATCTCACACTAACACTGATTCCGAATACTGTCACACTACACTGCCATGTCACGCGCTGTTTCACCCCACACCACCACACCATACACTGCCATGCCACGCGCTGTTCCACCCCCACACCATCACACCATACACTGACATGCCACATGCTGTTTAACCCCCCGCTGTCACACCATACATTGCCACAGCTCGCGTCTCTCCAGCAATACAGCTTCTTTAACATGTCTCTTCCACAAGTATGCTATCCCACATTCATAGTCTTTCTTCCTTTTCTCCGTCCTCTTCCGCGACGTTCTTTTTTCTCAGTTTCCCTTTTTGTTCTCTCGTATCCACTTTTCCTCCGTCCCTTTGGCATCCACTCCGTCTCTCTTTTCCATTTCTCTTCTTCACACTCTCTCCCCTCCCTCACTCTGTTTCACTCATCCTTTTTTCTCATCTCTTTCCCCTAAGCCTTCCTCAACCCTCACCCCAGTTATAATTCCAGTTTCTCCCTCTCCCTCTCGCAGTCTTTCTTTCTCTTTCTCTATCTTTCACCTTCATCACATTCTTTCCTGTTCCTCCCTCTTTCCCCAACACATAACACTTCTCCCTTTCTTCTTCTTTCACAGACCCACTCCCTCACCTCTCTCTCCTCAGCCCTAAACTCAACCTGACTCTCCCTTTGATCCTCCATCTCTCCCCCTCACTCCTCACCCCAGTTTCATCCAGTGACCGTTTGCTACCCCACATCCTGCCCGTATCCACCTGTCATTTTACCCACACCTGCCTTGTAAACGGTGGGCTATATTGCTAAGTTTATTACGAAGAACAAATGATTGTTGACTGGTGTAACAGTGGCCGTGTATGAGTGGAGGTGTTGGCAATAAATGCAAGGGAGGCACATTTATTGTAGGCAACATTTGAGGGTGTGTGTAAACTGCGCCGTCCACTCCTGAAAGATAAGCGTCGCTTTATGTTTATTGATAACCATTACTGTATAGGATAAATAAAAGCAATGCTGTGGTGTATGTGTGTGAGGGCGGGGGGGGGGGTGAGAAGGAGGAGGAGGAGGAAGAGGAGAAAAATAAGCTTTGGGAGACCATGTTCAGATTTTTGGCATCTAATATAAGTGAGAGATTGATGAAAGAAAAGCATTCGGGAGCCGAATGCTAATCGCCCACCAAAATATGCTGTTCGCGAAGTCCAAGATTTTGGCCATATGTTCATGCCCTGAAGTTTTCACGTTGATAGCTCAAGCCGTTCATGAGATATATTTATGCTAAAGGCGGACGATAAAAACTAGTTGACTTTAGCAGCCATTTTGATGACCTTGACCTTGACCCCAAGTGCTCATTTTCTAACTCGTCCAACATTTTGTCCATATCATAATACCCTGATGGTTCCATGTTGATAGCTCAAGCCGTTCATGAGATGTCATGGTGCTAAAGGCGGGCGATAAAAACTACTTGACTTTTGGTAGCCATTTTGGTGACATTGACCTTGACAGCGATTGCCCATTTTCGAACTCGGACATGACTTTGGCCATATATTGATACCCTGAAGGTTTCATGTTGATAGTTCAAGCCGTTCATGAGATATAATTGGAACACACACACACACACACACACACACACACACACACACACACACACACACACACACACACACACACACACACACACACACACACACACACACACACACACACACACACACACAGAGGCGGGAAAAAACATTATCGCTCCACCTTGTACTCGTAAAAGCGGGCGATAAAAAGGAGTTTGTGTATCAAATTAGGATAGCTAGACAGAAAAGGTTCATAAGAAACTAAATGGAAAGAAAACTTGGAAAAATACAGTTGAGTGAAAATGCAGTTTTGCGGGAAGTGATGTTGATGAATAGCGACAGAACAGCCAAGGGCTCTTTGTTGAAGAAGAAAATCACACAGTGGAAGGTCAGGCTGTTCACAACATAATCAGCATACGAACGCAACTAAACTAATTTTATTTTGTGTTATTTCGTTGAAAATTCATTATTTTGTGTATATTCTCTCTCTCCACCATCGCCTTTGATCTCTCATCCTGCTCCTACCACTTGTTTTTTTTCTCATGTCTTTCATAACCTTCTTCCTCTTCCTTCTCTTCTTCTTAATCATCGAAATGTCCTATCCTTTCTAATCTTACTTTTCCCACTACTTCTTTGGCACTACACGCTTCTTTGTCCTTCATACTGTAGTAGGCCCTCTTCCTTGTCCTCCTTTTCTCCTTGATCTTGCTCGTCTCATCTTCCTTCTCCATCTCCACCACTAGGGGGAAATTGTAAGTTGTTCTTATCACCAGTAATCCCATTACTGGAAATGTCGTTTTGCCTTTTTTGTGGTCAAGAGAGAGACAGGGAGGGAGGAAGGAAAAAGGATCAGAGTGGGTGGGAACGCTGAGAGAGAGAGAGAGAGAGAGAGAGAGAGAGAGAGAGAGAGAGAGAGAGAGAGAGAGAGAGAGAGAGAGAGAGAGAGAGAGATGAACGCTGGGAGGGCCTTTCTTTTAACAGTTGTTTTGGCAAAGGAATCTGTGAGTTTAGGAGACAAAAATTTTCGCGTGCCCCATCATCCCAGCCACTGATATCACCATCTTCTCGAGTTGTTCTTCTTTATTTTTCTTGCCTTTTCATATTTATCATATCCCACTCTGTTCCTTGCTCTCACTCTGCATATCCCTCTTAAACCTATTCCATCCTTTCCTTCTCCTTCCTTGCCTCGTTATTTTTCCTTATTAATCATTCTTATTAAATCCTCTTTTTGCCACGACCTGTATAGTATTTATATGCTTTCTTCTGTTTTTATCCATCTTGTTTTACCTACTCCGCTACCATTCCGCTCTCCCTCATCCTTTTCCTTCTCTTTTCCCACACCCCTTTCCCCCCTCCCTCCTCCTCCTCCTTTTTCTCCCTTCTCTACCCCCCCCACCCACTCCTACACCTTCTTCACCCTCACCTCTAATTTCTCCTGTATTTCTCATCATGCCGGTAAGTCTGTGCGTGTCGATAATCGCTGTGCAATTCCTCAGTCGTGTCGGATCCTGCCACATCCGTCACGGTTTACTTCTCACTCTGCCATCAGTTTCGTTTGTCTGCATGTAGTGGGGCTTATGAGGTGGATCCTGAAATATACTGATTTGAAGGATGAGTAGATGATTAGGTATTTTGTTGGTAGTTTTCCCATTCTTTTTTATTTCCCTTTCACTATTTATTGAAGTTACCTCATTCCCTGGGTAAAGGGGTAGAGGTGGTGGTGCGGGGCCTGGTGGAGATGGTGATGATGATTTAAATTATTTCATTCATTATACAGTTTGTTATCTTATAGTAGTAAATCTTAAATTTTAGATTATACACAGTTCGAATAAAGCAAATTATTAGTTTCTGAAAATAGGAAGTTATTCTGGAAAGAGGTGTGAAATGTAGAAGTGAAAGCGAAAAGAAATGTGAAGGTGCGAGGGATGCAGGTGGTAGATTATTAACCCATGGGGATGAAGTAAGGACAAGATGGAAAGAATATTTTGAAAACCTGATGAATGGGAACAGAGAAAGCAAAGCCACTGTAAACATGATTGGTTTTGGGGGTGTGCAGAGAAGGAATGCAGTGCCAGGAAACGTGACCCTCGCACAGGTGAAGAACGCTGTGAAGCGGCTGAAAAATGGGAAAGCAGCTGGGACTGATAAGGTGTATGAAGAGACGACTAAGTGTAGTGAAGACAGCGGAGTGAAGTGCTTGTTGGAGATATGTAAGAAGGCATGGATAAGTCAAATTGTGCCAGCAGAGTGGAAAAAGGCTGTGATTGTACCCCTGTACAAAAATAAGATGAGCGAACTGAGTGCAAGAATTATCGTGGCATAAGTTTCTTGAGTGTGGAAGGGAAGGTATATGGAAGAATTGTTAAAGAGAAAGTAAAAGAGGTATCAGATGTCCTAGTGAGTGACGAACAAGGAGGGCTTTAGGGGTGGCAGGGGATGTGTGGATCAAGTATCTGCACTGAGAGAGATAGCGGTGAAAGCTTGTGAAAAGGACCATAAAGTGTTTATGGCATTCATGGATCTGGAAAAAGCATACGACAGAGTAGACAGAGAAAAATTGTGGAAGGTTTTGCGCATGTACGGTGTAGATGGTAAGCTGCTAGATGCCGTCAAGAGTTTTGATGATGGTAATGATGCATGTGTAAGGGTTAATGGGAAACTATGTGAATGGTTCACGATTCATGTGGGCGTGCGACAAGGATGTCTGATGTCCCCATGGTTGTTCAACATATATATGGATGGGGTGATGAGAGAAGTAAAAACACGAGTAATGGAGAGGGGGATGGGGTTGGTCATGAATGGTGATGGATGGAATGTCTCAAATTTGTTTATGCTGATGATGCAATACTACTTGCAAATACCGGACAAGAACTTGGTAGACTAGTGCAGAGCAGTGCTGATGTCTGTGAGCGTCGTGCCTTGAGAGTAAATGAAGAAATTAATAAAGTGATGATTGTTGAGAGACAAGGTGACTCCCAGTGCGATGTTCCAGTGAATGGAGAGAGACTGGTATTGGTGAGAGAATTCAAATACGTGGATACAGTGACAGGAAAGAGAGGAAAATGTCCAAAAGAAGTGGAAAGTAGAGTGACACAAGGAAGGAAAGTAGCTAGTGCAATGAAGGCCTTGATAAGAAACAGAGGCTTGAGTGTTCCAGCTGCAGGGGGCTTACATGAAGCAGTGTTAGTGCCAACTTCAACATATGGATGTGAGACTATGGTGTGGCATGAAAATTAAAAGTCAAGATTGAGAGCAGTGGAGATGGGACTGCTGAGGAATGTATGTGGAGTATAGAGAGTGGACAGGATACACAATAATGTGATCGTGAAAGATGTGGAGTGAGGAAGTCTGTGGACACCAAAATTGAAGAGAGTGTACTGAGATGGTATGGTCATGTGGAGTGAACGGATAAAAATAGTGGTGAAAAAGGTATATCTGATCGAATTTGAAGGAGGGAGGAGGCGAGGTAGGCCAAGGAGAAGGTGGAGAGATAAGATGGATGAGTGTGTGACGAAGAGAGGTTTGGAAGTCAGTGAGGCTGGGGACTGACAAGAGATTGAGCTGCCTGGCTGAATATCGTGAGGAGAAGTGCATGATCAGGAGTTTGGCACCCCATTTTAACGTGACAGCGACTGGATTGACTCAATCGGATACGTTTATATGAGGCTGGTGAATGTTTTTGGCGTATCAGATAGAGCCAGGATTCTGGGGGCTTGAATGATGAGCGAATGGATGAGTGGCCCATTGGACTGAGCGAATTTGGGCTGTCTGGACATGGCTACTCGTCGCCCTGCCCTAAGGTGGGAAAGGTGGTCTGGATGATGATGATGATGATTAATTTTAATGATCTTTGTCGCTCTACAGCAAAAAAATCATAACCTAAGCTAAGAATAAAACTGTCAGTGAAATAAGAGAGAGAGAGAGAGAGAGAGAGAGAGAGAGAGAGAGAGAGAGAGAGAGAGAGAGAGAGAGAATAATGGCGGGAAACAGAAAGGTAGAAAATACAAGGAAGGAGTAGAAATGAGAATGGAAAGAGAAGCTAGAGGGAGAGGAGAAAAAAATAGGAAGATAATCGGACTGATATGATGAAGGGAGAAAAATGAGGGGACAGGGTCAGCTAGCCCATAGGAGAGAGAGAGAGAGAGAGAGAGAGAGAGAGAGAGAGAGAGAGAGAGAGAGAGGACGGAAGAAGATGAGAGAAAGAGAGAGAAGGCGGAAGGACAAATGGGAATGAAAACTAGGGATGATGGAGAGGGGAGTGCGATAGCCAGGTTGTAGGAGGAGGAAGACAGGCTACTACGAGTAGTCTCACCAATCTAAAACCAAGGTTTGGGTGGGGTCTGGCGCTGGGTGCAGCCATGCCATACTTCGTGAACGAGCGATGAGTAGATTCTGTTATATATGTAATAGGCATCACAGATAGGTACACACATACTAATACAATATAAACGTAAGTATTCTAGCATATCAAAGGAAGGTAAACTTGTAATGCATATGGCTCTTGTACATCAATAAAGAAACGTGGCATACATATTTTACAGTGTTGCTGAAAAAAAAATGTAGTTACTTTTACCGACTTTCACGGTAGTTCTAAGTTGGGTATGTAATGTAACAATTACGTTTATAATATAATTTGAAGGAATCAGTAGAACATACGCTATTTTCTTAATAGAAAAAAATAAGTTAAAACACTCACGAGCGGCAACATCCAGGCCCATACTAGGAATCATAAATTATATGAGAGAGAGAGAATGCGATTTTTAAATTCATTATTTTGGTTATATTTATAACTTAAATTAGTTTGTCTTTACACACACACACATACACAAACACACACACAAGTGGGTGAAGTCATGTCAGGCCAGGTGGCGAGATGTGAGCGACGAGCTCTAACGGTGTCAGGTCAGCCACTAGCCAATCAGAGTAAAGGAAACAAGGCAACTCTGTACGCCGGGAAATCCCCGGCTGGACTCCACCCAAACCTTGGTTTTAGATTGTTGAGACTGGGAGATGGGACAGAGATCGCTTGGGTACTGGGTGAGGGGAGCGGGAGTGATCGCTAAGGTATATGGAGGGGAGGAGGGGTTATCTACGGTGGATGGAAAGGGAAGATAAATAGTAAAGGTAAAGAGAGCGACGGGAGAAAGATAATTCGGTTGGAGGGAGAGGGGAAAGAGATTGCTAGGTTGTAGAGTGAGGGAAGAGAGGTGACTATAACTTTTCGATCTCATCTGAGCAGAGACGCGTCTTACGCTTTTAATAGATGGCAGCTGATTGGTTGTCCGAGTGCACTGAGTAATTGACGATGCATTTTAAATTATTTTTATTACAAGGACTAGAATATCCGTTTGACGATAAGACTGCCGAAATAAAATATTATACTATTATTGTTACTTGCGCAGATTAAGTTTAAAACTAGTCCTTACAAAGCTTATTAGATTGTTTTGATTCATTTGACATTTTGAACTCTCGAGACAAATCAAAACACGTCCAGATAAAGTTTTACGACTGCCTTGATTTTTTCGCCTCGTGTTAAGGTAAATTAAGGTAAATTATGTCATCACTGCGACAATAAGTAAAATTACGCCCAGTAAAGCATTGGAATTCGAATGAAATATAGCATAGTCCCTGAATTTTGAATAACAGACACGGAGGGAGGGAGGGGAGGAAGTTGGCTTGTTGTGGTGTCGGCTGAGGGATAATTAATAATGACGGTAACACATAACTTCTTCACCCGTGTCTATCAGTCATTTTTCACTGGAATTCCGATATTTTACTAGGTTAGAGTTTACACAGTGTCGCTTTAATGATAATGTACCATAATTTGCCTTAACATGAGGGAAAAAATAAAGGTACACGTAAAATTTTACCCGGACGTAGTTTGATCTTACCCGAGAATTCAAACTTTTAAACATATCTAGGTCATCTGATAAACTTGTTAGGTCCCGTTTTAACTTATTCTACGCAAATAACCATGTATAATATATTATTTGGGCAATCATATCGTCAAACGGTTATTGTATTCCTTATAATAAAGATAATGTAAAATGCGCCGTTAATAATGAATGCACTCGGGCAAAAAAATATCGGTGTCGAGCTTTCACAGGCTTAAGGCTATAAACGGAGTGACAAGGGAGAGAGATCGCTAGGGTGGAGGGAGAGGGGAGAGATACTTAGGAGGAGGGAGAGTAGAGAGATAACTTGGTGGAGGGAAAGGGGAAACAGGTATCTAAGATGGAGGGAGAGTGGAGGAATATATGAAAGGTGTAGGGAGAAGGAGGAGAGATAACTAGGTTGGAGGAAGAGGGGAAAGAGATCGCTAAGATGGAGTGAGAATGAAGAGATACAGGTGAAACAGAGGAAAATGAGATGCGTTGATAAGTAGGGTAATGGGAAACGCATGTGACTGAGTGGATCGTGTAAAGGTTGAGAGGGGAACGGTAGCGAGGACGTGGCAGGGCGAAGGGGCGAAGGGGTCATGCTGGATAAAGAAGTGTGAGGGGATAAATCGGAGTGGTTTTTATTGTGACCAGCCTGGATGAACTCAGATATCAATGTAATCCGTTTATTGTAAAAGAGCCGCGTTGTTTGTTTGATCATCAATCACGCCCAAACCAAGGGGAAGAGACCCACAGACCAATATGTTTTCTGAAAAGAGGTGACCCAAGGATGGTTTAAGGAGGGTCAAAATTCAGATCTGGATCATTTAAGGTCACCGGTGGTGTTCGCCTTCTTGGCCCGGGCAACCCCGGGTGCCCCTACAGCCCAGTTATTGGCAAAGAGACTCACGTGACCTCCAGTTCGGACATCGGTGACGTAAGGTTGACCTCCGAGTTCATTTGAGGTCACCGGTCGGAGGTCATTTGAGGTCACCGGTAATAATAATAAACAAGTGCACACGAATACTGTGCGTTAGTCTGCGAAAGATGAAATTGAAAGTTCCTGGACCTCTTATAATCTCTCTTAAAGTTCCTGGACCTCTTATAATCCCTCTTCAAATGCATAAAAGGTACAAGGTGTTTATGGAGTAGAAAGAAAGACAACTAGAACAAATAGGATTGGAGTGTTTGCCTTTTTAGCCCAGGCAACGCCGAGCATCCCTGCTAGTGGAAGATAAAGTAGACATACAGACATTCCCCAAGCAGTGCGTCATCCTCCTATAGCTTTCACTTAATATGCCATATATATAAATGACTCCCACTCTATATTCATATCTAGTCACGCAAACTGCCGTCAGAGAAGTCACACAAGTGAAATTATTATATTCAGTAGATACAACTGAAATAATAACTGACGTTCACCAGTAGGACGTCTTTTATCTTAGTTTACCCCTACTCTCTGCACATGCTTATATTTAGCCAGAAGGAGTAACTTTGTGGTGATAGGGTTAATAAAAGCTATATCAAATCCCTTCAGGTTGTCAAGTCTCCCTTTAGCAAGTTAAACTCTCTGAGTATGGCAAGACGTCATGGGACTTGAGATATTTACATAACTCTCAAGGAAATACACCCTGTAGTTATGTGTAATTCTAACGCCACTCTTGATGCACATAATTATACTGTTAACTTCTGGAATATACTTTCATCTATAATGGGGTATTCTAGTAACCATCATATGATTTCACAAAACTTTCGAACTTTTTTAAGAGTACACTAAACCCCGAAGGTGCGGTTGCTAAGCAGTATCCTATTTGGTACAGTCTAGTGCGGCGTGTGCCCCTAGGCGATGAACTTGTAAATTTGGTGACTGTAGTCTGTCAGTTAATATCGCATATGTTCACATCGTTTCGATTCTGTTCATGACGAATACTTACTACGGCAAATAAAAACATAACACTTCCACTTTCACATGCATTACATTTCCATCACATCTTATTTCCCATTCGTACTTCGTTAGGATGAGGAAGAAATAAATTTGTCTGTCATTTCCCCAACGACGAAAAGGGTCAGATCAACTAGTAGACATAATACTGAAGAACACAGATATATATTTTCAACCTTATCTCTTCCAAAAGCCTCTCTTTGCGTTACTTAAATCGTATGATTTTAGCCACAGTTAAATACAAAGGATGTTATATTAGCAATGGAGTTAAAACATCATTATCATCACAACCATCATTATCATCATCAACATGCTACTAAAACACCTAATAATCTTCTACACACGTCCCGAGTTGGTAGTACTAACCAATGCCACCCTTACCCCATCACTGTTATCACTATCATCATAGTGATATAAATTGTATCATCAACTATGGGCCAGTATTTCTGAAAAGTGTAGGCCTAGTTCATTAAACCATAAAGAAGGGAGGCAGATCCGGCGAACCTCCTTCTCACAAAGCCTCAGTGGTTATATGCCTTAAAGATCCTTAGGCAGTCGATAGGTGTAATGTAAATAGAAGTTAGCTAAAACGAAACGGCATTACCATCATTACAAGATGTTAACTGTACAGCGACTACATCAGTTCTAGCCCAGTATACAGTTAGTATACTACCACCTATTTACCACCATTATAGCAGCTGTCATTGAATTATCAGTAAAACAATAAAATCAGGTTTGTATCACAATACTGTAACCGTAAATATTATAGTCTGTCTGTGTTGTGCTGCCTACTTCTTCCCTTACCTATATCAATCTTTTTCTGTGTCTGCCTTCCTCTCTTCTTATTTCTTCTATCCTTTCTGCCATTTTTAATATTCTTCTTTCCTCCTCAGACAAATCTACACAGTGACAATCTAAATTGTTTCCTATAAACCAGGTTACAATTTACAATGGTGGGTGGTAATCATATAGCAAAAAAATGGGGTGATAAGGAGCGTACTACAGTGTCCGGATTAAATGGGTGGAGAGGCGCACATGCATTGTCCATCCGGAACCAAATCTCCACTCTTCTCCACGCCTCGTTGGCGAAGCACAGTCTGCTGCAAGGAAACATTAGTTTACCTCACAAGATGGCCCTACAGTAGTGGGTGTTTGTCTGTGGTTAATGGGTTTCCTTTACCATACAGAACGAGGTTACCCAGCAACAACAACATAAATCAGTACCACAGCTGCCATCACAGTCACCACAGTGCTTCTACAACCGGGACCACTTATGGTACTACAGTCAAGGCTAATTACCACAACATTCACTGTCTCCATGACCACCTGGATCCAAAATTAATAGCGGCTAATATCTATTACTGTAGCACGTTTGTTCTACCCTTACGAAGACCTATAACCCGGCAAATATCAGCTAGTAGCCAGATACAGTTGACACTGTTTTTAACTTCAGCTAATTTTGATTATTCACTGCATTAACTAAATTATCCAAATATTACAAAATATATCTGTGTTGTCTATTGCTCCCACAATGCTTCTTCAGAACCCAATGTATTTGACTCCATATCCACACAGTTGACTAACTTCAACCTCACCCTTAGCACTAATATTACCATTCTGGTTGATTTTAATGTACACCAACAGATATATATAAACCTGCTATACGTCAAATGGCTGGTTGGCGAAACCTGGTAACGTGCCATAGAAAAGCGTAGAATTCTATGAATGAACTTCAACACTTGTAACGGTGATCCTGATTGGCTTAGCTAATGGTGCAGTTATTATGGAAAAAAAATAATCGTCGATAAATATGCATGCACATATATGTTAAATACTTATTTGCCCTTCTGCTCCTCAAAAGCTTTTTTTTTTTTTTTTTAAGTGTAATAGAATTTAATTAAAGAGAAAATATACCAAATTTGGCAGTAGCTTACATCCAGGCTTACCACACGATATCCTAAGGCCAGCATGAATATAATATTTGGTCATTGGAATTTAAGACATCCTAATGAAAGAGTCCTTCACATTACGTACATTAATATATTCTTATTCTTAAAACAACGGCTGTCATAATATAATGAAGGTAGCTAACTGAAATGAAACAGTGAAAACAGTTTATCATCATGCTTTGCCACCTCCATCACAGCAGGTCGGAGGCCAGTCGAGTCAGGGTGACCAACTTTAACATTCCATGTCACCTTCACATACGATACACTTCTATAATTATTAAACATAATTTATTAGTTAGCGACCACATTATGTCTCCCACAGTACAGAGAAGGTTACTGTGCGGTGCGACAAGTTTTAAGATGAAGGATTGCAGGTTAACATGGGCGTCCGGAGGGGGGGGGGGCAAGGGCGGGCAGTGCCCTCCCCCCCTCCTGGAATTCCAAAGTTCTTGTTCAAGGATGATTGAGTGATTTGAGTCGATTCATGCATTCTGGCACTTAATGCATTTGATGTAAGTCATGTAACGCATGTAAGTA
The DNA here is from genome assembly GCF_032717465.1 of Coenobita brevimanus. Lineage (NCBI taxonomy): Eukaryota > Metazoa > Arthropoda > Malacostraca > Decapoda > Coenobitidae > Coenobita > Coenobita brevimanus. The sequence goes on along the minus strand of NC_137025.1, from coordinate 38,645,826 downwards.
TATGCCTATGCTTATTTGGAGTGTGTATTTTCATATAACCCCACATTAATGTATAATTTCTTTTATTTTGCCCTCCCTTACAAAAAATCCTGCGGACGCCCCTGCAGGTTAATGAAACAACCACTTTAGTTTTGTCTTTACATAGCTTTCATCGACACATGCCAGTAAAATTAGAGTTTATATTTTATCGATTGGAGAATTACTGATATTTTCCACCAAATATTCCCTGTTACATATCACACGGGCTATAATAGCAATATTGCATAGAGATGAATCACTTCTAACGAGGGCTCAAGCAGCCTTACACCTCACAGTAACAGTCTCTGTATTATGGGAGATATAATGAGGTCGCTGACTAATAAATTTAGCTTTACTATAGAAGCATATCGTGTGTCTAGGTGATACGGGATGTAATAGTTGGTCATCCTGACTCGGCTGGCTTCCGAGCTGCTGTGGTGAAGGTGGCAAAGCAGGATGGTACACAGTTGTTACTGATCAAGTTCAGTTAGTTACCTTCATTATAACACGGCAGCCGTTGCTTTAACAAAAGGACTATTACTGTGAAGGACATTTTCAGTAAGACGTTTATATTTCTAATGACCAAATAGTGTATTCATGCTGAGCTTACAATTTCGTGTGGTAAGCCTGGGAGTAAGGTACGCCAAATCTAGTCTGCTTTCTTTCTAATAAAATTCCATCACACATTTAAGAAAAAAAAGCATGTGACGAGCACTAGTACAAATACATAAGATAAATGTGCATACATAGTTGTCAATGATTATTGCTTGTTTCTGTAATAAATACACTATAAAATACAGCAGCCAACCAGGATCTCCCTAACAAGTGATGCAGGTCATTCATAGAATTTTACTATTTACTGTGGCAGTTGCCAGATATCGCCAAACAACCACTTGACGTTGAGCAGGTTCATACATCCGTCGGTGTACATACTGTAGAATGGTTATTGCATTTTGCCAGGACTGAAGATACTGCTCTAGAATGCGAGTTGTTTACAAAATCATTATATCTCACGCAGTTGGGAAAGCAACCAACCAGAATACCGGATAATCCTGACCATAACACCAGTCTCTTGGATCTGATCCTGAAAAATAATCCAGATCAGCACAGGATAGAAGTATTGACATCACTTGGAACCTTCGACTACAATCTCATCAATGCCTCATTAGCCAGTTCAGCCAAACCTCCCCGTTTCGAATGGTACTTTGATTGGGCAGATTAAGATAAATTTGGAAATTATCTTGCTGACATTCCGTGACAGTTTTTCTTCTCTAGTGATATCAATTCTACCCAGTCCCACATTAATGGCTTAATACCAACTGGTACGGGATTGTTCATACCAAGTCAACAGTTCACTAAAAGGTCGGACTACCCCAAATGGTTTGATAGCAAATATGCCACAGCAACGGTCCAAAAGTCATTAGCGAGTAACTCTGACTTAAAATCAGAACATCAGAATCGCTCAGTCAATTTAAAATTGCCAGAAACCATGTAAAAGCAGTAAAAATGTCGCTAAATCAAACGTTCTACACAACGAAGCATCTATATCATTAAACAGTCCTAACGACAACAGAATATTCTAGCCAACTCTCAGTTCTTTCAGTAATAACTTTAACAAGTCATAACCCATTTCCTCACTAAATTCTTCAGATGGTCACATTGCAAATGACCAGCGTGCTAAAGCGAATATCCTTACTAGCACATTTGCCAGAAATTCTTCCTTACAGGAAGTCAGTAAGAACGTCCTTTTTCTAAACCTTACTCTCCCGAGACTGCTCCACTTATGTTTAGAGTAGATACACAAAACCCATCGTGGACAACTTATCAACCAACAAAGCTCCAGGCCCTGATGGGCTTCCACCATTTTGTTCTTAAATGTTCCCCAGAACTTGCCTCTGCTCTAGCTAAATTATTCAGACTATGCATACATACTTCTTCATTCCCTACTGCTTGGAAAGAAGCCAATATCCACCCAATTCCGAAGAAAGGAAGTTCCTCTGACCCCTCTGATTACAGACCAATATCGACACAAAAATATCGATCGGTGCGTACCCAGGATACAGGTATCGCATTACTGCTTGTCTTTGCACACACATAACCTTATTTACTATCTCATACGTAAAACCCATTTCTCACCGCTAGGAAACACAGACCCCATTTATTCCTCTCTCTCTCTCTCTCTCTCTCTCTTTCTCTCTCTCTCTCTCTCTCTCTCTCTCTCTCTCTCTCTCTCTCTCTCCTTTTACAACACAAATAACACAGCAACACCCCAACTCATCATGCGAGGTCATTCGGTATCCGGCCATCTCGGTGCCAGTAATACTCCCGGACCGTGTTCAATATCAGGTCATTTTCCTGCCCTTGTTCTCGCCGTCTAAGCGCCAAATGCACGACAGTTTGTTTTTCTGTGCTTTTTATTTTCCGACCGAAATTACGACTGGTGCCGCTTGGTGGAGGGGAGGGAAGAGCCACTGTGCCTGTATTTTTTTTTTTTTTTTATCAATTGTACGATGACTTGTGTGGTTTACCTACAAGACTACTGTATTTTTATTTGTATTCCTGCGTTGTACAGACAATTTTGTTCAACTCAGGAAAGGTGCACTGGAGTGAAGTGTTCAAATGATGGTAGTCTCTATGTATTGCCAGACGCTCCAATCCCGCAAGGGGCGGCTACAAACAAATCTCCTCCATGTCGCCTTGTCCTGGAAGTTTACAGGATAAAGTGTTTGAAAGGGTAAAACAGGGGAGAAAGGCTGCTGGTTCTTTGAAAGCAGTGATAAGGAACAGGGAAATAAACATGGATGTAAAAATGTCGCTGCATGACAGTACTGTAATACCAGCTCTAACGAATGAAAGTGAAGCTTGGACCTTGTTGAAAGGACACAAGTCAAGAATGAGAGCAGTGGAAATGGGTTATTTGCGAGGAGCATGTGGAGTCACATGGGGAGACAGACAGACAAATGAGGAAGTGAAGGAGCGTTGTGGCGTTGAGGTGGATGTGATAGAAAGCTTTAGGAGAAATACACTGAGGTGGTTTGGCCAAATGGAGAGGATGGAGAGCGAGAGACTAACGAGGAATATGTATGTGAGTGAGGTGGAGGGGCGAGAGGGAGGGTGAGGCCGAGAATGAGCTGCAGGGATGGAGTGGAGAGGCATTTGAGAGGTGTGTGAGCTGGGTGGCAGAGTGTGAAATGATGATAATCTGTAACTTTTTACCAATAGAGTGAGCTTTGGGAGCGCGTGACGAACGAGCGAGAGTTTATGTACATACACATATCATCATAATTTTATCTCAGTGTAAACGTTCAACATTTCTGGTGAGGTAGTTGAACAATAACAGAAAAATAATTGAGCTAAATTATTTACTTAATCCCGTATTGCTGATTTCATCCCATAAACATAAAAAAAAAACAGTCAGGTAAAATTGTGAGCGTAATATCCAATATATGATTTTAGAATTCATTAATAAAAAATCAGAGTGTTACATCAGGAATTATTTTTAGAATCGATTTCATAGTGGAGCATGCCAGTTGAACCCCACAGTACATTCCTTTGGATAGCTAGGATTCCAAGGGGTTCTTTGTCTCACGAGTAAATATACAGCTAAAAACAAAATGTACTGAATGTATCAAATACCTGCTGAAAGAATCTTTTCTTCATCTGACATTCGAAAATGTATTAGCCTTTGAAAACCATCGCGGTCGCGCTGTTACCCGCTGTATGGTGTCGGGCCGGGCCAGGTCGTGTCGGGCCACTCATTTCTCAGCTGAACACTAAACATCGCTTTGCTCGCTGCGCTCGCTCGCTGGTAACGGGTACAAATCTACCCACATAACTACGTAGTTCACTCACTTCATAACAGTTCTCTGATCTTTTACTCCTAGTGCCAGTCAAGTTGTGGACTACAACAAGATATTATATATTCAGAGTATCACTGCGCTTAGATGGCTGGTACTCTAATCAATATATATATCTATATCTATCTATCTGTCTATCAATTTATCTATCTAACTATACATATATATATATATATATATATATATTTATATATATATATATATATATATACATATATATATATATATATATATATATTTATATATACTGTATATCCCATTGGAGCCCAATGTCCAGAGTATTAGACAGAACTCGGAATTTTAAAATCTTAATAAAGTAGGGAACCCCCGGGTAGAGACCTATGAGCTTCGCGACTCTAAGCCGATAGGCGGAGGGCGGTACGGTTAGCACCCTCCCAGTGCAATGTCGTTCCCAGCAACTCTGGGATCGAATGGGATATATAGATAGATAGATAGATAGATAGATAGATAGATAGATATAGATATAGATAGACAGATATATAGATTGATTGATGGATAGATAGACAGATAGATAGACAGACACATAGATAGATAGATATAGATATAGATATAGTTATATACTCTCTCTCTCTCTATGTATATAATGTTTAACGAGCCACACGAAGGCATCGAGATATCTATCTATCTATATATCTATCTATCTGTCTATCTATCTATCTATCTATCTATCTATCTATCTATATATATATATATATATATATATATATATATATATATATATATATATATATATATATATATATATATATATATATATATACTTTTAAAGAATTATTCATTAGGACGATATTAGAATTAAACCCGTAGCTTCAGAAAATCTACTTATAATTCAGTGGACTCTGAGGAAAATGTGTAGTCTGTAGATCGGAAATTGTCAGGTGTTATCATGTTAGATGTTATCATCATCATCATCATCATACCATTTCATTATAAAATAGGTTGACGTAGGGTTTAAAAATAACGAAAGACAAAGCACGAAAGAGGGAGAATTATTCAGAATGCTCAGCGAAACGGGACAGACCCTGAATCACATACCTCTCAAGCCCCCGGAATCTTTGTTACACGTCGCAGGACTAACCATTTGCACACATAGTTCCGATGTTTTCTTTATACATGCCCTACACTAACAGTCAGTGTGTAGAGGAGTAACTTTAGATAAAATAGTATCAGACTCTTGTTTTCGGTACTCTATCAATAATTCATCCAACCAACTGATCTCCTGTCAGTTTCCTAACCCTGTTTGATTGACTTATGCACCTGAGATCAATGGAACGAGTAAGGCGTGCGATGAGCTGCTGCTGATTGACCCCTGAGGATGTCATCGCAACAGACGACAGATAATCGTTGACAGTTAATGTTTAAATACTTTCCTCTTGTGATCCTGGGAATAAACTACTCAGCTCATCAGAAACACAAAAAATATATTTAATCTGTTCTTCTGTTAAACAAGATTACGGTCGGCATGCTTTGAAATAGAATCCAGTGAGACAATATGTATTTTTTTTTTTTTTTATTCATGAGATATACCAGTAACCTGGTATAGTATGCGTAAGAAATTTAAGCTGTAAAGTGAATGAGAGAAATGGAGGGAAAAAGGAAGGAGAAAACTGATAATAATTTACTTAAGTAGAGGAATAAACAGAATGGGAGTGAGGGGGGCCGACGGTTGGATGGCACACGTAATTAGCGGTAAAGCGAGGAGAAAGGAAAGGGATCTGTAGAAATCTAGGATAATGGACCGTCTAAGATACTAAGCCTGAGGAATGATGAGAATAATGAGAGAGAAGGAGAAAGTTTGACGAATGACAGGCGACAACAAAGGGAGAGAACAACGGAATGAAGAAGACAGAACTGGTATATATTAGGAAGGTAGTGAAATAATATGAATATAATACAAAGGCAGGAAAAACTGGAGGAAGTACTGGCTGAATACAGTACTATAATGTGGCATGGGGATGGGAAAATGGAGGGATGGACAGATGGAGAGAAGGCTAAAGAGAATGGATAGAGGATGTGTTATAAAGGAATGGACGGTGTAACAACATACAGCAGAAATGCTGAAAACGATATGAAAAAAAAAAAAAAAAAGTATTGATGATGGCAAGGAAGTAATGGAGAGAGAATTAATGATGGACGAGAGAAATTAGGGCTGAAATGACAGGAGAAAAAGAATGAGGGTAAAATATTAATGGGTAACTTAGAGGAGAACAGAACAGCATGAGAGAGAGAGAGAGAGAGAGAGAGAGAGAGAGAGAGAGAGAGAGAGAGAGAGAGAGAGAGAGAGAGAGAGAGAGAGAGAGAGAGAGAGAAATATGTAATATTATGGTGGGTTGTATTACATCGGAAAAGGGAAATTGTAAATGGAAGATTTTAAAGGGCATGATAATAAGAAAGAAATGTGGAGTGAGGAAGGAGCAAAAAATTTATACAAATGAGAAAGGAATAGAAAATAAATAAATGGGAAAAAGAAACAGAAGGTGGTTATCAAAAGTAAAAGTTGTGAGAATGAGGAAAGCGAGGGCAAACCCAACACCATGACATCACAACCAAAGTTTGTAATCCGCCACAAATCATCACTGAGTAGTTGCGGTCAACCGGACACCCCACACAAGAGTTTACTGTGAAGGCAGAGTACCTCGGTCTCTGTGTAATGTCAGAGCACTTCGTCTCCCCTCTCACCCATAACATTACACTGATGAACAAATATTTATCTTCTGAGGTAAAAGCATATGCTTTAAACTAAGTAATGTATGCTAATTCTGAATACAGTCAGAATTATTCCATCACGTCAGGATTTTTCGTTATGATAATTATCGTATTAAATTATGCTGCCAAGTATTAACTCAGTTAAATAACTGAAATGACGAAATTATTATAAATGTTTTAACTACTATGTACATTGTTTAAGAATGTTACTGAATATGTTTGATTACTCAAAGCATTATTGGGAAATTAACTATGTTCTAAAGTCATTTCTCTCCTAGAATAGCTGTTGGGGTCTACAAATTATATGTGCTTCTTATGCCCATGGAACGTACCGTGAAGACAGTAACCATTGCGTTTAAAGCTTACATGAAAGCAATGGACACATAGCTGGCAGGTACAGTGTGCAATGTAAGCCATCGGTAGATCGGTACATCAAACCAGGCGTAATTAAAAGTGTGTTTTGATTCATGACAGCAATAGCTTCCAGAACAGGTATTACTGAGAGTAGTTTGATGGACAGAACTCTTACTCTAAGCTCAAAACAGGCATTTTCGTTTGGCCACAGGTTTGTAAATTGATGTGTGATTGCAGGTTCAAAGCTAAATTAACCACTCTTGACTATGCTCCATGCAAAGCATCATTGTAAGCTTTGAAGAACTTTCTTGGAAACCACAGTGCATTGCATATTGAGTCAATGGACATTGCTAAAGGCCAACCAGCTATTGGAGTAGTAGGGGTAGGCAGCCCCGGCCAGGGAAGAACTACCGCCAAGGTAACGGGAGACTCAGGGAATAGCGTGGATTCCATTTTCTCTCCTAGGCCTTGGTAGCTGATTACACATCTTTCTGCCTTAAACATCAGAGGGCATCAGGCTGCCATCTTTACACAACACACACATCGACATTATATTACATTACCTTAAACCAGCTATCCTCTCTCCATAAAACACCAATCTTGTCATTACATATCATACACATTTCACAACACACCCCTCCTTTCCCCCCCATAAAAAGAACCATGGCTGCTGCTATACTGGGAATTAGTGCGATGGTTTCTCGGGTGACAACCACCGGCAGGGCTGGGTCGTTTGCACAGGGGCCTCCCGGTCGTCATCAAGCGACTGTGCCACCTCCAGTGTTGCGGCGCCCTAAATTTGCTCGTCAGTGCAGTAAAATTTTCTTTTGCAATGTTAGGGGACTTCACTCCAACATCAACTCTGTTCAAAATTTCCTTCAGTTTGAATCCCCTGATCTGCTATTTCTGATAGAGACACAAGTAAGCTCCACCTCCAATTTAGCTAGATTTAATTTTCCTGGTTATATCTTGATTAAAAATTTCAGACCCAAAGGAGGTGTATGTTGCCTTGCTAAATCAGAAATTGCCCTGGAGGGGATTATTAAATTTAATTGTCCTTATTTTGACTATTCCATATACAAATTAAATTCTTTTGGTAAAATTAAATATTTCTATTGTGTTTGTCGTTCACCTAATGCCCCTCCAGAGCCGAGTTTATTTGACTCTCTGTCTTCACAACTAAGTGTCCTCAGCATTAATACTGCATCAGAAATTACTAGTCTTGGTGATTTAAATGTCCATAATGTTGAATGGCTCACTTATTCAGCCAGAACTGATGACTCTGGTCTTGAATGTGAGCTATTTGCAGACTCATTTAATCTCACCCAGTTAGTCAGTCAACCCACCCGTGTACCAGACAACCCCAATTAAAATCCCCACCTATTGGACTTGTTTCTAACAACCAATTCAGATAATTATAGTGTCGAAGTGAAGTCCCCCCTCGGATCCTCGGATCACTGTCTAACTCAAACAACCAGTTTAACACCTACCGCACCCTCCTGCTCTGAACGGGTCGTGGTGACTAAATGGCACTACGACAGGGCAGACTGGGAGGGACTCCATAATTTTTTCATGGATGCTTCTTGGACCTCCTTTTTCTCCCAAGATGCAAATTCCACATTGGGCCACATACAGGATTTCATTAAAATAGACATGGAAACATTCATTCCCCATCTTAGTTACAGAAAAGATGTATTTCTCCTAAATGGTTTGACCACAATTGTGCTAGAGTAACAGAACATAAAACAATAGCCTATAACACTTACACAAGGACCAAAACAAAAGAAGCCTTTAACTATTATAAAAATATCAGAAACCATGCTAAAACTATCATCAATCTTTCTAAATCAAACTTTCTGCATAGACCGGCTAACAAACTACTAAACAACCCAAATGATAACATAATATTCTGGTCAACCCTTAATTCATTCAAAACTAACTTCACTACCTCCTCTTCCATTTCCACCTTTACAGTCCCCCCAATGGAAATCATGTATGTTGTGGAAAAGCCAAACTTCTTGTTGACAATTTTTCAACAAACTCAACCCTAAATACAGAAAATCAAAGTATTCCTGTACCTGATTTTGATTCCCCTCAAATACCTTCTTTCATAATTCACACCAGATAGGTACAAGCTGTATTACAGAATCTCTCAGCAGACAAAGCTACTGGTCCAGATGAAATTCTTTCAATAGTACTTAAATTTGCTCCTTAGTGTTGGCTCCTGTATTGGCAAATTTTTCCGCTTATGCATCCGTACCGGTACCTCAAGTTTTCCAGCCTCTTGGAAAGAAGCAAATATCCATTCTGTTCCTAAAAAGGGGGTAACTTCTGATCCATCAAACTATAGACCAGTTGCAATAACTTCCATTCTTGGCAAAGTTTTTGAGACGCTAATTAACAAACACATAATCAAGCATCTAGAAATCAATAAATTAATCGATGTTCGAAAGTATGGATTTAGACAAGAACGTTCAAATGTAGACATTCTTTGCCTTCTTACCCATCAGATTAACAAAACAACAGACCAACATGGTGAAACACACACAATAGCACTTGATATATCAAAAGCATTTGACATAGTATGGCACCGGGCCTTATTGTCTGAGATGTCACACTATGGTCTTGCATCACTGGTTCCTCTAATTTCTTCTTACCTTCATAATAGAAAAATACGGGTCATGGTAGATGGTATTTATTCTCAGTTTCATTCCATAAATGCTGACGTACCTCAGGGATCAGTTTTGACGCCAAATGATGTCAATATTCCCATATCCACTACAATTGATATCCTAGGTGTTACTCTAAACCCCAACCTAAGCTGGACAGCTTATGTTAAATCCCTTGCTAAAGATGCTTCCAAAAAATTGGGACTTATGTACAGAGTTCGTGAGTTCTTCACTGACGAACAGATGGCCACAATATACAAAAGTCATGTGCGTTCTCAGATCGAATACTGTTCACCACTGTGGAGTGGATGAGGAGCGGTTGCACTGAGACAGTTGGACAAAATTCAAAATAAAGCCATTAGATTAATCAATAATCCTGCCATCACGCAAGACCTTCCTCCATTATCAGTACGTGGAGATGTTGCTTCATTAGCATTATTTTATAGATATTTTTACCGTAAGTGTTCAGACGAACTGGCTTCAATTGTTCCTCCCCTTCACATTTTCTCCCGAAATACTCGGGCAGCTGGGAGCGCCCATGAATTCACACTCTCTCCCCCGCAATGCAGAACCTCTGCTTATCAAAATTCATTTATCCCCAGAACTACTACTCTCTGGAATTCACTTCCTGGGAGTTGTTTCCCACAGACATTTGATCCACTTCAGTTCAAGTCCAGTTGTTATGGGTATTTTATGAATGAAGGATGCCTTTAGGCACATGGACTTATTTCTTTCCCATTGTTTTTCCTTTCTCCATTCATTATCAAAAAAAAAAAAAAAGAATATAATGTCATGTAAAATACACTTAATGCATTACAACCTTAATTTCTTTCCACCTAACAGGATGTGATAAGAAATGAACAGCGTAATGAGAGATTCCACCAAGATATTTCACTGAGCGTACCCAGATATTAATGTCGGTTTCACTCAGACATGGTGGGTGATTGCTCTTGGCTTCTATAGCATAAGATGATTTTCATAAACAAGTGCACGATTAACTATCACAGACATGTTAATCACATCCCAACATTGCTGACGCTGAATACATTGATTTTTTCTTTTTCCTTCTGTGACTTGCCCGTGGTCTTAACTTGCGTAATACTCATTATATATTTAGAGGTTGGTAAGTGGTAATCCAAGCAGAATATGAAATTAATTACTAAGTACTACTGTTAAGTGTACAAGTGACTGCATACATACATATATATCTATATATCTATTTCCATATCTATATCTATATCTATCTATCTGTCTATCTATATCTATCTATCTATCTATATATATATATTTATCTATCTATCTATCTATCTATCTATCTATCTATCTATCTATCTATATATATATATATATATATATATATATATATGTGTGTGTGTGTGTGTGTGTGTGTGTATGTGTATTTATAAAATCTTAAATTCAGTGATGAATATCATTAATACATATAAATAACTTGCGAACCTTATGTGCTGGCTAAAATATGACATCAGATTAGAAATCAGCTGCCTGTATATAGTCAAGAACACTTGCTTTGTTCTTAGTAGGATAAAGTTTTCTTTGTACAGTATTATCAGTGGGATCTATTTGTTTGCCTGTGGAACTGGAGGCTTTCCTCTCTCACATGAAACTGTTATTATGAGTCCGACTTGATAAATCTTCTGTTATGAGCTTAATTACTTCATTTTCTCTTTTCCACCTTTCTTCATTATGTTTACAAATCCTTCATACAATGAAGGTTACCATTCATTACAGGTTTATTAATCTGTTTATCCAAATTCGTTCTTAATTTGTATCAATGAAAGGTTGATGGTTATGTATTTATCAACACGTTAGCATCTTTTACATGTAGTTTTCAACTACGCATTCAACGTCAAGCATCAGTGCTCTTGGAGGCAATTCGTAGAGAAGTCCAGTCAAATAATGCCATATAGTCACCGAACCAGGAAAAAAAATCACAAAAGAAATGGTTTCACTTGCATGATGTTAAAATACACCCCAACAATACCAGGAAAAAATTAAACATTAGTATACCTTTGGGAAATGTCCCCAGATTGCATTATAATTCAAAATAGGTTCTGCTTTTGAAGGAAAACACATTCTTGGCTGTAACTTCCTTAGTACTCGTCCAAATCAGTCCATTTAAGTTCCTAATCCTTTGTTTTGAAGGTCAAGGAACATTTTTAGGCCATTAGATTTTATCACAGACCCCTTCTTATATGGGAAACATGCAAATTAGGATACACGATTGTTAAAAAGGATTTTCTACATAGATTTGTAACAATAATCGCTTATTATTCACCCATATTAGTTCATCTAAGTTCCTAGTCCGTTGCAACAACATGCTTTCTTATCTTTTCAGGTCTGATTTTTGCAGTGATGGATGACGAAAACTGCATTATCTGCAAGGAAGCCCTTATAGATGGGAGGCCATATAATATTTCTTGGTTAGAAGGAATGTGTTATGGACTCCATCAAGTCAGTGAGGAACGTGGAGATGACATCCAGTGTGTTCCTGGCCAACATGTTCATGAGGCCTGTCGGTTGGCATGACGCATAGCCCAGGATAAAAAAGAAAGCCTAAGTCCCTGCCGCCGAATATGAAACCTGTCTTCTGCGATCAAAGGTGCAACAGTTTGACTTTAGGAAACACTGCCTATTTTGTGGACAGACAGAAAATTATGAAGGGAAAGAAAGAGGGCAGGATGTTTTCCCAGTGCACACTGTAGACTTTAAAGCTGCAGTTGGAAAAATATGCGGCGACTGGAAAGATAGATGGTCAGAAACAGCGGCTGGTAAAATATCATTTACGCAAGACCTGCCTGCAGGAGACGCCATCTATCATCAAGCATGCAATGTCAACTTTAGAAATGGAAAGCAGATCCCACTGAAGCATAGTAGTGAAAACACCCAAAGGAAGCAACTGAAACATGGGAAACCTGAGGACTCATTGAAATACTATGCCCTTCTTAAGGATGCTCAGTTTCTCGAGGAAAACGATGATGAACAATTGACACTGGGCGATCTTTGTGATAAAATGCAGGAATATCTCGATGGTACAGGAATAGAGCCATATAGCAACAAACAGACAAAGGCAAAGCTCCTTGAAGTCTTTGGTGAATCACTCATCATTAGTGAGATGAACGGCAAACCAAATGTAGTGACATTTCGTAAAACTGCCGAGTCCATCCTGTTTGATTTTTACAAAGACCCTAGAAAAGACAACTCCTATGATGAAACGCTGCGAATTGTGGAAACAGCTGCCAATCTGATAAAGAGTGACATTAGGGCAGGTGACTTATCTAGCGAATTCTATCCAAGTCGAGATCAGATGTCTGCTGCACATGAGGGAATCAGCTTCCTGCCACCATCACTTCAGAGCTTCTTGCGAGTGCTGTTTTTTTGGAGAAGACATCGATGATAAACTGGCTTCCATAGGACAAGCCATTATGCAAGCCACTCGACCAAGGATCATCCTTGCACCACTACAACTAGGACTTGAACAAGTGCTGATGAGGAGACTAAAGACAAGCCAGGGGAAGAGGAATGATAGAGATGCAGCGATTAGTCTGGATCACGCCAATGCCAGCATGTGCGGACATGAACCAAGTGATGCAAGGATATACAAGAATCAACTTTGAAACTAGAAAACAACACAAAGACACCAGCAGTGCTAGACAGTTAACGGATGTCAAAGACACATTCGTGCTTCTTGAGACACTCAAGGAATAGAATCCCTTTGCACCTGATCCCTCTCTACACAGCATTGCTAATGGTGTCCTTGCAACAACATCTGTGAATGTTGACCTAGCAAAACAGGTTGGAATGGGAATACTGAATGCAATGAAAAGAGAACCTGTGTAGGACTACATATTCCGATGCAATGATAAGTCTATAACTCTGGCATGCCAGCAATCAGTATCTATTCATGGTGAAACAGTATAAGTTGACCTACAGCTGCTATTCCAGAGACTTACAGTGTTTGCCATTGACAAACAAGAAGATCTGAAGTTTGTGTTTGAGTATGAACTATGCAGTTATCCTCCAGCTTTATTTGATTCGTCAGCTATGCCAAGACAGGCCAACAAACCAGTCCTTGCAGATGCCATGTGGGAACTATGCCAGAAGGATCATGCTCACACAAATGGTCAGTCAGCAGAATATACAACTGATCCTCAACAGAGAGAACAGTCCTTGAACAACAGTAGAATATACATACTGGATGGTGGTGCACTACTGCAGCGTGTACCTTGGGAACGTGGCTTAGATTTCCAAAGTCTTTGTCAGCTATATGTTGACTATGTCACCAAGAGATATCAGGGTGTAACAATTGTCTTGGATGGGTATAAAGATGGACCATCTATAAAGGATGCTACTCACCAGAGGAGAACGGGATCCAAACTTGGGGCAACGGTCAACTTAATGGCCAGGACGGTAAATAACCTCAAGAAGGATGAATTCCTTGCCGACAAGAGGAACAGACAAAGGTTCATTAGCCTCCTTAGTGAATCCCTTGTGAAAGCTGGATGCAAAACAGTTCATGCAAATGGTGATGTTGATGTTCTGATAGCGCAAACTGCGGTTGTGGCAGCGAAGACAAGCGATACTGTGGTGGTGGGTGATGACACTGACCTTCTTGTGCTCCTCTGTTTTCATTCAGATATGGCAGCACATGAATTGTATTTCGTCCCAGAGCCAAAGAAGACCTCAGCCAAACAATGTGCCCGGGACATCAAGAGTACTAAATCAGTGTTAGGCCTCAATATCTGCTCAAGACTCTTGTTTATACATGCAAAACTTGGATGCAACACCACATCTCAGCCATTTGGCACCGGAAAAGGTGCAGCACTGAAAATGGCTGTCAAAAGTTCATACTTTGCAGAACTTGCAGATGAATTTGGCAAGCAATATCTACCCAAAGAGGACATCAGACAACTAGGAGAGAAGGCATTTGTTGTCTTATATAATGGCTCTGAGGATGAAGGACTGGACAGCTTACGATACAGGCGATTTTGTAAAAAGGATGCCAAAAGCTCGAACTATGATCAACCTCAGAGTTTGCCACCGACATCAGCTTCAGCACAGTATCACAGTCTGAGAGTCGATTTTCGGATCTGATAATGGAAGGACAGTTCTGGCGCTCTGGAACCAGTTAACTATGGATGAAAAAAAAAAAAAAGAAAAAAAAAAGATTTTCTTCCAATTACAACAGACATGGACCCAGCCCCCAAAGAACTTCTGGAGATTGTGCATTAGGATGTAGTACCAGATGATGCACTTGTTGGGCACAAGGACTGGAGTGCACAATAGCATGCGGACAGTGCAAAGGTGAAAGCTGCACGAATTCCCCAAAACCAGACCTGGAACAGGATGATGGATCACAAGGGGACTCTGCAGAACATGTGTAGATCTTCATGGAAGAGTGAATCGAACTTTGTATGATCGTCATACTTGTGTGACATACCTCTGTCAAACTCAGATCCTGTACACGTGGCGAGATGTTAGCAGAAGTAATATATTTCGAGGAGTAATAAGAATGCTATTGCTTTTTATCAGTTTTTCCATAATTGAGGGTCCTAATTTACATATTTCCCATATAAAAAGTGGTTTGTAATAAAATCTATTGGCCTAATAATGTTCCTCGACCTTCAGAACATAGGGTTAGGGACTTGAATGAACTGATTTGCGTGAGTAAAAGGAAGTTACAGCAAAAAATGAGCTTTCCATCAATAGTGGAACCTAATTTGCATAATAATGCAGTTTTGAGGCAATTCCCCCAGGTGTCATTTTTTTCTGGTATTGTTGGGGTGTATCTAGACATCATGCAAGTGAAACTATTTCTTTTGCAATTTTTTCCGGGTTCAGCTTCACAACTCAAGCGTGATTCTCCTTCACGGACACTACTCGTCACGGCATAGGCGGCGACACTAACCAGGGCAACATGTTGGCAACTGTTTCCCTCATCTCACACTCCCTGTCTCCTTGTGCATCTCCTCCATGTGCCACTACTGCCACTGCCTTCCTGCAGTGTCACCAAAGCTAGTAAATTTGGTTAAGACGTGGTTTTGTGGTCCTGTTGCTGCTACATCCGTTACAAGAATAGGCAAAAAAAGAGGGTGCAACTTTCGTGTCTCACAATAGCCTGAAGGTCCGTCCTCACGATCAATGGACATGCAGCTTTGTACTAATAAAAAAAGTTGTTGAAAATAATCGAGTAAATGTCTATCTATCAATCTACTGCCAGACGTCCTAATCCAGTACGGGATGGCCACAAACAAATCGCCTCCACGTCGCCCTGTCCCCGCCATTTCACTGCCCTGCTCCCAACTCACACACCCCTCTCTCATATACCTCTCCACTCCATGTAATCTATATTATAATGATCTGATTTCTGTATGTTTGTTGGTTGGTTTGTTACTTTAACACAGCAGAAACCGAGCATCGCAGAGCAATTTTTGTTAGAGCAAGGTACGGTTAAAATACTCTAACCTGAAGAATAAAACATTTGCCAGTCCAACGTGTCTTTGACATTGCCTTATGCATTTGACTTCTGACTGACTGCTTTCAGACTCGAAGTGCTTCATCCTTACCTCACCCTAAGCCCACCCACTCAGTTTGCTTCAAAGCTAGCTTTACACTGTGACGCTGACTTTTGACGTTCTTCTGGAAATACAGTAATTTCATTCTCGGCTAACTCTAAATCCTCCCACCAAGTTTCAGTCAACTCCCCTCGCGTCTACTTGAATTAAAGGGGGCGAACATTTAACCTCCCCATGTGACCTTTACCTCAGACTGATTGTTCTTAGAGCTGAATAAAGTCACCCTTTCTCATGCCTTACTTCCACCAAATCTAGAAATAATCCAAACAGAGCTGTCTGAGCTGACCTTGCCCATGTCTTATGGCCTATGACCTTCTTCAGCCAATAACTAGTCATCTGTTCCACTGATGGTTCTAAATCAGTATATCAAACGTTGTTCAGTTCTATCCAACACTTTATCCAATAATTCACCAACAGACAGAATGGCAGATAAACTAGACCAAACACATATCTCCTTTGCGCTTTAGCGTGTGGGTGTAATAATGACACCAATTTCACTAGTGACTGACACCACAGCAGCAGCAAATGTACGGAAACTACATTCTCAGTGGCGGTCAAAACAGCACCTACTAGATCTATCACAATTGAGGAAGTCACCTTTACTGTGTCTTCGGTGTGAACATGGGCTGGTAGATTATAATGGACATCACTTGCGATTTTGGCTGACCGTGGTTCCATCCTGAATACACCTTCGTCTGCTGCTGTTGCATCATTCTATCCATTTTTAAACTGAGTATTGCCTTCATCAAACTGAAGACAGGGCAACTCTGACATAAACTTCAGTAATTGTAGGTTGACATCTACGCACAGTGCTTTGCCTCTCATTTTTGCTCTATGAAGGCTGGCTCAGGATTTGTGCAGCTGTTGCGGATTTTTTTACCATCTTTATTAATTCATATACTATAACACAGATGATGTTATTGCAGAAAATACAAAATAATTAGAGTGCGGTGTGATGAGGTAGAAAATTTATAGGTGGCACTCACATCCCGACGAGATGTTCTCCCGCATCTGGCCTGATCAGCTGACGGTGTCAGGTGCGGAGAAGGGGGTGGATCCATTATGATGTGGTAGGGGTAAACCAACTTTGCTGTTGGGCCTTGCTGTGGATGTCACTGGGTTGCACTGCACAATTCTCCCTCGTGCGGTGCAGTGCAGTGAGGAGTGGTCCCTTCTCCCCTTACAGGCTAAGATACAAGTAGGTGTGTGTGTGTGTGTGTGTGTGTGTGTGTGTGTGTGTGTGTGTGTGTGTGTGTGTGTGTGTGTGTGTGTGTGTGTGTGTGTGTGTGTGTGTGTGTGTGTGTGTGTGTGTGTGTGTGTGTGTGTGTGTGTGTGTGTGTGTGTGTGTGTGTGTGTGTGTGTGTGTGTGTGTGTGTGTGTGTGTGTGTGTGTGTGTGTGTGTGTGTGTGTGTGTGTGTGTGTGTGTGTGTGTGTGTGTGTGTGTGTGTGTGTGTGTGTGTGTGTGTGTGTGTGTGTGTGTGTGTGTGTGTGTGTGTGTGTGTGTGTGTGTGTGTGTGTGTGTGTGTGTGTGTGTGTGTGTGTGTGTGTGTGTGTGTGTGTGTGTGTGTGTGTGTGTGTGTGTGTGTGTGTGTGTGTGTGTGTGTGTGTGTGTGTGTGTGTGTGTGTGTGTGTGTGTGTGTGTGTGTGTGTGTGTGTGTGTGTGTGTGTGTGTGTGTGTGTGTGTGTGTGTGTGTGTGTGTGTGTGTGTGTGTGTGTGTGTGTGTGTGTGTGTGTGTGTGTGTGTGTGTGTGTAATTTGGTGAGTGTGTCGGCCTGTCTCTGTTCCCCTCCTTTAGGGGAAAAAAGCCTAGGTATATAAAATTAGCATAAACCTCACAGAACAAATTAACAGAGATAATCAGTATAAGGAATACAGATATTTACGCTTAAAAAAATATTCATTATGAAAATAATAGACTTCAAAAACAGTGAAGCAACATGACGACAGCAATCATACAGTGGGAATAAGATTAAAATATCTCGAGATACCTGACTCTTCCTGGTCCCCACCGCAGGGAAGTAACCCAAAGCAAAACAAAACAGTTCACCAGGATATCTTAATGAAACAAGACAAAAAATGAAGACGCACTATTAACCCGTCACGTCCCGAGCCTTTCCGCACCTATGACATCCCCCAGTCCCGAGCCTTTTTGGAAAAAATTTTTTTCTTATGAAACTTCCGCTTAGGTCGAGAAACTATGGAAAATCTTGAAGAAAGTTGTCTCTGCAGTCTATAAGTGGTCTATACAGGTGCGGTTTCCCCCCGCAGGTATCGTATTCTGTAATGGGCTGGATATGCGTAAACGTTTTCTATGGTAAGGAGTAATGGGACAAACAACACACAACACCTCTACATTTATTGAATTTGTACTAATAAACAATAACAGTAACAATATAATGGATTTCAGACACATATATAGGAAAAATAAGCATTGTACCATCGCGCGAGCATAGCGAGTTAGGTCCGAGTCGTATCATGCTATCTGCTAATTTTCTGTTATGAGTCTACCGATCATTTTTTCTACTTGTATACTTCTGTTTCAATGACAATTTACCAATTACAACTGTTTGTAAGTGATTTCAGATGTTTTCATTCATTTTGATGACATGCAGCATAAGTTTAGCGCACATCAGCTTAGTAAGCGCACTCGCTATGTCTCGTATTTCAACATACCAAATTGTTTTATCACTTTCTAATTATTTTCCCATTTACATAGAACCTTTCCCCCACCACTGTGAAGGTTTTCAATTATTTTCATTCATTACGAGGGCATTTAGCGATATGCTAGCGCATATTCATGTAGCAACCACGATCTCAAACACTCGTGTTTCATCATCTACTTTATTTATTCACTCCAATTATATTTTCCACTTACATTACACACGTTTACACCTCCAATGCACTGTACATACTTACTGCCATTATTTATTCAAGTGAGCGTGAGAATATCGCCTGAAAATACCCTCGCAAGGAATGTTACGTCATACATAATACTCACACACTTATATACTAATTCACGCACACACTTATATACTAATTATTCACTTTATCACTTGCTGACTTTTATTTTGACTAATACGTGCCTTATTCATTCGACTAGGCGTCAGGAAATCTTATCTTTATAGACACGCTATGAATATTTGACTTAGGAAATACATCATCATATACAATAATTTGAACTTATATTATACCAGTAAGAATGTCACATAATAGAAAATATATAATAAGGGGCCGTATTTATTGCACTGAGCGACAGAATATCGCATCAAACAACCCTCTCTATGTAAGTTTCAACTTAGGGCAGATTTATATACTTACACCCAATGTTTGCACTTATGTTCTACCCGTAGGCACTTTATACTAATATTTGGCGATCCACATGACTGATTTTTTCACAGAGCGTCTGTCTGTCGCATTTACATCATAATTTCTGCGTCCTTTCGCAATCACACCATGCTAAAATTGCAGCAACGTGTGGTATTCACTAAAACATGGGTGAATACACAGACCCACGTCACACTGCACGCACTCATAGCGGGTGTCCTTCCTCTGTGTCGTGAGTCGCACCTGGGAATTACTGCACACGTGACACCTGCGCTGGGGCCTAGGTCTGTTGGGCTGGGGCGGGATAGGAGTGGGGAAATGGCGGGCGGATATTCTCTGGGGAGTGTGGGTAATTGGGGCAGTGCGGGGGCGCTGTTGGGGCCTTTCAACCGCATATTTTGCAAAGATTTCTCGTGTGGAGCTCCCTCACAAACCCTTCAAAGGTTTCCTGAACTCCTGTGGTCATGGCGTGAAGGTGGTGGCAATTCAGAGCAGTGATATCTAGCAAGTGAAAGAACAGTTTCTTATACCACTTCATCGTGGTCCTGGCACACTCTACCGTCGATATCATGGAGTCTGACTGGTCCACGAGGCGCATGTTTATATTATAGTCCATGACACATTCAGGTTTCCAAACACGACGCCTGCTCTCGCTATGGTAATCAACAGAATCAGTACGGTGCATCAAGGGGCGGTGAACCGTGGACAAGAGGCTTACTTCTCTGTTGTGGTTCCACATTGTTGCAAGGATGTTGTTTGCTTTGAAGAAGACAACCTCACTCCTTGCAAGTTTCCGCCCTACCTTGACCATGTGACGCCGGTTCACCTTTACAGTTCCACATACTCCCGTTTCATGTCTGTGAAGATAACGAGCGAGAAGAGGGCTAGTGTACCAGTTGTCGAGGTAGAGAACGTGACCACGATGAAGGTAGTCTTGTATCATCGTCTTTACCACTGCTCCAGAAAGTCCTATACTTCGATCTTCTATTATGTCTGTCTGTGCACCGGTGTACAAGACTATGTCTTGCACGTATCCAGTCCTACAGTCACACATAACAAAGATCTTGAACCCAAAACGGTGCCTTTTGCTGGGTATATACTGTCTGAATGAAATATTGCCTCTCCACAACACGAGACTCTCGTCTATGACGAGATCTCTATAGGGATAGAATGAGGATCGAAAGGTTTGCCTGAGGTGATCAAAGACCAGCCTAATTCGCCTCATTTTGTCCGTGTTGTTTGTATTTGCAGGGTCATTAGCATCATAAAAATGGAGGCGACTTAGAATTTGTTGAAACCGATTACGGCTCATCACTTGACCAAATATGGGGGTAAACATAACAGGGTCCCTAGTCCAGTAAGCAGGAATTCTATTTTTCTTATTATACCCATCAAAAGGACAAGGGCAAAAAATAAGAACATTTCTGGAATGGAGACAGGGTAATCATATATCATTGAATGCCTACTCCTTCTTCCCAATCTTTCACTTTCTAGCCGCTGGCCGCTTGCAAACAGGTTTGTTTGAAGCACGATCTGATCAACGAAGGCCTCACTGAAAAACAGGTGGAAAAAATCCAACCTGCTTGAATTACAGTGAATACCTGGTGCAATGCAGCCAGATCGCCCCTGCTCAGTGAAGGGGTGAATGAGGGGAGAAAAATCACTCCCATCCTCCCAATCCCACGACACAAATCCCTCGTCCCCATCACCGCCTTCGTCTGGGTGGGGAGGAGATCCTGGTTGGGGAGGTTGGGGAGAAGGAGCATGGAGGGCTTCCCCACTGTCACTCCTCTTCCCTCTGCCTTTACCCTTTCCCTTTCCTTACCCTTATACGGCCTTGAGGAACATTAGGGGCTGTGGGGATGAAATAGTTTGATATTGGGGAGCAGAAGACGTGCTGGGGAGTGGTTCCTCCCCACCTTCCCCCTCCATTACCACACCACGTGCTCTCTCACGCAACCTTGCTCGACCACGTGTTAGGGGATATTGGGGAGCATAAGACGTGCTTTGGAGTGGTTCCGCCCCCCCGTCCCCCGCCCGCACAACCCCACGTGATAAGGAACGCACCCGCACTGGCCCACGTGATCCACTCTGCCGCCTCACACTGCGTAGGGAGAGCAATGACTCACCCACCTCACTCTCACTTTCCCTAATCCCAGGAATGTCCATTTCACTCCCCACTCCCTCCACTTCACTTCCTACCGCCCCAAACAGAATGCTTGGCCCATACCTGCTTAGACGACGTGGTGTGCGCTCTGGGCCACGATGCGTAATCACCTCCCGCCCATACCACGTGGCAGCACGTCCCACGTCTCCGTCCTCGTCCTCGTCCTCGTCCTCGACCTCGAATTCGGCTTCCAAGGCACGCTGGGGATAGGGATATGACATACCACGTGCCTTCTTTGCCTCCTGCCCCTCTCTAGCAGCACGGTAAGTCACGTGACTGCCGTTTCCCTTGGTGACGGAACTTCCTCGTCACTGCTGGTGGTTTCTTCCTCATCTGGCTGCACATAATCTTTGTCCATCTCCTCGTCATCCAGTGGGGAATCACTGTCGCCGGTAAAGGTGTCCAGGGCGACTTGAATTTCGCTCTCTGAGAGACCTCTCTTAGCCATGTCTGAGCAGGACCGTGGCTACCAGGTGAGTGGACGAGCGGCGGGCTAGCGCGGGTCGCGCGGGGTCGCCGAGTGTCCCCGCCTGGTGGCAGGTAGGGGAAGGTCAGGCGAGGGTACGTACCGCAAATCAAGCGCGAAATTTGAAAATTGTCGAAATTATGCACATTGCAATTGCACGACGTACTGGTACGTCGCCGGGACTGGCAAATGCAAATCGTGGTGACGTACCCATACGTCGTCGGGACGGGGCGGGTTAAGGTGTGAGGAGAGCCTGCAGGTGATGCTGGCACGATGTTGGGCTACACTGGGACAGAGGGACAACATAAGGTGACGTGGATGATACCCAAAGTGTCTATCTATGGGAAATAATGCCAATATTTCCTGTACGTCGAAAATAATAATCTAAATTTATGTATGGGGTGATGAGGGAAATCTAAACACGAGTAATGGAGAGAGGAATGGCATTGATAATGAATGGTGATAGATGGAATATCTCAAACTTGTTGTGTGCTGATGATTCAGTGCAACTTGCAAATACCGGACAAAGCTTGGTAGACTAGTGCAGACTTTTGTAAATGTATGTGGGCGTCGTGCCTTGAAGGTAAATGTAGAGAGAAGGTGACTCTCAGTGTGATGATAAAGTGGATGGAGAGAGACTGGAAATGGTGAGAGAGTTCAAATACCAGGGTACAGTCATAGAAGAGAGAGGAGAGTGTGAAAAAGAAGTGGAAAGTAGAGTGACACAAGGAAGGTAAGTAGCTGGTGCTATGGTCTTGATTAAAGAACAGAGGTTCGAGTGAGACTATGGTGTGGCATGCAAATGAAAAGTCACGAGTCAGAGCATGGAGATTGGACTGCAGAAGAATGTAAGTGGAGTACAGAGAGTGAATAGGATACGGAATCCTATCATTGATGAACAATACGGAGTGAGGAAGTCTGTGGACACCAGCATCGAAGAGAGTGTACTCAGATGGTTTTGTCGTTTGAAGAGAATGGATGAAAATAGAATGGTGAAAAAGGTATATCTGAGCAAATTTGAAGGAGGGAGTAGGCGATGTAGGCCAAGAAGGTGGAGAGATATGGTGGATGCGTGTGCGAGGAAGAGAGGTATGGAAGTTACTGAGGCTAAGAGACTGACAAGAGACCGAGCTGGCTGGAATTTTGTGCGGAGAAGCGCATAACCAGGGATTTGGCACCCCTTTTCAACTTGACAGCGTTCGGCCTGACTCTATCAGACAGATATATGTAAAGCTACAGAACGTGGTGAAATATTTTGGCCTCTCTGATGGAGCCAGGATTCCATGGGTTTGAATGATGAGTGAATGGAAGCGTGGTCCATTGAATTGGGCAAACTTAGGTTGTCTCGACGTTGCTACACCTCACCCTGCCCTAGGGTGGGAAAGGAGATCCGGATGATAATGATGATGTTGAAATTTAAGTACTCGTGCGAAATGTTCATATGTAGGCCCAATAGAATAGCTGGATGTGCACATGACAGTCAGTTTCACAATATGCAGTCAGTAAAACAATACATGCAAGACACGAACGTATGGAAATAAAATAGTTATGAGAAGGGAACATAAGAAATGCAGGCCCTTCAAGGACCCAGGAAAAAATGAAAGCTGATTAGAAAGCTGGTATACTCGTAGCAACCTTGGCAGCAGCTTTGGTGAATCGATTAAATCTTATCCCCATTCTTTACTCCCTGTCAAAGGAAATTGTCAGAATGAGTAAAGAAGAAATCTTTGGTAATGGATCGAAAAGAATAAGAAGCCGTAGACCGAATATTGTTCGGAGAAGAGGAAAAACAACTGCCAGATACATATTGAAATGATAATGTACAAGAAGAAAAATGCAAAAATTCCCCATGAACGCAGATAATATCATCACAAAGGAAAGCGGATAATACGGAGAAAATATGTATAGAATAAGTTTAAGGCGAAGGAGCGCGGAACTCAGCAAAGTTGCTGGTACGACAACCTAGCTCCTGAGTGCCTGTCCTCTTAGGTAAGAAAAATGTTACTGGTATAGATATGTGTGTGTGTGTGTGTGTGTGTGTGTGTGTGTGTGTGTGTGTGTGTATGTGTGTGTGTGTGTACTCCCTGTCCCTGTCTCTCCATAATGTGTGCTTCAGTCTAAAATTTATTGGCATAGATGTGTGTGTGTGTGTGTGTGTGTGTGTGTGTGTGTGTGTGTGTGTGTGTGTGTGTGTGTGTGTGTGTGTGTGTGTGTGTGTGTGTGTGTGTGTGTGTGTGTGTGTGCGCACACTCCCTGAACCTGCCTCTCCCTAGGGTGTACTTCTATATACTTTTACACAGGTAAGTAGCCGTCATCGACTGCTATTCTGGTTCAAATCTTGGAGAATATCCAACCGACAACATGCACGCTTTAACGTGTCAATAATTTAGCATGACAGGGCATAAACAACCTTTACATTTGCATGGCACACCAGGTTTGCACTTTTATTTTAACTTTCGGCACATATAATGGCTGCAGGTAAATAACGTATTGCAGCTGAAGTACTAGTAATCGCTCTTCTCCTTTTATTATTATTCTGTGTACTATTAATGATTACAATACAACTGATGCTAAAATTGTTTTACAGGTTTATATAACAGGTGTAAACAGTGTTACATACAGTATGTGAAGACTTTGTAGTTTGTACATGGGAGAATAATGTGTACTTACTGTACTTGTAAAATATCATGCTTCCTTACTGGATTTGTTGAAGACGAAATCGAAGGCTTTGGGTCGCCTGAGCTAGAAAGAGTTTTCTATTCACCCATGCATCTGTTTGCGCTGTAATGATCGCAGTTATGCACCACCTTGACAATTGGAGTATGCAAGGAATCTTCTAAAGTAAAAGATAATCCCACGTCTCAGTCGACACATCTAGGTCAAGCCTAACTTCGGAGTGAGCACAAAAAAGATGTAGGCCAGTCACATGGAAGTCTCCCCGTGAAGTCATAAGTTCGTTGCAGCCTCTAAAGTGCGTCACATAAGTGCATCACTCCACTCACCGAATTATTTGAAAACTGGAGAGAGAGAGAGAGAGAGAGAGAGAGAGAGAGAGAGAGAGAGAGAGAGAGAGAGAGGAAAACCTTATTATCTCTTGGTGATAGGACCACACAGTGTCAAAGAGTGGTAACAAAACTCGAAATTTGTTCATAACAAAAATACCCGCTGCACACGCAAGAATCTCACTAAACTTCGTCTTCATGAAGTTTAGTGTGTATAGTGTGGCAAGAGAATTATCTTGGTTGATATTTTTTTTTATATTTCAGTAAACTGTAAATGTAAAGGAAGTATTTCGAATGTGTTCATCAACCCGTGGAAGCAGGGAAATTTCACTACTCACCCGTGCATGACTTGGGTCGAATTGGACCCAGTGGTATTTTACTAACGTCTGGCTGATTTACAGTGGTTTGTTTTCTCAGGTTTTATTTTCAGTATGACCTGAAATTATTTGCATTTTAGAATCACTATATAAGAAATTTATATTAAAAATATTTATTTGAACATACAAAAATCAAACAGACCACTCCAGCATTCATCAAAACAAAGCAAAACTCTAGCACAAAGTGCATCTTGTTACGTTGCGTTCACGACATAAGAATTTGCTGCACACTGCACACTTCGGGCTACGTTTCTTGTCATTGATTCGTGGGCACAACGCTCATATGATCCTTTTCTGCCAGTTTCGGATGGATCCTGGCTGCTTGAAGCCTCCTGTTGTCTCGTCCTTGAAACACGATATGATTCACTCAACTCCATTCCCAGTTTATCGAGAAATGTACGGTGTATATGACTTTAGTTCTGCATGTACGATGGGAAAACTTCTTTATATAGTACAAATGCTGCATTGTAGCATGCAAGATTAAGCGCACTGCACCATACGACCATATGCCATATCGTTTGCTCCTGTATCTTACACTATTGATGCCAGCCCATTTGTCCAAACAATCGACCCTACCTTTGGTGGCGTAGTTGTGGACCACCTCGGGTTTCTTCTTTGGCACATCTACCACGTCTGGAGACTTGTGCTGAGTTGACAGCACATATACGTTTTCGGTCCGCTTGACCTTATGGAATACAAATTGTATCTGGTCTTCGGTGTACACACACGTAATGCTGTACAGTTAACAGTGTTTTGTGTTGTGCAGCTCTTTTGAAACTTCACTTCGGTTTTGAGGTATTGTCTCCACCAAGACAGAGACTTCGCAGACAGTTCTCTGGCCAGTATGATGCTGGTGAAAAAAGTTGTCGGAAGAAATGTTTCTTCTTGTATGTATAGATTTAGATAACTTCATCACGACGTGTATCCCCAGCTCATGGGTTCTTTCTTCTTGCCGTCCAGTGTACCGTACATCATAATGTTCGATACATAATATTTTTTGCATCTGCAAGAATCCAAAACATGAGTCCATATTTGGCTGGTTTGGAGGGCATGTACTGTATGTATCTGCAGTGACCTCTGAAGGAGGTACAGCTGCTTGTCCACAGTGAGGGAGCGTGCTAATAGCACAATTTGTTATTGTGCATAAACTCATCTAGAAGACGATGCACGGCCACTAATTTGTCTCAGACTTGTCGGTTGTTTCGGGTAGCAGGTTTGTCGAATCGCGGGTGGCAACCAGTTTCTTCAAAGTGATTCACTGACATTGTCTTTGAGAAAACAGGTGGGCTGGTAGATGAGGAACATAGAGAACGTGCAGACTGGTTCTTGCTTTTGCACACAGCTCTCAGTATACACATCAATATTTAACCTCAATTCATTTTGAGATATGTTCCCACGCACCTGCTTTCACTCGTTTGTTTCAGTGAGCATAGTTTCATGCACCACAGTATAAAAAATGATATCGAAAGTTGATGATGGATTTCCAGTGATCCTCTGATCAGTAGCATACCCAGTACTTCCAACTCTTTCCTTCATTATTTTCAGTGATGGTCATTTTCCCCAATCTTATTGGGTAGTTGCCAGTCTCCATTTGTCACGAGAGTCAAGACACTTACTGGAGCTGAATTGGTGGATGCTACTGCTGTTTCTTCATCCGATGATTTCTCTGATTCTTCACTGGTGGTTTCTTCAAGAACAACAAATTCTTCGTCACTGAAATCTTCATCACCTTTTTGCTTTTGTATCAGAATCGTGTATGATACCTTGATTTTCAGCACCGGTTGAAAATCTTTGTCCAGTAATAGTTGGTGCAAAAGACGATGCCAATTCGTGCTGGAATTGGCCCCACTTGAAAATTCTGTATACAGCACCACACACCAGCTTCTCATCGAAAAGTGTTCGTGGACTGCCGCCTTCATGCCGCCATGTAAGTTTACCACGCTAGACGAGTCATACAGAGCTCGCCCACACATGCATACGACACCTTGTCTTGCAAATGACATTTTACTTTACATATGACAACATGACACCCCAACCCTCACATGGAAGCTATGGCTTCTCGCGTTCACACCCGAACCAACACTGTATGTTTGTGTATATATGCATGTAAATATGAGCATGTGTATTTTTCATTGTATATGTGTGTGTACGTGTGTGAATGTAGTCAGTGTGCATGAATAGGTGCATGAATTTGAACTGTATATACACCTGCACGAATTATCGAAGCAATTTACGAAGAAAAACATGGATAAAAACGGTTTGGTCAATTTGACCCGTCATGCGGAAACCTATACGTAATCATTGTGTATCTGTCTAACACATAGAGTAAAAAATTTGATACTTTGCAAGGTAATGCTCTATGCTATGATATTATTAGTCACAGAAGGAAAGTATCTAGTTGAAAGAAGAAACAAAATAATCGGAGAAAAACTAAGTCGTTGGGTCAACTTGACTCAGCCATGCACCTATAGGTTCGTTTATCCGACCTTCTCCACGGAAATGATGTGATATCCACAATTAACTCATCACCATGCTGGGTGTGATCGGAGGAAGGGGTGTCTGTAGGGAGACTTGCATGAAAAAAAGGAAACATATATATATTAATGCCTGCACTTACTGTTTGTGTCTGCGTTTGTATGCAGCTGGCTGAGAAGCGACACGATATGAACATATGCCGGCATTTGAAAAGACATAATACCAACAAGCTTATAAACCAACAAACTTATTGTCCGCCACGACACTGGTTTCAAAAGCTAGACTTGGAGCACACCGGTATCTCCAGTTGAATACATAACCACTAGAATATGACTTTCATCATCATCATCATCATCATCATTCTGACCTCCTTTCCCACCCTAGGGCAGGGTGAGGAGTAGCAATATCCAGACAGCCCAAATTTGCCCAATCCAATGGGCCACGCTTCCATTCACTCATCATTCAAGCCCCCGGAATCCTGGCTCTATCGGATACGCCACAAACATTCACCACTTTCTGTAGCTTCACATAAACTTATCCGATTGAGCCAATCCGGACTCTGCCACGTTAAAAATGGGTCCCAAATCCCTGATCATGCACTTCTCCCCATAACATTCATCCAGCGAACTCGATCTCTTGTCAGTCCCCTAGCCTCACCGACTTCTAAACCTCTCTTCCTCACACACTCATCCACCATATCTCTTCACCTTCTCCTTGGCCTACCTCGCCTCCTCCCTCCTTCAGATTTGCTCAGGTATACCTTTTTCACCACTCTATTGTTATCCATTCTCTCCACATGACCATACCATCTCAGTACACTCTCTTCTATTCTGGTGTCCACCGACTTCCTTACTCCACATCTTTCACGAATCATATTATTTCGCATCCTATCGACCCTCTGTACTCCACATACATTCCTCAGCAGTCCCATCTCCATTGCTCTTACTCTTGACTTTTCATTTTCATGCCAAACCATAGTCTCACATCCATATGTTAAAGTTGGCACTAATATTCCCTCTTGAAAGCCTCGTGTGGCTGCAACACTTAAGCCTCTGTTTCTTATCAAGACCTTCATTGCACCACCTACCTTGCTTCCTTGTGTTACTCTACTTTCAACTTCTTTTGCACATTTTCCTCTCTTTCCTATCACTGTACCCAGGTACTTGAATTCTCTCACCAATTCCAGTCACTCTCCATTCACTGTAACGTCACACTGGGAGTCACCTTCTCTCTCAATAACCATCACTTTACTCTTTTCAACATTTACTCTCAAGGCACGACTCTCATAGACATCAGCAAAGTTATATACTAGCCTACCAAGTTCTCCGGTATTTGGAAGCAATACTGCATCATCAGCATACAACAGATTTGAGATATTCGATCCATCACCATTCATTACCAACGCCATCCTTCTCTCCATCACTCATGTTTTTACTTCTGTCATCACCCCATTCATGTATGTATTGAACAACCATGGGGACATCACACAACCTTGTCGCCACGCCCATACCGATCGTGAACCATTCACTTAGATGCCTATTAACCCTTACACATGCCTCACTACCATCATAAAACACTTACAACACCTAGCAGCTTACCATTTACACCGTACATGCGCAAAACTTTCCACAATCCCTCTCTGTCCACTTTGTTGTATTGGTTTTCCAGATTCATGAATGCCATAAACACCTTATGCTTCTTCTCACAAGCCTTCTCTGATACCTGTCTCACTGTAATTATTTGATCCACACATCCTCTGCCACTCCTAAAGCCACCCTGCTCATCATTCACTAAGACTTCTAAATCTCTCTTACTTTCTCCATAATAATTCTTCCATATATCTTCCCTACCACACTCAGTAATCTTATGCCACGAGAATTCTTGCACTCACTTCGCTCACCTTTATTTTTGTGCAGGGGTACAATCTCAGCCTTTTTTCCGTTCTACAGGCACAGTTTCACTCATCCATGCCTTCTTACTTATCTCCAACAAGCACTTCATTCCACTCTTTCCACTACACCAAAGCATCTTTGCATACACCTCATCAGCCCCAGCTGCATTCCCATTAGTTAGCCCCGTCACAGCACTCTTCACCAGCGCGAGTGTCACTTCTCCTGGCACTGCATTCCTTCTCTGCACATCCCCAAAACCAATCATGTTTACAACCGCTCTTCTCTCTCTATTCCCATTCATTAGACTTTCAATATATTCTTTCCGTCTGGTCCTTAATCCCCGTGGGTTAATAATCTACCACCTACATCCTTCACACCATCACATTTCTTTCTGTATTCACTTCTACATTTCACCACTTCTTTCCAGAATAACTTCCTATTTTCAGAGTAGTTCGCATTCATTTTTCTTCCTGGATCCTCATTTACCTCCTTTCTTTTTCCTCTTCACTAGTCTCTTTACGTGCTTCTTGCTCTCAACATATTCACTTCTTATTTTAACTGAACCCCTATCCTGTAACCACTTTAGCCACTTCTCTTTTCCTCCACCGCTCTCTTAACCTCCTCATCCCACAATGCTGTGCCTTTTTTCTTTGTTGTTACTCTTGCCACACCACACACTGCTTTAGCAATCCTAACTAAGCAATCTTTATATGCATTCCACAGGCTGTACAGGTCCATTTCATTCTAATTCACTGATTCTAACTCCTCCCCTACTTTGGTCCTGTAATCATCTGCCGCATCTTTGATCTTCAGCTTTTCAACTTTCAGTCTTTCTCTCTCCCTAACTGCTCCTCTCTCTCCTGATCCATCTTACTCCTCTCAGCTTGATCTTGCATACCACAATCTTGTGATCTGATAGACCTCCACATCGTCCTCTCACGGCCCTTGTATCAGCAACCATTCCCATCATCGACCTCTCTGTGAGCTCGTAATCAATCAGGGTTCTTTCAAGAAACACCATCCCCGTTCCCTCTATACCATGTATATTTATGTGCACCTATGTGTTTGAAATATGAGTACAAATGCACAACCTCCTATCCTTACACATATCCTTTAGTCACTTCCCATTACCATTTTCTCCTGGTTCTCCGTAGCAACCCATTATGTCATCCTCAGGAGCAGTGCCTACTCTTCCATTCATATCCACAATCACAATCACTTTACAGCTTCTGGACATTTCTCCCACCACTTCACCCAGCTCACCCCAAAACCTGTCTTTCTCTCATTCCTGTCCTCATACGGTGCATACGCTACAATCACCGCCACTTTCACCTTCTCAGACTTGAACTTGACATACATACACCTCGAGGTGACACATTTGTAGTCTCTCATTCCACTCTACCACACCTTATTCATCAACAAAGCAACTCCTTCCTTGCATCTTCCTCGCCCATTCACGTCCAATCTTACACATTTCACACCTTCTCACTCCTCCACTTCACACCCTTTCGTCTTCGTTTCACACAATGCCATCACGGCATGACTCGCACTCTTGAACACATTCACCACTTCCACCCTCTTGCTCTCCTCATTCACACATCTCACATTCCACATGGCCATGCGAGTCTGCCCATTTGATTGGGGTCCTGGGCAGGTGTTGCGTCCTCCGAGGCTCTGTGAAACGAATGCCATGATTAAGTGATTATGGATAGGGGAATCTGGGGGACACTTAACCCTGCCAGAAACTCCGGCTATATGGTTACCGCCCAGCGCAGTAAATGGTTTCCTGGGTACAGGAAACCATTGGCTTGTCTCTCAGTGTACGTATCATGTGCCAACTCTACACTGAGTGGATGATGGGCGCCCCATCCACCACCATCACTAATTTATTCAAAGCAAAACTTGAGTCAGTTAAGGACAAAAATTAATCTACTAGTACACTGCGTTTACTTCACAATTAGGGTATGACCACGGCTTTCCTCCTTGACACATCCAATCAAAGAGAATCATGTATTGACAGAGAAACATAGCAGTCCTCTCTCTGCTTAGGAGTAATAACCAGCGTCGGGAAGAGAAATTAAGGATATGAAATATTAAGTACCTCTTGTCCTTGACCACACACGTAAGTTTAATAACGGAATACCTATGGTGCCAGGACAACAGTTTACCGGTTTAAGCTAAGATATAAAAAAAATCAATTATATGCCGACCTCCTCTACGCGCTCTTACTTTCGCTTCCACTCCTACTTTCTCCCACACTCATACTTCTGTTACACTCTTACTTATTTTTCTCCACTCCTATTATCTCCTGGACATTTTTACTTTCTTCACTCTTACTTTCTGCTCCAAGTGTACTTTTTCCTAGTCTATTTATTTTTCCAACACTCGTGCTATTTTCTCCATCTGTACTTCCTACAACAGTCTTACTTTCGTTTCTCCCACTCTTCTACTTTCCATCACCCTCTTCCTTTCTCCACCACTCCAGTTTTCTACCACAGTCTTTTCGGTCCTTATTGGTGTCTCCTTATTGCTGCAGTCACACCAACTCGTTACTAACGCTTACACTCGTTACACTCTTATCATTATGAACACTACAATGTGGCCTCCCTGAAACTTCTCATCTGGTGTTTATGATCTAAGAGTCTGATAAATTTAAAACATCGTCTGGAGTACCTGATTTGTTCAGGCTTGGCATTTACTGCTGTGTTTATACACACACACACACACACACACACACACACACACACACACACACACACACACACACACACACACACAAAGTGACAGAAAAATAATACATCTCTCTCTCTCTCTCTCTCTCTCTCTCTCTCTCTCTCTATTTACATACATACATACATATTATATATGTCCCTTAGGCTCGCTTCATGCGCCTAATTGGCTGGGCCCTCTGGGCGGGTTGGGCCTTCAGCCCAGACTGATTGTTGCTTTATTAGCCATGTCAATGTATTTACATATGGTCGAAAATGCGTTTTTTACAGACAAAAAGGCACTCAAAAGATAATAAAACTGTATATTTATAGTCGGGGAGACTACCATCGCTCTCTCGACCTTGGGATGGCGGGACAGGTTGGAGCCAATATCCATAGAATACAGTGTCTACTCACGGGCCGCCCGAGAGAGAAAGAAAACGCACCCGCTCATGAGTGATGACATCACACTCTCCCTTCGCGCCCTGCGGCCCTCACTCAGCTCCTCAGTCTGTCAACATTCATGAAGTGCGGTGTGCCCATTTGCAATTGACATTTTATCTGCCACCTTTCCACGATTGTTTCCATACACATTGATGAGAAAAATGCCCAATTACTGTTCAGTATAGTGATGCTTCTCGTGCCACGAGGACGAAACGTCACCTTCCACAATTTCCCGAAAAATTTAGAAATGTGGAGATGGTAAAGAAAAGGACTACTACAGGACAGATATTGGGAAAGTACAAGTAAGTTCATTTATCTGGTTGATATTTGGTTATATTCAATTTCCGTGTTCCACGGGATGTAAAGTCTTCTAGAAATGCTTATGGGTTAGATTTAGAAACCCATGACAAAACACTGAAGTACATGGTAAACACAGCAAAGTCAATGTGAATATATGGGAGTAAAGGGCTTTACCAGTTTCAAAAAAGATTGATCATTTCACCAATGTCGTTGCCTAAGTTACAGGAAATGGTAAAGGGTTAGTACAATATCTCCTATATGTTAACATACAGATTGGATCAAGATGGGCTGGAGCACTTCTTTTGTTTGCGTTAGACAAATGGGAGTATGTTATCAGCATCCATCTCCTGTTGCTGTTAACCATCGGGTTAGGTCACATCTCAGAAAAAATAGTTCACATGTGATGTCAAAATACAATGTGGAGGAAAAAAAAATAATGTCAACATGTCAGCAGGATCTTTTGCCAGCTTCAGTGATAAGCATGCTCCAATGTCTGAGGATAATGAGTAAAATCTCCAGCGTGGACTGACCCTGTCTGCAGTGGTGTTCTGCTTGTTAGACGAAAACGTTGAACCAGAGGCAGAGGGGATGGATAAGGAAAATATTTCAGACAACCTGGATTTAGAAGTTAATGGATTAAAAGAAGTTGTTGAGCAAGAGGGCCTTACGTATTTTGGTGGATTCTTAGCTCATAAATTTCCTCAGTATGGCTACTTCGGTTCAAAGGCATCAAACAAAGAAGACAATTGGATTGGTGTACTTAGCAGGGGAAATGAAAATTTGATGAAACCTAGCTCTGAATTCATGGAAATATTAAAAGCAATGGAAAAGATATATATTTGTCATCATGGAGCTAAACCCCTGCAAACTGGAAAAGCCCCTGCCCAGAATCTAGCCAGTAAAATAGCTAGATTTGTTTCTCTGCCTTATGAAGTAATTATTATTTTGTTCACTGCCGCACGTTTCTTAGAATGCGAGTACTAAATAAAAAAAATCATTACATCCAGAAAAACTTTAAACAAAATGAGTAAACTGATAACAGACAATAATGTATAAATATTCTGACTAATTGATTGCTTGAGAGAGAGAGAGAGAGAGAGAGAGAGAGAGAGAGAGAGAGAGAGAGAGAGATTCATGTCAATGAACCTGAAGTGTGACATGAGACAATTTTCTAGTCTATATGCTTAAATATTGTTTCAAAACCTTATAAATGAAGAGCATGCTATGACTAAAACCAATAAATTGATTGGCTAGAGATTTATATATTATTTATCTGCGTTATTTTTGACAACACGCAAGCACATGCTATGGTGTGGTAAGAAAGAAAGAGAAATTTTAGTGTGTAACGATGTAAGAAATGAGCTGGGACGCGGGAGACGGGAGAGAGGAGAGTGTGACGTCATCACCCAGGTGCTGGTACGTTTTCTTTCGCCCGGGCGGCCCGTGAATAGACATTGTATTCTATGGATATTGTTTGGAGCTGGCGATGGCCACTACACTCTCTGGATCCGAGGGTAGGGTTGCAGAGGCCGTGTAACCCCTGCCATTGGACTTTGCCCTCCTACAACACTTCTTTAAGTGGCTGGTTTTCTGGCAAGAATGGCACTTCATAGAACTTGCTGGGTAGTTGACCCATCAACGACCATGTGCGCCTCCGCAGTTCCTGCACGGATGGAGGGAGGGCGTGACTGAAGGTGGAGGGGGGGAGGTCGGTTAGCCGCAACAGTGGGGAGCACCCCAGCGACATCACTATGGATGCCACTGTCCCCTGCACGAGGGCATTCCAACCAAATTTCATCGCAGGCCATATTGGCGCAGGCCACTTCGTATGTGCAACATACTGCCCGTAGGGCATCAACACTCATAAATGAATCACAGTTTTGGTACTCATGCCTTTTCAATGCCTGATAACTCAGACCCACAATGAGCTTGTGCAGGAGCATATAATCGACTAAATCACTGTCTCTATTTGGGTACCTGAATACACAATCTGAGGCCTTCTGGGGAGATTTTATGAAATACTCTCCAATGAATTCTCCCTGTCCTTGCACTAGGTTAAAGAATTCTGCCCATTGTACTGTTTGGTTTCATGAATGAAGTGCGAGGGTGCCCACAGTGTCCAGGACCTCCTCCATAGACATGGTCTCTCACTGGGCATCGATATATATGGGATCCAGCGCCCATTGAAGAGACATCACACATTGGTGGCAGATGTGCTGAGTGGCGTCTGATTGTGCAGTTCTGCAGAACTTCAACCAGCATGCCATGGACCAATGCCAAGACCTGAAGGCAGCAGAGGACATCTCTAATTCACACTTTTCTGGAGTTGCCATGGCAGGGACGTGGGGCTGTGGGGTCCCTCGGCCCCTACGAGAGGCCACAACAAGATCTGCCTGAAGGTACTCCATGGTCATCTGCCGGAAGGACAACAAACTCTGACTTGAGACAGCGAATCTCGGAGGTGTCTGGACCACGGTGCTGTGGGAGATGAGCATCCTCTAGTGGACATTGGAGATGTCCTGCTCAAATAAGGCATATCAGTTGAGTCCCTGGGGTCAGTCCATATCACAAACTCACTGTGCCATGTTGGGTTGCCAGCTAATTAGGTGTAAGGTAAGCAGACCTCTGGGATGCTTGTACCCCTTTTTTCCACCAGCAACAGACTGGCCCTATGGCCTGTTACATAATGCTTGCACCTGCAGGCACTGCCCACCAAACATCTCTAACGGCACATATCCTACATATACGCATTTATATTCTTCTTCCATCTCTTGCGCATAACAAGACATACACCCTCCTTTGCAATCTCATTATCACCAACTTCATCACATATACCCAATCCATACTCCCAATCTCTCACTCTCTCTCCCACCCATTTGGTCTCAGTCAATCCAAATATGTCCACGTTTGCATTCTCAAGCACATGGACAATCTCTCACTCTTTCACCACATCTTTTGCAACCTTCACATTCTGTGTTACCAATCTCATCATGTACTTTGTCTACTCCTTGTTGATCATCTTTAGGTCTGTCCGGGTCCAAGGCATTCAGTTGGTCTATTTAGTGAGTTGATTTCCGGGGTGGGGCACTAATCCTCCACAAACCCACTTCTTGACAAGCAGAGAGCATGTATGGTTCAGTTATATGGTTACCACCCAG
The DNA here is from genome assembly GCF_032717465.1 of Coenobita brevimanus. Lineage (NCBI taxonomy): Eukaryota > Metazoa > Arthropoda > Malacostraca > Decapoda > Coenobitidae > Coenobita > Coenobita brevimanus. The sequence goes on along the minus strand of NC_137025.1, from coordinate 38,609,295 downwards.
CATATTAAATGGTTTCCTGGTAATCATGATATAATTTGACTTGTCACTCAGTGTAGGGCCACCCTTGGGTTACCGTACATTCAGTGACTGGATGATGGGCGCCCTCATGAATACAACAGTCATAAAGTAGAAGTGAGACTATATACCTCTCCACTCCATCCCTCCATCTCATCCTTGGCTTCCCCCTCCTTGTCCCTCCCTTCACCTCACTCACATACACTCTCCTCGTTAGTCTATCGCTCTCCATCCTCTCCACATGGCCAAAGCACCTCGGTGTATTTCTCCTAACGCTTTCTATTACATCCACATCCACACCACAACTCTCCTTCACTTCCTTATCTGTCAGTCTGTCTCGCAACGTAGCTCCACATGCTCCTCTCAAGTAACTCATTCCAACTGCTCTCACTCTTGATTTGTGTCCTTCCAATAAGATGCAAGCATCACTTCCATACGTTTGGGTTGGCAACATAATATTGTCATGCAGCGACTTTTTTTTGCTTCCATGCTCACTTCCCTGTTTCTTAACACTGCTATCAAAGAACCAACAACCTTTCATCCCTGCTGTACCCCTTCAAGCACTTCACCCTCCAAACTTCCATCTTACTGCTCACACTACCCATGTATCCAAACGCACCTACATTTTCCATTTCCTCCTCATCCAGCCTCACTTTACATTCGATGGCTTCATTTCTCTCGAAAACCATAACTTTACCCTTCCCTACATTCACCTTTAGATTCCGTTTCCTATACATTCCCCCAAACTCATTCACCCAACCTTGCAATTCCCCATTGTCTTCACTTAACAATACAGTATCATATGCAAACAGCAGTACAAGGGGCTTCCAAACACTGTCCTCTCACTTTAGGGTCGCTCCAACGTTCACTGCTCTACCTTGTACCTCTTTTATAACTCCATCTATATACAGATTGAACAGCCATGGGGACATGACTCATCCCTGTTTCAATGCAACATTCAAATAGACAAATTCATTCAGTTCACTATCCACACCCACTGCAGCCTTAGCACCCTCATACATACTCCTCATACATTCAGTAAAACAAAACTCTAATAATACTTGCAAGATGTAAACGTATGGTAATAAAATTGAAATGTGAAGGGACCTTAAGAGATACAAGTTTTACAAGAAACCAGAAAAAATGAACAGCTAGGGACAGTGCTGGTATTGCAATCTTGGTAGCTGCTCCAGCAAAATCATAACATTTTACCTCCATTCCTTACTCCCTGCCACAGGAAAATGTCAGAATGAGTAAAGAAATGGACCAAAAAGAATAAGAAGCCGAAGATCGAATACTATTACGAGAAGAGGGAAGACAACTGCCAAAAACAGATGGAGCGTAAAAAAGATGGGAAAAAAAGAGAAAAATGTTCTATGAGCGCAAATAATATCATCGAAAAGGAAAGTGGGAAATACTGAAAAAAGTATGTACAGAATAAATCTGAGGCGAAGCAGCTTGGAACTCGGTAAAGTTGCTGATACGACAGCCCTCCTCCTGAGTGCCTGTCCTCTTAGGTAAGAAAAATGTTTCTGCTATAGATGTGTGTGTGTGTGTGTGTGTGTGTGTGTGTGTGTGTGTGTGTGTGTGTGTGTGTGTGTGTGTGTGTGTGTGTGTGTGTGTGTGTGCACTTTCTGTCTCTGTCTTTCCCCAGTGTGTGCCTCTATATACAGTATATATTTATATACACAGGCAGCCGGCATCAACCGCTGTTCTGATTCACACCTTGAAGAGTATCCTTCCGATAACTTGCAGGCTTTAATATGTCTGTTATGTAGTAAGACAGGGCATAAACAGCCACTACACTAGCATGGTACACTAGATTTGCACTTTTTTTTTTAGACCCATAGAATGACTGCATGTAAATAAAATATTACAGCTGAAAGTACTATAAAAAATAGTACTCCTTCTACTCTTGCCTTTATATTTTTTTAAATACTGCTAATGGCTACAGTGCAACTGATGGGAACATTGTTTTATGACACTATACTGTACAACAGTGATAAATACTGGTACAATGTGAAGCGTTTGTTGTTTGTACACAGGAGAATAATGTGTACTTACTGCACTTGTAATTTCACATGCCTCCTTTATGGATTTTCTGAACACGAAGTCCGAAGCCTTGGGCTGACTGAACTAGAAAGAGTTTTTGATTCACCTGTCCGACTGTTTGCGCTGTAATGATTGCAGTTATTCACCAGATATGACGATTGGCGTATCTAAGGAACCTGTGGTAGGTCTCCATATTATAATTGCAAATCATACTAGATAGATAGATAAATAGATAGATAGAGAGACAGATAGAAGCAGGAAGTCAAATGATGAGAAGGTGTTGTGTTTGCGAGAAGCGAGCAGCGCTAAACGCTTACACGGGGGAAAGCTGACGACAGCGGCCAGTAAGGAGATGATTCAGTTAGCTGTCAGCAGTCCTCTCGTGAGAAAGTTCTGTCGCCATGAGGAAGATACGTGACACACACACCCTACTACACGAGATGTTAGAAAAGAGAGTGGAGAAGGAGACAAGCGACCCAAGAGAGAGGTCGAGACGGAGATTAGCTTTAGAACAGAGAGAGAGAGAGAGATAGCGAGACAGGGAGGTAGCTACCCAGGACTTATACTATTATACCTGTTTAATATTTCCAAGACAAATAAAAATAGTCCCATACTATTCTTTACCTCTCCCGTCACTACATGACATCTGGTGGGGAAACTACTACAAGATATAAAAGCCGCTCGACCACAAGTCTAAAATATACGCCTCTACAAGCAAATACAAAGTCGCTGCTTTATGATACAAAGTCTTTATGACATTTGGTAGCAGCGAGCGTATACGAACCTCGTCTACGAATCAACATTAAATTCCTACAAAATATCAAGATTGACAACAACCAACAATATCAGCTCCTGCCCCCTCCGTCTCCCAGATCATTACGCTGATGCAGAGGTCAAGAGATCACTCGACGCCTTGCAAGTAGCTTAACGACAAACCAGCAAATCTGCGGACATCGTCTCCGAATTAAAAGCAAATTTCTACAAAAGCAACCGAGACTACAAGGTTAGCTTCAGTTCTACAAAGTCTACAGCCATCTACAATCAACTACAGCCATCTACAATCAACTACAATTAACAACTCTACGTCGTCTGTATAATCTTCTACACGCACCTACAAGTAGCGGCAGTCTTCATCCCACAACGAATAAATCACTAGAGAAAAGGACAGAGAAAACTTCCACATAGAATAAAGGGAACAAACAAACGAAGAGTGAGACACGATTTACAACTCATCTTACTCACTCGTCTTCACTCAAGTTACTCATCGCTACTCATTCACTCACCACAGCTACCAGTGTGGGAAGTTGAGGTCATCATGCGTGCTTGCTGAACAGACGCCACGTCAGTCAACACACCACCTGCACCACCACTCACACCATTTCCCACCACGGTAAAAATTAGTAAGTTACATAGTTACTTCATTTATACAATACACAGTGATAGACAATAAGCTTCTGCACAAACATATAAAACGTGCTGTATAGTTACAGTTTAAATACACATACTTACTTCAGTTATCTCCATAACTCAAACACTAAATAATCACCAACAATAAATATTCTACACTGTATATACTCATTCATTTATTATAACATTTATTTACTACCAACGAGTGTTACCATTCATACCTACATAAAATACGTGTTTCATACATACAACTATACATTATTATATCTACAAGCGATAAAGAAAATATACCATCACAGTTACTCAGTGAGCAATTAAAAGAACTGTATTAAACATTTATTAATTAAAGCTACCTAGTGGAAACATACAAATTAAGTTACAAGGTAAACTAGAAAAAAAAAAAAAAAAAATGGCCAACACAAATGCCGTTAGCAAGTGAACATCTTCAACACAATCGTGAAGACAATGATTTCCACACAGTGCTGACACACATATTACTCACGAGAGGTACAGGTGAACAAGTCAGTGTGTATAGTTAATACTGTATATATGTATATATATTTTTTTTATATAAAATAACAAAATATGGGACTATATAATATCATTTTATAGTATCTGTGCAATATAAACTAAACTTTGAAAAAGTATCCCAAGAAAATTAGCCAGTAATTATGTAACCATGAACAACATGGAAACAAGCGTACACAAGCAAAGAGAAACAAACTATGGAAAATCAATACATACAAAAAAAAAGAAAGAAAGAAAGAAAGAAAAGTAAAACAGAAAAAAAGAGAAATAGAGTAAGATCACATAACAAACAAATGAAAATAAGTGTAAGTGTTACTACATAAGCCAAAATACCACATAAACTACAAACAAAAAAAGCAAATTGTTGTCTCCACATACAAGTGGCACGACACATCATCACTATCATCGACCGCAGCATATGTTAGGACTGCAGTTATTACAATTGTTACTCCATATTATAATTATGTAACGACAAACGATTGCATTATGTTACACTTTGCCAATTATGTAACAGTTGCATTAACAAGATGTAACTTTTATGTAACTTTAACTACAATTATGTACCTACAAACGATATGTAACAATTATGTAACGACAAACGATTGCATTATGTTACACTTTGCCAATTATGTAACAGTTGCATTAACAAGATGTAACTTTTATGTAACTTTAACTACAATTATGTACCTACAAACGATATGTAACAATTATGTAACGACAAACGATTGCATTATGTTACACTTTGCCAATTATGTAACAGTTGCATTAACAAGATGTAACTTTTATGTAACTTTAACAACAATTATGTACCTACAAACGATATGTAACAATTATGTAACGACAAAACAGTTGCATTAACAAGATGTAACTTTTATGTAACTATAATTATAAAGCCAACACAATTATGCATTAACACAATATTTGGTAACAATTCATAAAATGTTACAATTATGTAGTACCACAATGTTAGTACAATATTATAAGTCATACAATTATAGCACAATTCTATATTACCAGTATCATCATACAAGTTAGGTGAAATATTAGACATTACTAAAGTGATAACTCAAATATGTAATGTATAACCTAGCAGTATTACCATTGCACAATTATATGCGTACGTCTGTTGTACATGCACGTCTTACAAGTGTTATACAACAATCATTGCATTTATTCCAATATGTATTCAACTTATTTAAAATGTAATATTACTGAATAATCACTATTTACTATGAATAATATATGTATACAATATTCATACAATTATGTTACTTTACAATATTATGTATTTCACTTAATTAGCTTATAAGTTCATTATAATGTGTATGTAGTATGTATTAATATATTATAACTATTAAATGTCGATGGTACGCCATTTTTGCGCGGCAGAGCAATGTGGTAGGTCTCCATATTATAATTGCAAATCATACTAGATAGATAGATAAATAGATAGATAGAGAGACAGATAGAAGCAGGAAGTCAAATGATGAGAAGGTGTTGTGTTTGCGAGAAGCGAGCAGCGCTAAACGCTTACACGGGGGAAAGCTGACGACAGCGGCCAGTAAGGAGATGATTCAGTTAGCTGTCAGCAGTCCTCTCGTGAGAAAGTTCTGTCGCCATGAGGAAGATACGTGACACACACACCCTACTACACGAGATGTTAGAAAAGAGAGTGGAGAAGGAGACAAGCGACCCTAGAGAGAGGTCGAGACGGAGATTAGCTTTAGAACAGAGAGAGAGAGAGAGATAGCGAGACAGGGAGGTAGCTACCCAGGACTTATACTATTATACCTGTTTAATATTTCCAAGACAAATAAAAATAGTCCCATACTATTCTTTACCTCTCCCGTCACTACATGACATCTGGTGGGGAAACTACTACAAGATATAAAAGTCGCTCGACCACAAGTCTAAAATATACTTCTCTACAAGTAACTACAAAGTCTTTACGACAAACCTTCCAAAGCACGCGATTATCCCACGTCTTAGTAGTCGACACATTTAGTTCAACTCTTACGTCGGATGGTCCCCGTTAAGTCATAAGTGCGTCACATCCTCGAAAGTGTGTCACTTAAGTGAATCACCCCACGTACCGAAATATTTGGAGAGAGAGAGAGAGAGAGAGAGAGAGAGAGAGAGAGAGAGAGAGAGAGAGAGAGAGAGAGAGAGAGAGAGAGAGAGAGAGAGAGAGAGAGAGAGAGAGAGAGAGAGAGAGAGGAAAACCTCACTTCGTCACAGCGCGGTTACTAAACCCGAGATATGTGCATTACAAAGAAATCTGCTGCATGCGGCGGCAAGGATCACACTAGGCTTCGTCATCAGGACCCTAGCTTGACAATAGGCTGCTAGTTTTATTTTTGGTTGTTAATTTCGGACATTCCAGTACACTCTAAAGGTAAATGAAGTATTTCGTATGTATCTATTACCGTACCAAACCACCTCCACGGAGGTAATGTCATATCAAGAATTATCCCATCACTATGCTGGGTATGAACGGATGAAGGGCTGTGTGTAGACTGTTGCGTGTAAAAATATTTAAATGCCCGTGTTAACTGTATGTGTCTGGATCTGAATGTCACTGTATGTGAACTGACAAGGTATGAACATATGTCAGCATTTAAATAGGCATAATACCAAGTTTATAATTGTCTGTCACGACACTGGTTTCGAAAATTAGACCTTGGGCAAACGAGTACTTCGAGAGGAATAATCTATCACCAGAGCATCATGGATTTATTCAAAACAAGACTTTGTTCAACTGGGGCCAAAATTTTTTCGCTCTACAGTATTACACTGCATCTGCTTCACAATTACGGCATGTCTATGGCTTTCGTCCCTGACACATCCAATCAAATAAAATCATGTATTGGCGGAGAAACATACCAGTTTTCTCTCTATTAACGAATGACAACCACCATGTGAAATAGAGAGTAAAGATGTGAAAGATTAAGTGCCTGTTTTCCCCTGACCGTACGCATGAGTTTAATCAGCGAACATTTATGGTGCCAGGACAACACCTTACCTGTTTGAAAACGATGTTACAATTTCAAAAACATGCCCACCCCCTTTACACGAACGTACTTCCGCCTCCGCTCTTACATTTCTTCCACTATCACTTTTCCTACAATCTTACTTCCTCTTACACTCATACTTTTACTCAGCTTCTTATCCCACCCTACACTTTTACCTTCTTCACTTTTACTCTCTGCTTCCACGAGTACTTTCTCCTACTCTCTCACTTTCTCCAACACTCTTATTATTTTCTCCATATGTAAGTACTTCCTACCACAGCCTTATTTCTCGTTTCTCCCACTCTCCCACTTTCTCCCATCCTTTCACTTTCTCCCACCAGTCGTATTTCTAACACAGTCTTACTTTTCTTTCCATATTGCTTTCTCCTTATTGGCTACGTTCACACAAGCTCCTTACTAACGCTTACACTCGTTGGTTACACTCTTGCCTTATCATTCTGAACGCTACAATGTGTTCTCCCTGAAACTACCCATTTGGAGTTGATCTAAAAGACTGATAAATTTCCAAAAGTGCCTGAAGCAGATGGTTTGTTGAGACTTGTCATTTACTGCTGTGTTTACACACACACACACACACACACACACACACAGGGGCAGAAAAAAAATATATATATGGAGGAAAGTAAAACGTTCCTGTGTGTCAGCAACACCTTAGTCCGCTGAAACGGAAACTTTATTTATTTTATATCTCTATCTATTTATCTATCTATTGCCAGACGCCTCAATCCCGTTTGGGGTGGCCACAAACAAATCGCCTCCAAGTCGCCCTGTCCCCCGCCATTTCTCTGCCCTGCTCCCAACTCACACCCCCCTCTCTCATATACCTCTCCACCCCATCCCTCCATCTCATCCTCGGCCTCCCTCTCCCTCTTCCCCCCTCCACCTCACTCACATACACTCTCTTCGTCAGTCTTTCACCCTCCATCCTCTCCACATGGCCAAACCACCTCAGTGTGTTCCTCATAACGCTTCCTATCACATCCACATCCACACCACAACGCTCCTTTATATCTTCATTCGTCAGCCCGTCTCTCCACGTGACTCCACAGGCTCCTCTTAAATAACTCATTTCCACTGCTCTCACTCTTGACTTGTGTCCTTCCAACAATGTCCAAGCTTCACTTCCGTACGTTAGAGTTGGTATCACAATACTGTCATGTAGTAACTTTTTCACTTCCATGCTCACTTCCCTGTTTCTTATCACTGCTTTCAAAGAACCAGCAACTTTTCTTCCCTGCTGTACCCTTTCAAGCACTTCACCCTCCAAACCTCCATCCTTACTCATCACACTACCCGAATACTTAAACGTACTCACATTTTCCAATTCCTCACCATCCAACCTCGCTGTACATTCACTGACTTCACCTCTCTCAAAGACCATCACTTTACTCTTCCCTACATTCACCTTTAGATTCCGTTTCTTACACACTCTCCCAAACTCATCCACCAAGCCTTGCAGCTCCCCTTCGTCTTCACTCAACAACACAGTATCATCTGCAAACAACAGTACAGGGAGTTTCCAAACACTATTGTCTCTCACCAGGGCCACTCCAACATCTACTACCCTACCTTGTACCTCTTTCATTACTCCATCCATGTACAGATTGAACAACCATGGAGACATGACACATCCCTGTTTCAAACCAACTTTCAAAGAGAAAAATTCACTTAGTTCACCATCCACACGCACTGCAGCCTTCGCACCATCGTACATACTCTTCACAGCATTCAACAACTTCCCATCTACTCCATATATTCTTAACACTTTCCACAATCCTTGTCTATCCACCCTGTGATATGCTTTCTCCAAATCCATGAAAGCCGCATACAACTTCTTTCCCTTCTCTAGAAACTTTTCCACTAAAGATCTAAGAATGAATATCTGATCTACACAACCTCTTCCCTTCCTAAAGCCTCCCTGTTCTTCTCCAACTAATTTCTCTGTTCTTTCTCTAACTCTGTCTATAAGTATCCAACCATACACTTTTCCTATTATGCTAAGAAGACAAATGCCCCTATGATTACCACACACTTCTTTTTCCCCTTTTCCTTTGTACAAGGGAATAATTATACCTGACTTCCAATCCTCCGGGACTCTACCTTCCTCCCAGGCCAATCTGCACATCTTCCACATCCATTCTACTACTATCTCTCCACCATGCTTCAGCATTTCACCACACACTGCATCAATTCCTGGGGCTTTCCCCGATTTAACTTTCTTCATTGCTTCCACAACTTCTATCCTACTGATTTCTTCCTGTCTTCTCACCTCCCTGCTTCTTCCAGCCATTCCCCAGCCACTTATACTCGCATTACTTCCATCCTCAACGTTCAACAATTCCTTAAAGTGTTCTCTCTATCTGTTAACTTTTTCTTCCTTCTCCACTAGTAATCTACCATTTTTATCTTTCACTGCCCTGCTAACTTCACTTCCACCCTGTCTTACTCTTTTCACTTCTCTCCAGAACATTTTCTTACAGTCCCTCCACTTTACACTCAAATTCCTTCCAAATTCCTCATCCACTCTCTTCTTACTCTCTCTTACTAATCTTTTCACCTCTCTCTTTCTTTCCACATATAACTCTCTCTTCCGCCTCTCAACTTCTTCCACGCCCCTATTTCTCATCCATTCATTGTATGCTTTCTTCTTTTGTGCCACAGCCTGTTTCACCTCTTCAGTCCACCACGCTGTTCTTTGCACCCCCCTCCGTCTTCTCTTCCTTCCACACAGCACATCACATGCTGCACATATATCTTCTGTAAATATCTTACACACACCTTCCACGTCTCCCATCTGCTCCAATTCATATTTGCCCAATCGTTCCTCCACTTCTCTCTTATACTCTGCCTTTTTCTCATCCTCTTGTAACCTTTCCACTCTCCTTGCAACTACTCCTTCCTCTCGTCTTTCCCTTCTTCTATTCCTCCATCTTACTTGCATTCTAATTCTGGCCACCACCAAGTAGTGGTCAGAAAGTCCACTCCCCCAGCCTCTATACACTCTTGCATCCTTTACACATCTTCGCATCCTTTCATCTACACACACATAATCAATCATTGCCTTCCTTTCATTCAGTTCACCACCCACCCTTCTCATCACTCGCCATGTATACCTGTGGATCATTTTATGCCTGAAGAGGGTATTGGCTATCACCAATCCCCTCCCAGCACAAATGTCCACTAACGCACTCCCATTCTCATCTATCTCAGCAGGCACACCCCACTCACCAACTATTCCATCCACCTTCACATTCCCAATGTTACCATTCATATCACCAATCAAAAACACTCTCTCATTCCTTCCAAACTTTTCCATGCACACTTCCACATTTGTCCAGAACTCTTCTCTCACTCTTCTAGCACGATCTTGTGTTGGCGCATACACACACACAATCGCCCACATTTGTATTCCAACTTTCAACTTTACCCACACAATCCTTGACCCAACTGATCCATACTGTCTTATGCTCCTCTTCCATCTTTTACTTACAACTATACATACTCCTTCCTTTGCCCTCTCATTCTCACCTACTCCTGCACATATACCCCATCCATACTCCCATTCTCTCACACTTTCTCCTCTCCATTTTGTTTCAGTTATTCCACATACATCCACTTTCGCACCCTCAAGCACCTGGACAATCTCTCTCTCTTTCACCTCATCATTCGCTCCTCTTACATTCTATGTACTCATTACCAAGTCCTTTGTCCGGTCCTGGGTCGTCATCGTTTGGTCAGTCCTTGTCCGAGGCTTCTTGTTTGTTTTTTTAGTTAGTTGTTTTCCGGGAAGGGGCACTAACCCTCCGCCAACCCTTTTAGTCGCCTTTTACGACAAGCAGGGATACTGGGGGAGTATTCTTGAAACCCCCCCTACCCCCAGCGATTTAATTCAGATTATGATATACATTCCACGAACTCCATCACTGTACAGGACTTTTCTGAACAGTACCTTCTATTAACAGCCAAATAAAGTACAAAAAGACGTTACGGTATTCAATAAGCTAAAAAATATATAATCCTTGGTTACTCTTAAGGCGTTAGGAGGCACTAATATTATGAGGAGTAGACTGTAGCACCAGTCGAGCAGGGCAGTAGTCCCAAGGTGGATGGAAAGCTAATGACACAGAGAGCTGGAGCTCCCGTTTCATCAGCCCTCGGGCTAGTTCCTGACCATCCCCCTTTGCTGAACTTTTTCAGTGTTTCAGTAACACAGAGAGGAGGCCAGCATGCTCTCCAAGTTTCTCTATCAACATCAATCTACATACACAGTACACACTACACTTCCTTTTCAAAATTAAAAACAGAAAAATAGCACACATTAACCATGCCTCGGAGTCCCCGGAGGGGGGGGGTGAGGGACCATAAATGTCCCCACCATCCGCCCCTTTCCCTGTGACGACTCAACGAGATGCCTGGAACCACTGTCTGACTCACTTTTTCTTCATTTCTGCAACATTCGCGGCCTGTCCTCAAACTTTTTCTCTGTTGAACACCACCTCTCCTCCACTAAACCTCACCTTCTCTACTCAACCGAGACTCAGCAGTCTGAGGCAACTGAATGCAAACCCTTTTCTGTATCCTCCTACTTTCTCTATACTCATTTCAAAGCCAAAGGTGGCTGTTGTGTATATGTACACAACGAATTACCTTGCTCTCGTGTTCCCGAACTTGATTCTTCTGAATTCTCCACTCTCTGGCTTCGGCTCTCCTGTCATTGTCTGACTAAATACATATGCGCTGTTTACTTATCCCCTAATTCTACTATCAAAAATTCTTTGACAATCTTACTTCTGCGATGGAACACATTCTATCCAGTTTCTCCTTTCTGTGAAATCTCCATTTTATGAGATTTCAATGTTCACCACCACCTTTGGCTCGCCTCTCCTTTCAATGATCCACCTGGTGAACAAGCCTATAATCTTTTCTATCCTTAATAACCTAGAGCAGCTTCTACTGCACCCTACCCATATCGCTGATCGCCTTGGTGAGAGCTCCAACATACTTGACCTCTTCCTCACAACTAATCCTTTTGCTTATGCGGTTAACCCGCTGCATGCCAGCTATTTTTAGCCCTCTGGGTCACCACGGTGCCGGCCGTTTTTTGACCTTTTTTTTTTTGGCTACAATGATAGATTTTGATGTGGAAACAACGAATTTCACCATTAAAATGCTCACCGAGGCTCAGAAATGAGTTTTATTGAGTCTTGCATACTCATGTACAGGTTTAGCCGCTCTCTCACACTCACCACGCACCTTCCATGCCTGCCAAGTTTTACCTGTGAATTTTGAAAAATGCGGTCACAGTGAAGTTCTTTATTTTAGACCGTTTTAAAACGGCACTGGCACTGGCTGCGGCATAATGTCAGACCATTTTAAAATGGCACTGGCACACGGGGGGTAAATCTTTCCGCTCCGTTGGGATCCACTGATCACAATGTTATTAACTTTACTTGTCCTATCGCTCTGGTACTGTGGGGCCTCCAAAGAAACATCGACTGTGGCACTTTGGAGCTGCTGACTGGGAGACCCTCAGGCAGTACTTCTTTGATTGTCCATGAATGATTATTGCTTCCATGTCTGGAAGCCATCTGAATGTGCCTTCCCCATTACGGAGGTTATTCTCTCGGGCATGGAAGCATACGTTCCTTTCTCATATCCTCTGACTAATGCAAGAAAGCCTTGGTTTAATCACATTTGTTCTAATGCTCCTTGCAACAAGGAGAGGTCCTATAAATGGTACCAGAGCCAACCCACCCCTGAATCACATATTTTTATGTTACTGCCCAGAATCATGCAAAGTCTGTTCTTTGCTTTGCTAAAAATAATTTCATCCGTACTAAATGCTCTCAACTCTCCAACTCGAATTCTTCCTGCTCCTTCTGGCACCTTGCCAAAAACCTTTCTAACAACTTACCTCATCATCTTTCTTCCCTCCTCTTTTTTCCTCTGATGGCTCTGTAGCTTTTTCTTCTACTGATAAAGCAGATCTGTTCACTCAGACTTTGTCCTCCAATTCCACCTTAGACGATTCCGGTGCTGTTCCTCCATCACTTGCCCCCCTCTGACTTCCTCATGGCTGACATTAAAATTTCTTCAGCTGATGTATTTTCTGCCATCACTGGCCCCAGTACTAACAAGGGGTATGGACCTGATGGAGTCCTTCCTGTTGTCCTCAAGAACTGTGCTTCTGTGCTTACACCCTGCCTAGGTGGGAGACTCTTTCACCTTTGTTTATCAACTTGTACCTTTCCTTCTTATTGGAAGTTTGCTCTCCTTCAGCCAGTATCAAAGAAGGGTGACCATTCCCAACCCTTTAACTATAGTCCAGTTGCATTAAAATCCTGTGTCTTAAAAGTTTTTGAGTCTCTTCTTAACAGAAAAATTAAAAAACATCTTTCCTATCACAACCTTCTTTCTGATCGTCAGTGTGGGTTCCGTCAGAGACTCTCCACTGGCGATATTCTCACCTACCTTTCAGACTCCTGGTCATCCTCCTTTCGGGACTTTGGCAAAAGCTTTGCCATTGCACTTGACATCTCAAAAGCTTTCGATCGAGTCTGGCATTAATCTTTAATTTCCAAACTGCCCTCTTACGGTTTCTATCCTTCCATCTGTGCCTTCATCTACAGCTTCCCTTTTGCTCATTCTGTAGCTGCTGTTGTAGACGGACATTGTTCTTCTCCTAGATATATGAACAGCGGTGTTCCTTAGGGCTCTGTCCTATCACCAACTCTCTTCCTTTTATTCATCAATGACCTTCTAAACTGTACATCTTACCCTATCCACTTGTACGCTGATGATTCCACCCTTCACCTTTCCATTCAGTTCCCACAACCTTCATCTCAGCAGTTACTTCAACAAACAAGGGATGTGGCTATGACACACCTAGTGTCTGACTTGGCTCGTATATCTGACTGGGGTAAAATAATCTTGTTGTTTTCAGTGCATCAAAGACTTAGTTTATACACCTGTCAACCTGACAAAATCTTCCACAGGAGTACCCACTAATGTTTAATAATATCCTGCTCAATCCTGCATCATCCTTGAACATGCTTGGGGTTTCATTCGCTCGGGACTTATCTTGGAAAGATTCTATTGCATCTCTTGTAAAATCTGCTTCCAAGAGATTAGGTGTGCTAAGCCGACTCCGTTCCTTCTTTACCCCTGCATACTTGTTAACTATATACACGGGTTTTATTCGCCCCTGTGTGGAGTACAACTCTAATGTGTGGGGTGGCTTCCCACATACAGCTCTTCTCAGTAGGATGGAGTCAAAGGCTTTTCATCTCATTAATGCTCCTCCTCTTACTGGCTCCCTTCAGCCTCTGTCTCTTCGCCGTACTGTTGCATCTTTATCTCTTTTCTGTCGCTACTTCAATGGTCACTGCTCCTCTGAACTGTCTGCTTGTATTCCTCCACCTCTACGACGGGTGCGTAGCACCCGTCTAGCAACAAACTCTCATCCCTTTTCTGTCCAACTCTCTCATGCAAGAGTTAACCGTTACTTCCAGTCCTTCATTCATTCAATAGGTCAACTCTGGAACTGTCTCCCTCTGTATTTCTTACTCCCTATGATCTCCAGTCTTTGAAACGCGGTGTGTCCAGGCGTCTCGAAATGAACGGATCTTGAATTTGGCTCTCTTTTGTATTGTTTTTTTGTTTTGTTTTTTCTAGGAAGGAACTGTTTGCAGGCTCCTAGCCTTTGGTTCGTTCTTCCTCACATTAAAAAAAAATGTCCTTGTGCTTGTTTACATTCGGAGGCAACCTTCGCAGTGTTCGGATCAACGGCCTTAGCATCGCCTTGGGTTTATTAATGATCATCAGAGGGTCGGTCAGCGTTCAGAACACGTATAGTAGGATACAGTCAGGTCTTATCATTTTCTGTCATTAGACAATTGAATTCAAGTTTGGAAGGACCTGTGCCAGTGAAGGGGTGAATTAAGCATATTCACTCCCTCCACTTGGAAAATACTTCAACTTGATTACAATCGTCTTGTGGTATTAGAATATATCACACAAGACATCGTCAGTTTGAAAAAAAGACAAAAAAATCAGGGCAGAGTCATGAGGCGCTCATCTTCATAACTTTAAGTCTTTTTGCCTGTGGCGGGCTAGTAATGCACTTTCCTGGGACGTAAGGCCATTGCATCATCTAGGTGTCCATACTTACCTTCCATATGTCTTACTCCAGGTTCTCGTCACTTAGATAAATGGATTGATTCCTATCAACTGAATAAGGATAAGTAAGGATCCCATGTACTGTACATAAGAATTTTGGAGCCAAGGTTCCGCGACTTCCACTTCCCTTCTTATGTCTTTTGGCTGATGGAGAGGGGGGGGGGTGCAGACGGTTATTGTGATGTTACTAGTGACTGTGGTGGTAGTCAGAACTGGTGCAATACTGTGGTAATGGTGCTGGTGAAGGTGATAATTACCAGGTGGTACAGGTGATGATTTCTGTAGTATTCGTGGTCATGATGGAAATATTTTTATACTGGGTTGTGCTGGTAGTTCTGTATGTCGTCAGGGGTGTGGTACTTGTAGCGGACGTGACGGTAACTGTGGTAGTGTTGCCAGTGACTATTGCGGTGATGGCATTGGTCTCATTGTTATTCTGATGGTAATGTTTATGGTGGTGCTACCATAATGTCTATTGTGAGGATGGTAATTTTGTGGTATATATCACATTTCTAGAAAATATGAAATTCAGAGTAGGTGAATAGTTTCGTGGGAACAATTATCGTGTTGACCTGAATGTGAGTAAAATTGATAACAGGTACTGCTGGTAATGAAGGTTATAGCACTAAGATAATTAAGGTAATGGAGGAGAGGGGCGTGGTTCCTAGTATGGTGACAGCTGAATAACTTCTTCATTACGTCTTATAGCTTAGTCTGTATTCCTCCTGACGACTTTCTTAAGCTTAGGGAAGACTCACTAAACTGGAGGCTCTGTGTAGCCGCCGTAAGACCCTTTATTACGAAAACCTTCGCAGGTGTAACGAAATCATTTAGTGATAGTAAGAATAAATCAGTGAATGAAGTAACTAGATCAATCAGGACAAAAGTATAAACAGTAGTAGGAGGAAAGGCACTAGAATTAACAGGTGATATAATAATAATTGTGGTGTTTCTATGAAGAGTTATATTATCATCGTTAATCCGATGACACATAATATTTTTCATTACTTAAATTTAAGACGATTAAATTTACTAAGGAGAGAGTTTGCAAACTGAAGGGGGTTCAGTGTAGCTTTCATTAAATCCCTCACTACCATTCAACTATAACCTGAAAAATAAAAATGTGTAAAAATTAAAAATTACTCCTAAAATGACGCCCGCGGATTGAGTGGGTTAATATGGTGCTGTGTAGGTTATACAGTAGTCACTCCAACTCAATTATCGCAGCAATGGCGTCTACTTGGTATAAGTATTTCAATACTGCAGCAATTGCATGGCTGTAATTTGCATAATTAGATAACTTTGACGGCGCATAGGGATTCATTTACATATATATTACATGGCAGGTCCAGGTGAGTCAGTCAGACCTGAGAGTTATGACAGGAACTTGGAATGAATTCCAGGATCAGGAGTCTGACAGTAGATACACAGATAAATAGATGTATTCATATATAGACAGACTGGTACATGGAGTGATACATTCTTGGACACATATTTCCAGTATTCATACTGCTAAAAAGCATTTTTGTATGCAAATTGAAAACACCTCCCTCTTTTCTTAACTTCTTGAATCAGATGACACACTGTACTGGTGTGTTATTGCTACTTTTAGGCGAATTTATTGACAGTGAGTAGGCCTCTCAAGCTGAAGAGATAAATGAAAGCTATAAATGACCCCATAAATTCGCATTTTAATCTAGTAGACAGTTTCCTTCCCACTGCATTGTTACCCAACTGAGTATGTAGAGTCGGCTCCAGGAGTCGTGTTACCCTTGGCCATCCCACTCTGGCTCATGTGGCAACGGCGCACTATTCGTTTGGGTAGGAGGCATATAGCAGAGATTTTTCTTATTAAACATTGTGTTACGGTAAATCAACATATTTACAGGTGGGTGAATGATCTGCAGAGGACATAATATAATGTAGAATCTCTTTTAGGGTATGTTGTGTTACAGTTAAGAAAGGGAGGAATGTCAGAAGAACTTGAATGCTGAAATGAGAATGAAGTGGCAAAACAACTTGTGAACTGCAAGAATACCAACACCCTACAGTTAACGACTACTAAGGCCTTTCGAGATTTTAGGGCCTGGATGTCCCTATAAGCTCCTACTCTTCTGCCCCTAGAGGCACGTAGGACTGTGAAAGAAGGGAAATGGGATAATATCACTGTTTCTCATAATAACCCAGTTGAAAATTGGGACAGCTTCATTCCGTTCCCCCTCCTCCCTTCGTTTCCCACTAACGGTGCTTCAATGCTTCGCCTCCTTTCACCTTCCCGTTCTCCGGACTTTCTTCCATCCCCTGTGTTCCTACCCTTACCTCTCCCCCTCCATCGCCCTATCTCTTCCACTACGCTACCACTTCTTCAGAGGCAGTATACTGTATATTGTGAATAACATCACTTATCCTCATAGAGATTCCTTATTATATTTTAATCGCTGTGAATCATTCAACCGCATGTTGGTATGTCGATTTACTGCATCAAACTATAAGAAAAATCTCTGCTGTCTGCCTCCTACCCACACGATAGTGTTCAGTTGCCACATGAGCGAGAGTGGGATGGCAGGGGCTAACAAGACTTTTGAAGCCGACCGCATATTTGCAGATCACACACACACACACACACACACACACACACACACACACACACACACACACACACACACACACACACACACACACACACACACACACACACACACACGCACACACACACAAAGAGAGAGAGGGGGGGGGAGTGAATAATCCTTCTCTTTGTTTGGTTAAAAGATTACTTATACGATTCGTGAAAACTATTTCTAAATCGAAGCTACATCAGATTTTACTACTCAGTATTAATTGCTATTTTTTTGTTTTGTTAATTCTCCGTTAATCGAAAAATGAATCTATAATTATTCTTATTAAGATCATGTAGTTAATGGGTCGATGGTAATAAGTGACTGGTTAGGACTACCAATACTTGCTGTGGATGATCTATGCACATTTACATGGATGAAATATGTACCGGCAATTGTATTATATTTTCACAACTCTTCGTAGTGTTTTAACCTTGCGTGAAAACATGTTTACTATTTATTTCTTTACTTCCTCTTTGTTTCTGTTTTAAGAATTTGTACCCGAGGACATTGTTTTCATCTTACTCAAGGTACCACCAGAAGATTTCATTCAATGGTCATGTTCACTTGTGGTGGTGAAAGGTTTAACCAAGACTGTACCTAACCCTCCAGTTTAAAGTCTCCCCTACTTTATACAACCGAAAGAAAAATTCAGTGCTATAGTGAAGGGGTTAGTACTTGTTAATACTGTTGCATAGTTATTGACCCAGGTGTAAATGAAGATAGTATATTATAGAACAGAGGAGGTGGCGTGGTGGGGGTGTGGAAAGTTGTGTATGTGAAGGCCATAAAGCTGCTGCAAGTAGTTCCTTCAGGAATGTTGTCATGATGTCAGGACTCTAAGATATCACAACACACAGCATAATAGCTAGTGCCATATATGCTGTTAATATGTAACATAGAGGACTGAGGAATGTCGTGCCTAATTTCGAGGGAGCTGGAGGAAACAGCAGTGGAAATTCCCTGGCTAGAATCTCCACTGCTGTTTCCTCCAGCTCTCTCGAATTTAGGTACGACTTTCCTCAAACCTCTATATCACACATCAACAGCACATATGTCACTAGCTATTATGTAGTGCGTTATAATATCTTAGTATCCTTACATCAGTAGAGCCGGATAAATCCAGTTCATTTCTTACCTAGGGTTTGCTAATAATGTACTCGTCAAGTCAGACGTCCAGAGAATATACGTTTCTTTCTTTTGTTCTTCTTTTTCTTTTCTTTATTATTATTATTTCTTAATCCGGGCGACTTTACCATGTGAAATACTTTCATTGGTCTTGCAGTTCACTCAGCTACCTCTTCTTATTTTCATAATCTTTCAGTCGTTTAGGACAGAAAAGAAACCAGCAGAAATGTGGCTAATCATTACTAATGAAGCAAGAAAGACAGTAGCGACGCCTGATGGGAGTGAGTGATGAACTGGATTCGGACGATCATCCATCTCGCCTTTGTCAGTAAGAGTGAAGGCAAAGAATGGAATGTTGGGAGGGCGGAGATTAATGATTTTTTTTTTTCCCTGAGGAATGAACGGAGAGTAGAGGACTGCCAGAACGTACTGTTATGGTTTGTGTGGGAAATATACCTATCTATCTATAAACCTAAGCTGCTTTCTCCCCCCAAAAGGGGGAGAGCCGAAACAGGACGACACACTCCCAATTTACTCATCCACACACACACACACACACACACACACACATTTACTCGTATTTTATTCCCAAGGGGAGAAGTAACAGAGCGTCACCACACCACACCGCACGAGGCTCGATTTCACAGTGCAGTCAGTGACATCAGTAGCAGGGCCCAACAGCGGTGCTGGTTGACCCCTGCCGCATCATAATGGACCCACCCCCTTACATGCACCTGATATGATAAGCTGATCACACCAAATGCGGGAGAATATCCACTTGGGGCAGCGTCACCATTTATTCATTCACAGTTTCTCTCAAGTCATCCCTATCATGCACAGCCACTCTTCCTTGTTCCAAAGACATCCCTCTCGCATCTAACGTTCTCCTCACACTGTCCACCCATCCTGTTCGTTGTCTTCCTCTCAGCCTTACAGCTCTCACATCTGATCCAGTTATCTTTTTCACCAATCGCTGGCAGTTCCGGTGCAGCAGCAGTACAAGCCGCATCTCCTCCGCACATAATTAACTTGACAAGAGGATCCCACAGACTTTCACTCAGCTCAGCCAGTCTCCATCTGACCTGATAGCAAAGCGTGTTTCTCTTGCTGTCTTCGACCCTTTTGAGATTTCTTGATCTCCCTGGCTATCAGCTTCCTTCCCGGCTTGCCACTCAATGTCCCTGCCATAGTACAATGCAGAACCGTGAAGGGGTATCGTTAGGGTACTTTCATGAAGAGGGGCCTTAGAGGCCTGGATATAGGAGGCAGCAAGGGTTGGCTTCTGTTAGGGCTAGGTTAGGCAAGTCCCTCACGGGGCAGTGACGGGGTCTCTTTCGACGCCTTCTAGAAAGTAGGGAATTAGGCCTCCGTCACTGTAGGGAACCGCCGGATTGTTTCCTAATTATTCCTTTGTTTCATTTGTCTATTGATTTATTCTGTCTTGTATATATATATATATATATATATATATATATATATATATATATATATATATATATATAAAGAGAGAGAGAGAGAGAGAGAGAGAGATGCTGTTTAAATTTATTGTGGTAGATGGGGGCGCCCATCATCCACTCAATCAATGTAGAGTGATGCCTGTACCCAGGAAACCATTTACTACATTGGGTAGTAACCACATAACCGGGGTTTCTGGCAGGGTTAAGTGTCCCCCAGATTCCCATATCCAAAATCACTTAATCATGGTAGTTGTTTCAGAGAGCCTCGGAGGGCCCAATACCTGCCCAGGGCCCCAACCAAATGGGCAGACTCGCGTGGCCATGTGGAATATGAGAGGTGTGAATGAGGAGAGCAAGAGGGTGGAAGTGGTGAAAGTGTTCAAGAGTGCAAGATATGCTGTGATGGCACTGTGTGAAACGAAGATGAAAGGGTGTGAAGTGGAGGAGTGGGAGGGTGTGAAATGTGTAAGATTGGGAATGATTGGGGAAGGAAGATGCAAGGAAGGAGTTGCTTTCTTGATGAATGATGTGTGGCAGAGAGGAATGAGAGACTACAAATTTGTTAGCTCGAAATGTATGTATGTCAAGCTCAAGTTTGAGAAGTTGAAAGTGGCAGTGCTTGTAGCATATGCACCATGTGAGGACAGGAGTGAGAAAGAGAAAGACAGGTTTTGGGATGAGCTGGGTGAAGTAGTGGGAGAAATGCCCAGGAGCTATAAAGTGATTGTGATGGGGGATATGAACGGAAGAGTAGGTACTGGTCCTGAGGATGACATAATGGGTTGCTATGGAGTACCAGGAGAAAGTGATAATGGGAAAAGACTAAAGGATATGTGTCAGGAGAGGAGGTTGTGTATTTGTAACTCGTATTTCAAACACAGAGATGCACATAAATATACATGGTATAGAGGGAACGGGGATCGTGTTGAAAGAAGCCTGATTGATTATGTGCTCGTAGAGAGGTCGATGATGGGAATGGTTGCTGATATGAGGGCTGTGAGAGGACGATGTGGAGGTCTGTCAGATCATATGATTGTAGTATGCAAGATCAAGCTGAAAGGAGTGAGGTAGATCAGGAGAGAGAGAAGCAGTCAGGGAGAAAGACTGAAAGTTGAGAAGCTGAGGATCAAAGAAATGGCACATGAATACAGGACCAAAGTAGAGGACGAGTTAGAATTACTGAATTGGAATGAAATGGATCTGGACAGACTGTGGAATGCATATAGGGATTGCTTAGTTGGGAATGCTAAAGCGGTGTGTGGTGTGGCAAGAGTAACAACAAAGAAGAAAGGTAAGGCATGGTGGGATGATGAGGTAAAGAGAGCGGTGGAGGAAAAGAGGAAGTGGCTAAAGTGGTTACAGAACAGGGGTTCAGTTAAAATAAGAACTGAATATGTTGAGAGCAAGAAGCACGTAAAGAGGCTAGTGAAGAGGAAAAAAAAGGAGGTAAATGAGGATCCAGGAAGAAAAATGAATGCGAACTACTCTGAAAATAGAAAGTTATTCTGGAAAGAGATGCGGAAATGTAGAAGTGAAAGCGGAAAGAAATGGGATGGTGTGAAGGATGCAGGTGGTAGATTATTAACCCATGGATATGAAGTGAGGACCAGATGGAAAGAATATTTTGAAAGCCTGATGAATGGGGAGAGAGAGAGCAGAGCAGCTGTAAACATGATTGGTTTGGGGGTGTGCAGAGAAGGAATGCAGTGCCAGGAGACGTGACACTCGCACAGGTGAAGAGTGCTGTGAAGCGGCTGAAAAATGGGAAAGTAGCTGGGGTTGATGAGGTGTATGCAGAGATGCTTAAATGTAGTGGAGAGAATGGAATGAAGTGCTTGTTGGAGATATGTAAGAAGGCATGGATGAGTGAAACTGTGCCTGCGGAGTGGAAAAAGGCTGTGATTGTACCCCTGTACAAAAATAAAGGTGAACAAAGTGAGTGTAAGAATTATCGTGGCATAAGCTTACTGAGTGTGTTAGGGAAGGTATATGGAAGAATTATTATACAGAAAGTAAGAGAGATATCAGAAGTCCTAGTGAGTGATGAACAGGGTGGCTTTAGGAGTGGCAGAGGATGTGTGGACCAAATATTTGCAGTGAGACAGATAGTAGAGAAGGGTTGTGAGAAGGACCATAAGGTGTTTATGGCATTCATGGATCTGGAAAAAGCATACGACAAAGTGGACAGAGAAGGATTGTGGAAAGTTTTGCGCATGTACAGTGTAGAGGGTAAGCTGTCAGGTGCCGTCAAGAGTTTTTATGATGGTAGTGAAGCATGTGTCAGGGTTAATGGGCATCTAAGTGAATGGTTCACAATCAGTGTGGGCGTGCGACAAGGTTGTGTGATGTCCCCATGGTTGTTCAATGTATATATGGATGGGGTGATGAGAGAAGTGAAAACACGAGTAATGGAGAGAGGGATGGCATTGATAATGAATGGTGATGGATGGAATATCTCAAATTTGTTGTATGCTGATGATGCAGTACTGCTTGCAAGTACCGGACAAGAACTTGGTAGGCTAGTGCAGAGTTTTGTTGATGTCTGTAAGCGTCGTTCCTTGAGAGTAAATGTAGAAAAGAGTAGTGTGATGGTTATTCAGAGAGAGAAGGTGACTCTCAGTGCAATGTAACAGTGAATGGAGAGAGACTGGAATTGGTGAGAGAGTTCAAATACCTGGGTACAGTGATAGAAAAGAGGAAAATGTGCAAAAGAAGTTGAAAGTAGAGTGACACAAGGAAGAAAAGTAGCTGGTGCAATGAAGGCCTTGATAAGAAACAGAGACTTGAGTGTTGCAGCTGCACGAGGCTTACATGAAGGAGTGTTTGTGCCAACTATAACATATGGATGTGAGACTATGAAGTGGCATGAAAATGAAAAGTCAAGAGTAAGAGCAGTGGAGATAGGACTGCTGAGGAATGTATGTGGAGTACAGAGGGTGGATAGGATACGAAATAATGTTATTCGTAAAAGATGTGGCGTGAGGAAGTCAGTGGACACCAGAATTGAAGGGAGTGTACTGAGATGGTATGGTCATGTGTAGAGAATGGATAACAATAGAGTGGTGAAGAAGGTATATCTGAGCGAATTCGAAGGAGGGAGGAGGCAAGGTAGGCCAATTAGAAGGTGGAGAGATATTGTGGATGAATGTGTGAGAAAGAGAGGTTTGGAAGTCAGTGAGGCTAGGGAACTGACAGGAGATCGAGCTGGCTGGATGAATTTTGTGAGGAGATATGCGTGATCAGGGATTTTTGACACCTCTTTTTAACGTGGCAGCGTCTGGATTGACTCTGTCGGATACGATATGTGAAGCTACAGAACGTGGTGAATGTTTCTGGCATACTGATAGAGCCAGGATTCCGGGGGCTTGAATGATGAGTGAATGGAAGCGTGGCCCATTGGATTGGACAATTTTGGGCTGTCTGGACATTGCTACTCCTCACCCTGCCCATGGGTGGGAAAGGAGGTCCGGATAATGATGATGATATATATATATATATATATATATATATATATATATATATGTTTTGTTTTCCTGGTTACCAGCTCCTCACAAACTTCCGTAACAAAGGTGGCAACCGTTGTTATATCAAATCTGAATATGCACTTAATACTCTTTTAAACTTCAAGTAATTTTGATTACCCACTTTACAAACTAATTTATCTAAATATTACCAAGTATATCTGTGTAGTCTATTGCTCCCCCAATGCTTCTTAAGTACCCAGTGTATATGACTCCATATCCACAGAGTTCAGTAACCTTAACCTTGCCCTTAGCACCGAATTTACCAATTTGGATGATTTTAACCTACATAATGTTGAATGGTTATTGCATTCTCCCAGGACTGACGATGCTGGTCTGGAATGTGAGCTGTGTGCAGAATCGTTTAATGTCGTGCAGTTGGTAAAGCAACCAACCAGAATACCAGATAATTTTGACCATAATGCCCATCTCTTGGATCTGTTCGTAACAAATAATCCATATCAATACAGGATAGAAGTACTGTCACCACTTGGATCCTCTGACCACAATCTCATCAAAGCTTCATTAGTTAGCCCCCCCCCCCAAACCTCCCCGTTCTGAACCTGTCAGAGAGACCCGATGGCACTTTGACTGGGCAAACTAGACTGGATTTAGAAATTATCTTGCTGACATTCCATGGCAGTCTTTTTTTCTCTAGTGATGTTAATTCGACCCAGTCCTACATTAATGACTTAATACTAGCTGGTATGGGTCTGTTCATACCAAGTTAACAGTTCACTAAAAGTTCGAACTCCCCAAAATGGTTTGACAGCAACTGTGCCAGAGCAACGGCGCAAATGTCATTAGCATATAACTCTTACTTAAAATCAAACACATCTGAATCACTCTGTCAGTTTAAAATTGTTCAAAACCATGCAAAAGCTGTAATAAATCTCTCTAAATCAAACTTTCACCAATATCAAGCATCAAAACTACTTAGCAACCGTAATGACAATATAATATTCTGGTCAACTCTCAATTGTTTCAATAATAAACTTAAGAAGTCGTTATCCATTCCAAAAATCTTCAAATGGCAGCATTACAGTTGACCGGCATGGGAAAGAGAATATCTTTGCCAGTACATTTGCCAGAAATTTTACCATAGAGGAAGTCAGCCAGAAATCCCAGTACTATAACTTCACTCTTCCGAAACTGTTCTACTTATAATACAGACAAGATACATAAAAGCCATCCTAGACAATTTACCAACCAACAAGGCTCCAGTCCCAGATGGAATTCCTCCAACTGTTTTGGAAATGAGTTCCCCAGAACTTGCCTCTATTCTATCTATATTGTTCAGATTGTGCACGCGTACTTCTTCATATCCAAATTCATGGAAAGAAGCCAATGTCCACCCAATTCCGAAGAAAGGAAGTTCCTCTGATCCCTCTGATTACAGACCAATAGCTGTCGCATCTTCACTTGGTAAAGTATTTGATATTTTATTTAATAAGCACATAGTTAAACATCTTGAATCCAACAACTTAACTGGTAATAGACAATATAGTTTTCACCAAGAAAGATACACTATTGACATTTTCAATCTCCTGACTCATACCATCCATCAGTCAACTGACCAACATGGGGAACTCATGCAGTACCCCCTGATATTTCTAAAGCTTTCGACAGTGTGTGGCACCATTCCCTGCTATCCAAACTTCCTTGGTATGGACTAACGTCTTGCTTTCCTCATATTTCAGTGACAGAATAATAAGAGAAAAAGTAGATGATGTATATTTCAATTTCCACTCATTTAGTGCCAGCGTGCCACAGGGATCAGTTCTGGCGCCAACCTTGTTCCTTGTTCATATTAATGATCTCTTATCTGTCACCCACAATTCCATCCATTTATATGCAGATGACTCAACATTTCACAGTTCATTGACATTCAAACACCCATTTACAAAGTCTAATATCTCTAATTCTCAACTTAGTACAGCCATCCCCATAAATCAAGACTTATCTAAGATCAATGAATGGGGACAAAACAACCTTGTCTCATTTAATGCTAGTAAAACCAAATATATACAGTTTACTAATAGTCAGATTTTGCCAGATTTGTATATTACCTTTAATACAACTAATAATCCCATCTTCAAAAGTATTGAAATTCTCTGTTTTTCACTTAACAATGCCCTCAGCAGGACTTTTCATGTCAGATCACTTGCTAAAACTGCCTCAAAGAAACTTGTATTATTGTACAGATGTCTGTAACTTCTTCACTGATGAGCAGTTACCTATAACTTAGTCATGTGCACTTTCAGCTTGAATATTGCTCACCCTTGTGGAATGGATGTGGAGAGGTAGTACCAAAACGACAAGACAAAATTCAGAACAAAGCTGTTAGAAATAACTATATTAATAACCCAGCTGGTATAAATAAACTACCTCCCCTACAAGTCAGAAGGAATGTTTCCTCCCTTGCATTATTTTACAGATATTTTTATGGCAAATGCTCAGACGAGGTTGTGTTCATTGTGCCACCCCTCCATGCCTTCCCTCATGCTACATTGGCATTTGGTAGTACTCATAACCGGAACATCACACAGCCATAATTGTAGAACTATTCCTATCAGAATTCTTTAATTCCCCAAACTGTATCTCTCTGGAACTCGCTCTCCTGGAGCTGTTTCCCCCCAAACTTCAACCTATAGCTGTTCAAGTCCAACTGTTACAGATATTTTATGAATGGAGGACGCCAGTAACCTGGTGTATAGATTATTTTTTAAATTCATTTGTTTTTCCTTCCTCTGTCCTGTTGTTAAAAAAAAAATAACAATGCCAGCCACCCCTCAGTAGCCCGATCATATCCCCCGAAAACATTCAAAGCACAAGGACCCAACTGAACAGCCAACAAACCCACACCTACCAACATGCAACCGCTTTCACCACCATCGTCACCCAGCTCCCCCCGACCCCCTTTCTTATGCACCCTTCTTTCATCATTTGCACAAAGGCTCCGGCAAAGAAACACACGAAATAGTCATGGCCAATATCGTGTACAACAATTCAAAGACCAATCCACTGTCATTATCCCATATGATGAGGCAATTGTGAATGCCATCCTTACAGTGACTTCAGTGACTGGAAAATCAATTACCCTTAGAAAACTCAACCCCAGTCTCATCACCCGCAAACTAATCCTCACAAAATACCCAACATTTTTTTACTCTAGAACCTGTCCTGAACCATGACCAAGTAGAAAGTACTCGTACACAATGCTGCGAGGCAAAGGGCGAACCGACCAGGGATGTGCTGATCTCCCTCAGAAGCTCCATTCCCCCAACCATCAACCTTGGCTAATGGAGCACATACCAGCTCCAACCCTACACCCCGGAACCCCTACATTGTTTCAGTTGCCAGAGGTACAGACATCACCAGACGCAATGCTCCCGCCCTCCAACCTGCACCATGTGCAGTGGCCTCCATGCCACACAATAATTCCTGGACAAAATCAAGGCAAAACAGCCAGTTGCTGCAAAATGCCCAAATTGCCGGGGGAAATATCATGCTTGGAACAAAGCCTGCCCAGCTCGAAAGACAGTCCAAAGAGGCATGGAAAGAGAGACAGGGTAGTTACAGGAGAGGCTCGCCACGACCCCTGCTCCATCAAAATCCTTCACATGGGACAAACAAAACACCAACCCAGCATTTGCAACAGCCCTCTCTCTTATCCAGGCCGAAATCCCCCCTCTACCATCCTCCATTCAGGCACCCTTAGAGAGGCACCTACCAAGGACAAATTCACCCACCCACCCGAGCATGACACCTTCCCAACCCCCCTGCCTGCCTCCCCCCTCACCACCTATGCAGGACTCCAGCCCCCAAACGGAGCCTGAGGCCTCCACACAAACCCCACCACCAGTGTCATCTCCACTGTCAGGTCAAATACCAATAGACCAGGAAGCTCTCCTCATCCTGGGCCGGCAACTGGGCGCGGCTATTGTGAAGGCAGTAGTGTGGCAACTCAGTTGCCTAATAAACCTTGACTCCATCTGTCTGATCACGGACAAAACGGTTCATGACTGGATGGAAAATCCCAATCCCAACACGACCATCCATATTGGCATCCAACCAAACCCCGGAAATTTCCTCTCACCCACACTGCACAACCACAACCACAACATTCCAAACACACCACCCAAAACATCCCAATACCCAACACCGCCCACACCAACAGCCCAAGGATCCAAGGAACTGCTTGCTGCCAAAGAACAGATCCAGGCCACGCTCCCTCTCCCTCATACTGACACACACCACTGGGCACAGGGAACTGAGGGATGACCCCTCCCCAACCATCCGTCATCCACCCGTCTCATCCACCACTGAGCTCCGCATGTTGCAGTGGAACATCCTTGATGCATCCACTAAACATTCCCTGCTGGAGGAAGCTTCCCACCAAAATAAAGTGGACAGCTTCCTTCTCCAGGAAACCCTTCTACCTAGGCACTGCCCACTGCATCTGCAGGGCTACAACCCCTTCCTCCTTCCACGTGCTCACGGGGCCCCTGTGGCTGTGTCATTCTCATTATAAACCACATTCACGCCATTGTCATTGCACCTCTTCCAACCTGCGGCAATGGAGCAGAGATCCAGAGAGTGGACATAACCTTAGGCAATGGGCATCTGAATATCTTCATTATCTATCGTTCCCCCACTGCTGAAATAAACCTCAGAGAACTTTCTGTGCTCTCCACCACTGATTAAATTTTGATCAGTGACGACCTAATTGCCCACCACCCCTGCCTCAGATCTTGCAGCCCTACCAACCCCACAGGCCGCCACATGGCTGGATTGATGGAGAAGGTCCTAGACATCTGTCTTCTTAATGACCTACACACTCTGACATATCTGCAGGGGGGAAGACCTGATCTGTCATTTGCATCCTCTGGACTGGCTTATCTCAACTGATGGGAGATGCAGCCCACCCTCACCTCAGATCATCAAGTAATAGTTTACACTGTCAGTATAGCCCAGCTCCCAAAACCCCCAGGTCCCCTCCCCCCCTAAGTGGAATACCAACCTCGCAGACTGGGGTCTTTTTACTTCTATCCTTGAAGAATTAATAGCTGACATCTCCCCGCTGGATCTCTATCTGGATGGACACACAACTCAGCTCAGAGCTGCCTTTCATGCTGCTGCAAAACCTGCAATCCCTACCACTGCACCCCCAAAATTCCACCACAAAGACCACTGGTTCTACTGCCCTAGAGTACGAGAACTTAACCACAGGCTGAACAGAGCGAAAAAAATATACAGGGCCCACCCTACACCAGAAGCACTCAGCTACATACAGGCAGTAATACAGCACTCCACCGCCGAAAAAAAAAATGGCATCAAAGAACAAAAGTGGCTGGAGTGGTGCTAGTCCCCTGGGACACACTCTGAACTCGGCGACATTTGGAGGAAACTTCGTGCTGTCTCAAACCCCCCTAAAACCCTCCCACCCAGATCCCCAGAGTAAAGCTGAAAGGCTGGCAGCTGCATTTGCAGAAAGAACGTCCCTGCCCAGCTCCTTGAAGACACCAGACTCCGGCAGGAAGCACTGCATACTATTAGGGCCAACATACAGTAATAAAACATCCCAAACCACCCCAGCTGAGTCAGACCACCCCTTGACCATCCACGAACTTGAGCAGGCCCTCAAATCGAGCTCAGACACATGGATCAGATCAAAGAAACTATCAAAAAAGGGAAAAGTCTGAAACAGGTCTGAAGTAAAATGGCACTTGGAAAGCGACAAATTACAACACTGAAAGACAAAAACGGTGAAGTCATTAACCCGTCACGTCCCGAGGTTTTCCGCACCTCCGACATCCCCCAGTCCCGAGGTATTTTCAATTTTTTTTTTTTTGGCTAAAACCTTCGCTTTTGGTGAGAAACATCGAAAATTCATAGAGAAATCGCTCACCTGAGGTTTAAAGTGCCCAATCCAGGTAGGAGTTCCTCCTTACCTGAGTGGGTTTTCTAACATGCTGGCACCAAAGAAAACGAGTTCTATGGGAGGGTAACTATTTTATCCACTCATAAACGGTATTTATTTATTTACTTGGTACGAATGTATATGTAGTATGACAGTATATTGGTTTTCAAGCAGTAATAAAGGCATTATAAGCATTGTTTCACTCACTAACTAATCACCATACCTGACCTATTTTTGCCACACTACCTGATCATTATTTCTGGCTGTTTCTTCTTCTAATGCTATGTAAACATTGTCCTCCACATTGCCATCGATTGGGGAATCACTCTGGCCCTGAATAACTTTACTAGCCAGGTCACTGGTAACAGGTCCTTTGCCAAGACAATGTCGTGAGGGGGGGAGGGGGGAGGTTATGCAGTGTAAGGCATTGTCCCTGCTTGGTATCTTGTACAGGAATAGAGGCAGGTGTCCCGTGTATACATACGAAAAATCACGTGCGAAAATTGAAAATTGTGCAAATTAGCGACCTTGCAATTGCACGACGTACTGGTACGTCGCCGGGACTGGCAAATGCAAATTGTTGCAACGTACCCATACGTCGTCAGGACGGGGCGGGTTAAATGCAGAGATAAGATGTTGAAGAGCGTTGAAGAATTTTACAAAGAACTGTATGCATCAAAGACCATACTACCAGTAGCTAACTTTTCAGTTGTCATAAGTGAAATGCCTGAGGTAACACCAGACGAAGTAAATAATTCTCTTAAAAATATGAAAAGAGGGAAAGCTCCGGGAGAAGATGGAAATGTAGCAGATTTACTGTTGGATGCAGGAAGAGAAATACAAAATGGGCTTGCTCACTTATTTTATTCAATGTATAAAAAAGAAGAAAATTCCCAAAACATTTTTGTAATGCACTAGTTATTTTACTTTACAAATAAAAGATGACTCAAAATGTCTTAGTAACTGTCGATCCATTAGCTTACTATCAGACATTTACAAAATCTTCACTAAAGTCCTTACCGACAGAATAACAACAAATTTGGAGGAAAACCAACCTCGTGAACAGGCAGGATTCCGAAGTGGGTACTGACCACTGATCATCTACACACAATGATTCAGCTAATTGAGAAAACTACAGAATATAATAAACCACTGTACTTAGGTTTTGTTGTTGACGAAAAGGCTTTTGACTCAGTGGGGCACATAGCAATTATAAATTCATTGCGAGAACAAGGAGTGAATGAGAACATTGTATAACTGCTCGAAAACATATACAAAGAGGGAACTGCTACAGTTAAATTACATAAGGACTCAGAGAAAATTAAGATTGAGAAGGGCGTGCGTCAGGGAGATACAATTTCACCAAAGTTATTTACAGCATGCCTAGAAAGTATTTTCAAAAAGCTAGACTGGGAAGACAAAGGAGTGAACATAAATGGAGAAAAGCTAAATCATTTAATATTTGCAGTTGACATTGTCCTAATCTCAGAAACAGCAGAGACATTGCAAGAAATGTTAAATGACCTAAACAGAGAAAGTCTCCAAGTAGGGCTAAAGATGAATCAGAGCAAAGCTAATGTTTCATCCACCAACACCAAAGAGAGTCATCAGAATAAGCGGGGAAATTCTTGAAGAAGTCGAGGAGTACAATTACTTGGGACAAATACAAAAATTAACGAAAGATAATGATAGCGATATAAAAAGACGCATTACAGTTGGATGGAAAACTTTCGGTAAACATAGGGACATTATGAAAAATAGTTTGCCAGTTTGTATGAAACGAAATGTATAGAACGAATGTATAATTCCAGCCATGACGTGTGTACAGTATATATATATATATATATATATATATATATATATATGAGCACACACTAAAGAAAGACAAAGAGGGAGTGCACACACACACACACACACACACACACACACACACACACACACACACACACACACACACACACGCACACACGCGCGCGC
The DNA here is from genome assembly GCF_032717465.1 of Coenobita brevimanus. Classification (NCBI taxonomy): domain Eukaryota; kingdom Metazoa; phylum Arthropoda; class Malacostraca; order Decapoda; family Coenobitidae; genus Coenobita; species Coenobita brevimanus. The sequence goes on along the minus strand of NC_137025.1, from coordinate 38,577,462 downwards.
GCGCACATCTGTACCAGCAACATTTTTCTTACCTAAGGGGACAGGCACTCAGGAGGAGGGTTGTCGTATCAGCAACTTTGCTGAGTTCCCCGCTGCTTCGCCTCAGACTTATTCTATACATATTTTCTCAATATTTCCCACCTTCCTTTTCGATGAAATTCTCTGCTGTCATGGAACTTTTTTTTTCTTCCCATATGCTGCACTCTCCATCTGTTCTTGGTAGATGTCTTTCTCTTCTCGTAACAGTATCTGTTTTCGGGTTCTTATTCTTATCGGTCCATTTATTTATTCATTCTGACATATTCCTATGTCACTGAGTAAAGAATGGAGGTAAAATTTTATCACTTCGCTGATGCTGCTACCTGGCTTGCGATACGAGCTTTGTGCTCAGCTGTTCATTTTTTCTGGTTTCTTGCAACACTTGTATTAAGTTCCCTTTACATAACTAATTTACCATACATTCATATCTTCCAAATATTATTAGTTATGTTTTACTGTATGTTGTGAAACTTGGTGCCTTGTGCTATCCAGCTATTGGACGTAAGCGTACATTTGACCATCTTGAACAAGCAGTGAAATATAATTGATTACTTTCCCAATACGGGAATTATGGCACTACTTCCTCTCAGTTAGGCACTTTGTTTATGATCCACATCACCTTGTCTTGTCCTGCTGTCCTGATGTAACCAAAGTGCCGCCGTCAGCTGCATGCCCTCCTCACACCTTCAAAGTGCGGCTTCATTTGCCGTCTTGTTTCCTTAAGATATCCTGGTGAACTGGTTGGTTTGTCTTGGTTGGGATTACTTCCCTTTGGCAGAGACCAGGAAGACTCAGGTATCTTGGGATATTTTAATCTCACTTCCACTTTATAACTGTTGTATTCATCCAGTCACTTAATGTTTGGCGACCCCAGGGTGGCCCTGCATTGAGTGATAAGCAAAATGATTTCATGTTTATCAGGAAATCATTTAATATGTTGGGTGGTAACCATATAACTGAACCATACATGTTCCCTACGTGTCAGGAAGTGGGTTGGTGGGGGATTAGAGCTCCACCCCGGAAAATAGCCAACTAAAAAGACCAGCAAGATGCCTCGGACCTGGACAGACCTACAGATGACGAACAAGGGCCGGACAAAGTACATGGTGAGGATGGTAGTATGGAATGTGAAGGTTGCAAATGATGCGGTGAAAAAAAGAGAGAGAGAGAGATTGTGTAGGTACTTGAGAATCCAAAAGTGGACGTGTGGATTGATTGAAACCAAATGGCTGGGCGGGAGAGTGGGAGTAAGGACTGGGTATTTTTGAGGAAGTAGGTGAGAATGAGGTTCCATAGGAGGATGTATGTATGGTTATGTGCAAGGGATGGAAGAAGAACATGAGTGAGTATGGATCAGTTGATTCACGTATTGTGTGGACAAAACTGAAAGTAGCAATGTGTGTGTGTGTGTGTGTGTGTGTGTGTGTGTGTGTGTGTGTGTGTGTGTGTGTGTGTGTGTGTGTGTGCGCGTGCTTGCGTGCGTGTGTGTGTGTGTGTGTGTGTGTGTGTGTGTGTGTGTGTGTGTGTGTGTGTGTGTGTGTGTGTGTGTGTGTGTGTGTGTGTGTGTATGCGTCGACAAGACTGCAGGCAGAGTAAAAGAAGAGCTATGGGCAAATGTGGAAGAATGCATGAATTAGTTTGGAAGGAGTGAGAGAGTTTTTAATTAGAGATATGAAAGGAAAAGAGGGGTATGTGAAAATGGATGGAGTACTTGGTGAGTGAAGTGTGCCTGCAGACGTGTGTGAAAACGGTTATGCTCTAGTGGACATCTGTGCGGGGAGGGGATTGGTGATGACCCTCTGTAGTGGTGAGTGATGAGAAGGGTGAATTGTGAGCTGAGTGGACGAAAGGCAATGATAGAATATGTGTGTGTGGAAAAGAGAATGAGGAGATATGTGGTGGATGCGAGAAGATACTGAGGTTGGGGATTGGACTCTGACCACCACTTGGTGGCGGTAGGAGTCATGGAACAAATGTGCTGGATGAGTATAAGGAGAGAATCGCAGGAGGAAGCAGTTCAAACAAAGAGAGTAGAAAGGTTGAAAGAGGATGGAATAGGGGCAGAATTTAAGAGAAGTAGTGGAGCGATTTGGTGGATATGATCTGAGCAGATGGGGGAGGTGGAATGTCCGTGCAAGGCATTCACAGATGAAATCAGTGCTGCATGTGATGTGCTGTGTGGGGTGATGAGAAGACGATATGAGGTGCAAGGAACAGCATGGTAGAGTTTAGAGGTGAGGTAACCTGTGCTGCAACAGAAGAAAGCATAAGAGCGGATAGGAAGCAGAGCCATGAAGTTAAGAGACTGTATAGAGAGAAGAGGAGAGTGGTGAAAGAAAAAGTCAGAGTAAGAAGAGCGTAGATGGTGAGTTTGGAAACAGTGTAAGTGTGAAGAGGAGAAATTGTAGAAAAATCTTCTGGATGGTGGATGAGAGAGTAAGACAGCGTGATAACGAAGGTAGTGAGGAAATAGGAAAAAAAATGGCAGATTGCCGATAGGAAAGGGAAAAGAAGTCAGCAGATACAGAGAACACATGGAGTTATTACACACAGACAGTGAAAGCAATAAAAATATAAGTGGCTGCGGAATGACTAAGAGAATGAGGGATATGAGAAGGGAGGAGGAGACAAATAGGAGGTAAGTAGTGGAAGCAATGAAGAAAGTAAAACTGGGAAAACACCAGGAGTTGATGAAGTGTGTGAAGAAAAACCAAAGCACAGGGGTAGAGTCAGTAGTAGAATGGATATAGAAGTTGTGAGGATTGGCCTGGTAGGAAGGTAGCGTCCGAAAGGATTGTAAGTCTGTATAATTCCCCTGTACAAACGAAAAAAGGAAATGAAGTGTTTGGTAATCATAGGCGTATTTGTCTTCTTAGTGTAATAAAAAAAAGTATTTGGTATCATACTTGTTGACAGAGATAAGGAATTAACAGAGGAATTAGTTAGGGAAGAACAGTTCAGGAATGGAAGAGGCCATGTAGATCAGATATTCATCCTAAGTTGTTTAAATGCAAAGTTTGTAGACAAGGGAAAGAAGTTGTATGCTGGCTTCATGGATTTGGAGAATGCATATAACAGATTGGATAGACAAGAATGTTGAAAATTTAGAAAAAAATGGACTAAATTCGAAGTCGTCGAATGCCGTGAAGAGCCACTAGTCAGGCAGCCAATGCTGGTGCCTCGACTGATACTGAGGGTGGTAAGGCACTCTATGAGGTAGTGCAGCAGTGGCAGGTGAGTGTTTTTTCTTGCAATATCTGCATCTTTCTTCTTTCTTAGGCAAGATCAAATTTCGAAAGCAATTACTGTACTGTATATACAAGATAGAGGAGAGAGGTGATGGAAGTGGCTGTGAATGTGAGGGGGAATGGCTCAGTTATATTGAGGTAATTGGTATTCTTTGGCAGCTGCATAGCCTGTTCTTTAATATAAGCACTGTTCTACACGACTTATATGAAATCTCTGTGATGGGTTATTATGATGCACTTTTGATCCTGCGATCTTGTGGCGGGGGGTACACAATCTGGCCGCATTATGGGATGGTACTACTACTCTGCGGCCAGACTGTGTTAGGAAGAACTCTGCCACTGTATTCCCTGCGTGTCGTAAAAAGCACCTAAAAGGAACGGGGTGAGGGGACTAGGGACCCCCTCCTCTTTATTCTTAGTTCCTGTAGTGACACAGGGCATAGAAGAGGAAGGAGGATTAAGTTATCCCCGAACCCTGAGGATTGGGTCTATGAATGTGCGTGGATGTAGTATGATTGAGGCTAAAAGGTAGGATATTGGGAGAATGTTTGTGAAAAGGAAGTTGGAGGCGTTAGGTTTGAGTGAAACAAAGATGATAGGGAAAGGTGTGTCTAAGTTTGGAAGAGTGACTGGAAGGATACCAGGTGTTGATAGACGAAGAGCGAGAGAAGGAGTGGCCTTGTTAGTGAGCCCGGAAGTGCAACAGTGTGTGATTGAATGGAAGGAGGTGTCATTGAGACTGCTGTGGGTAAAAGCGAAATTTGGACGTAAGTTGTTGGTATTTGTGAGTGTGTAATGGGCCTTGTAGTGAAAGGGATTAAGAAGAGAGGGAGTCTTTCAGGAGTGATGCTGATGAGTGTCTGCAGAATTCTAGAGCAAATGAGAACGTGGTAATGATGGGAGATCTGATTGCTAGAGTAGGATACGTGGCAGTTGAGGTTGTTACTGATATGCATGGAGGGCCTGGAAGAAATAATGGGGACAGAATTACAGGGATGTGTGTTGAGGGAGAGATGCTGATTGGAAATACCCTGTTTGAGAAGAAAGATATTTATAAGTATATGCCTACATGGGTGAGACAGGACGGTGGAAGGGTTGTACTCGTAGATAGAGCATTGATGGACTATGTGGTTGTGTCCAGGAATGTAAGAGGAAGATAGCTGAATGTGAGAGTTTTGAGAGAGGGGTGGGGTGGAGGTATGTCTGACCACTACCTGGCAGAGGAAGTGTTGGGAGTATGTATGAGGTGGGTGAGAGCTAGAAGAGTTGGGTGTGGCAGGGAGGTTTTGAAAGTGAGTGAGTTGGATAAAAAAGAGAAAATGATAGTGTATCAGTGGTTAAAAGATGAGTGGAACGCAGTGAAAGATCAGGAAAATGGTGATGTGGAGGAGAGATGGCAGTTGTTTAAGAGTGTTGTGGTGGGGTGTGCGAAAGAGGTGTTTGGTGTGAGACGAGTGGAAGGTGGTGTAAGAAAGGGATATGAATGGTGGTTCAAGGAAGTAAGTATGGCTGTAGCTGAGAAGTACATATGAAGTGTGGCTGCAGAGGAAGGATGAGGTGTCACATAAGAGTTATAAGGAAAAGAGGAATAGGGCGAGAATGGCTGTGCGTGATGCTAATAGGGCAGCAGATGAGAGCTGGGGTAGGCAATTGACATAATTTTCACCAGAATAAGAAAATGTTTTGGAAGGAGGTGAAAAAGGTGCCAAAGGGAGAGTCTGGGAAGGAAAGGCGAGTAAAAGCAGACGATGGAAGGATGTTAACTGGGATGGATGCAGTGAGGAAGAGATGGGCAGAGTGTTTTGAAAGATTTTAAAATGTAGAGGAGGAAAGGGAGGCTGAGATTGTGGCAGATGGAGGAGTCTATCTATGTATCTATCTATAGCCCGACGCCCTAATCCCGCAAAGGGTGGCTGCAGACAAAACGCCTCCAAGTCACTCTGTCACCCACCATTTGACTCCCCTCCCCCCAACTCACCCCCCCCTCCCTCATATACCTCTCAACTCCATCCCTCCACCTCATCCTCGGTCTACCCCTCCCTCTCCCTCCCTCCACCTCACCTACATACACCCTCTTAGTCAGTCTTTCATTCTCCATTCTCTCCACATGTCCAAACCACCTCAGTGTATTTCTCCTAATCTTTTCATCAACATCCACATCTACCCCACAACGTTCCTTCACTTCTTCATTCGTCAACCTGTCCCTCCACGTCACTCCACATGCTCCTCTCAAGTAACTCATTTCCACTGCTCTCACTCTTGACTTGTTCCCCTCTTGCAATGTCCACGCCTCGCTTCCATATGTCAGGGTAGGGATCACAATACCATCATGCAGTGACTTCTTAACTTCCATACTCACCTCCCTATTTCTCATCATTGCTTTCAGTGTACCAACAACCTTTCTTCCCTGCTGTACCCTTTCACGTACTTCATCCCCCAAAGTTCCATCCTTACTCATCACACTACCCAAGTACTTGAATGCACTCACATTCTCCATATCCTCACCATCCAACCTCACTGCACACTCTGTGACTTCATTCCTCTCAAACACCATAACTTTACTTTTGTTTACATTAACTTTCAGCTTCCTCCTCCTACACACTGTCCCAGATTCATTCACTAAACCTTGCAACTCCCATTCATCTTCACTCAACAATACTGTATCATCAGCAAACAGCAACACTGGAAGCTTCCAAATCTCACCCTCATTCATTAGGGCCACCCCCACATCCACTGCCCTACCTTGTACCTCCTTTACAACCCCATTCATATATATATTAAACAGCCATGGAGACATTACACACCCCTGTTTCAGTCCCACATTGAGATCAAAGAACTCACTCAGCTCACCATCCACTCGCACCGTAGCCCTAGCTCCCTCGTACATACTCTTCACAGCACTCAACAATTTCCCCTCCACTCCATATATTCTTAATACCTTCCACATACCTTGCCTATCTATTCTGTCATAAGCTTTCTCCAAGTCCATGAAGGCAGCATACACTTTCCTTCCCTTCTCTAGATACTTCTCCACTAAACATCTTAGAACAAATATCTGATCTACACACCCTTTTCCCTTCCTAAATCCCCCTTGTTCTTCTCCAACTAGCTCCTCTGTCATATGCCTAACCCTATCAATGAGTATTCTACCATATATTTTACCAGTCACACTAAGAAGGCAAATACCCCTATGGTTACCACATACTTCTCTCTCCCCTTTTCCTTTGTACAGAGGAACAATTATACCTGATTTCCAGTCCTCTGGAACCCTTCCCTCTTCCCAAGCCAATCTACACAACTTCCATATCCACTCCACAACAATCTCACCCCCATACCTAAGCATTTCACCACACACTCCATCAATTCCTGGGGCCTTTCCCAGATTAATCTTCTTCATCGCTTCCACTACTTCCGACCTACTGATCTCTTCCTCCCTCCTCTCAACTCTTCTTCTCCCAGCCATTCCCCAACCACTTATACTCACACTGCTCTCACTCTCTACATTCAGCAAATCCTCAAAGTGCTCCTTCCATCTCCTCAATTTCTCTCTCTTCTCCACCAACAATCTATTATTCCTATCTTTCACTCCCCTACTATTTCCCCTTTCACACTGCCTTACTTTCTTTACCTCCTTCCAAAACAATTTCTTACTCTCCCTCCATTTCACACTCAGATTCCTCCCAAACTCTTCATCCACTTTCTTCTTACTCTCCTTCACCAGTCTATTAACCTCCCTTCTCCTGCTCACATATACCTCTCTCTTCTCTCTCTCATCTTCTCCCCTACCTCTACTCGCCAACCATTCACCATATGCCTTCTTCTTTTGTTCCACAGCTCGTTTCACCTCATCATTCCACCATGCTGTCCCTTGCACACCCTTGCATCTCCTCCTCACTCCACAAACCGCCTCACACGCTGCGCTTATCTCTTCCGTGAATATCTTACATACGTCTTCCACCCCTTCCATCTGCTCTAGCTCATACCTTCCCAATCTTTATTCCACTATGCTCTTATACTCTGTCCTTTTCTCACTATCTTGCAATCTTTCCACTCTTCTCACAGGAGCTGCTTCCTCCTGTCTTCCCCTTCGCCTCCTCAACCACTTTCTTTGCAGCTCTACCTTGGCCATCACTAAGTGATGGTCCGAGACTCCATTCCCCCACCCTCTCCACACCCTTGCATCCAACACTTGTCTTCTCATTCGCTCATCCACACACACGTAGTCTATCATTGCCTTTCGTTCAACAAGTTCACCATCCATCCTCCTCATTACTCTCCATGTATACCGGTGGATCATCTTATGACGAAAGTAGGTGTTGGCTATTGCCAACCCCTTACCAGCACAGATGTCCACCAAAGCACTACCATTCCCATCTACTTCAGCTGGCACACCCCACTGACCAACCACTCCATCCACTCGTACATTCCCAACTTTGCCATTCATGTCTCCAATCAACAGCACTCTCTCGCTCCTCTCAAACTTGTCCATACATGCTTCTACTCTCGCCCAAAACTCATCTTTCACTCTTGCCACTCGATCCTCTGTTGGAGCATACACACATACAATCGCCCATGCTTGTATACCTACTTTCATCCTCACCCATACAATCCTTGCACCCACTGTTCCATACTCTCTTATATTCTCCTTCCACTTCTTGCTTATCATCAGACATACTCCCTCTCTTGCCCTCTCATTCTCATTGACTCCCGCACATATACCTACACCGTATTCCCATTCTCTCACCCTTTCACCTTCCCATTTAGTTTCAGTCAATCCACATATATCCACTTTTGCATCCTCAAGCACCTGGATAATCTCTCTCTCTTTCACTTCATCATTCACTCCTCTCACATTCCACGTTCCTACCCTCAGAATGTCCTTTGTCCGTTCCTTAGTCGTCAACGTATGGTCCGTCTGGGTCCGAGGCGCTTTATTTGCTTTTTTAGTTAGTTCTTTTTACGGGGTGGGGCACTAACCCACCACCAACCCTTTTAGTCGCCTCGTACGACAAGCAGGGATACTGGGGGAGTATTCTTGAAACCCCCCTACCCCCAGGGGTAAGATGGAGGAGTACAAGGAATAAATATGTGGGAGAGTTTAATGTATGTTTGATCACAATGGAAGAAGTGCATGATGCAGTAAAGGTGATGAAAGCAGGGAAAGCTGAAGGTATGGATGGGTGTTCTGCGGAATGTCTAAAAAGTGGTGGTGTGACTATTGTTGAGTGGTTACTAAGATTGCTGAATGTGTGTTTTGTGAGCGGTATGATGCCGACTGACTGGGTAAGTGCATGTGTGGTGCCGCTGTATAAAGGTAAGGGTGATAAGTGTGACTGTACTAGTTTTAGGGGTATAAATCTAATGAGTGTAGCAGATAAGGTGTATGGTAGATTGTTGATTATGAGAGAGAGAGTACACAAGCAGTGATTGGTGATGAGCGGTGTGGATTTAGGAGAGGGAGGGGATGCGTGAATCAGGTGTATGCTGTGAGACAGATGTGTGAAAGTTATTTGGCAAGAGGGAAGGATGTGTTTTGGGAATTCATGGATTTGGAGAAAGTGTATGATAAAACTGATAGGCAGACTTTGTGGACTGTTTTGGGATTGTTTGGACTAGGTGGTAGGTTGTTAAAAGGAGTGAAAAGTTTTCATATAAATAGTGGAGCATATATAACAGTGGGAAAACTGTGAGTGTTTGGTTTCCAGTTAGAGTGGGGCTACAGCAGGGATGTGTGATGTTGTCTTGTTTTTTTAATATTTATATGGATGTTGTTGTTCGGAAGGTGAATGCGTGAGTGTTTGATGGAGGTTTAAGTCTTCTGAATGCTGATGGTAGAGAGTGGAATCTGATGCAGCTGCTGTTTGCAGATGTTACTGCACTGGTGGCTGATTCGGAGGAGAGATTGAGACAGTTGGTAGGGGAGTTTGGTAGGGTGTGCAAAAGGAGGAATTTGGGAGTAAATGAGAATAAGAGTTAAGTGATGAAGTGTACGAGGTTGGTAGGTGATAGGAGCATGAATGTAGTATTGAATGGTGAGTGTTTAAGTATTTAGAGTCACATGTTGCTGTGGATGGAAGAATAGATGCAGAGGTGAAATTTAGAAAGAATGAAATACGAAAGCTGCTGGGAGGAATGAAAAAAGCGTTAAGATGTCGTAGTTTAGAATGGAAGTAAAGAGAAGACTGTATGAGGGTGTAGTGGTATCGACTGTGTTATATGGAGCTGAAACATGGAAAAAGGAAGTAGCAGACAGGAAGAGCTTGAATGTAATAGAGGTGAGGTGTCTCAGGAGTATGTGTGGACTGACGCATATGGATCGAATGAGGAATGATGATGTGCGAAGGAGAATTGGAGTTATGCGGGAGATGGCTGATTGAGCCGAGAAGAGAGTGTTGCAATGGTTTGGGCATATGGAGGGAATGGATCAAGAGTTATAAAGATAACTGGATCGAGCGTGAGGGGTGTAAGGATGAGAGGAAGACCACGACTAGGATGGATGGACAGTGGGAAGACAGCGTTAGATGCAAGAGCGATGTTTGTAGAAGAGGAAGGAAGAGTGGCAGCGCATGATAGGGATAACTGGAGAGAAATTATGAATGAGTAAATGCTGACGCGGCCCTGGGGAGATATTCTCCTGCGTTTGGTCTGATCAGCTGATCAGGTCACGTGCGTGGAAGGGGATGAATCCATTATGATGTGGCAGAGGTATCTTGCTCTGCTATTGGGCCTTGCTGCGGATGTCGCTGCTTGCACGGCGCAGTTGACCTTCGTTGCGGTGTGGTGCGGTGAGGATCTGCCCTTTCTCCCCTTGGGGCTAAGATACGAGTAAATGTGTGTGTGTGTGTGTGCGTGCGTGTGTGTGTGTGTGTGTGTGTGTGTGTGTGTGTGTGTGTGTGTGTGTGTGTGTGTGTGTGTGTGTGTGTGTGTGTGTGTGTGTGTGTGTGTGTGTGTGTGTGAGTAAATGGCTTCCTTTTTGGGGGGGAAGCAGCCTAGGTATATAGATAGATGCTGGGTGGCAACAGGATGTCAAGATTTGATCAGGTGGCGAGGTGACTAGCTCCACGGGAGAAAAATAGTTCCATGAGGGGAAAAGCTTTCCATGATATGGAAAATCGTAGGTGCACTAAGCAAAATATGTTCATGAAGGAAAATGTCCATGGGGAAGTTAGGCTTGTGGGGGAAAATGGGTCCATGGTGTAAATAAGACAATTAGAAATAGATTCCACGGGGAAAAAAGCAAACAGGAGAAAATGGGGCCATGGGAAGTATATGACCATGAAAGAAAATAGGCCTAATGTGGGAAAACTGGGCGATACGGGATCAGGTCTTTTGAAGAAAATAGGGGGTTGGGGGATTGACCTCCAGGAGATCCAGCCGGAGTCACGCATGTGTGAGAACGATATTTATCGCGAAGAAGTGATTGAGCGAAGGGAGAGGAAAAAGAAAGGGTGTGTACGAACAGTCTGAGGAACGTTTGGAATGAAAGAGAGATAAATTAGGATACTGAGAAAAGCGTGTGATACACGAGAGGCAAAAATAGCGACAGTAGAGAAAGAGGGAGAGAAATGATGATAAAGAACAAGAGGATAAAATGGAAGAAATTGGGAGCGTCTGAGAAGAATGAACGAAGTGGGTAGAGTGGAAACTTTCTGTGACGCAGCGGAAACGGAGAAATTGAACAAAAAAATTATAATGGACAAGGAAAGGAACTGTAGAAGCCAAGACGTGCGGCACACAAGTGTTAAATGGAGAAGAAAGCGAAGGGAAATGGTACTGGGGAGAAAACTTAAGAAAAAGCAGATGGGAAGGGAGGGAGATAAGTTACTGATCAAACACAGTGCATGGATATGATTGGGCGATGAATGAAAAGAAGACGATTTACTGATTGAGGGAATGGAGAATGGTAAACTTTATGGGTACGAAGGAATGGTAATAGAGAAACAGAGCGCAGTGATAAATGTAAGCACGAGGACATCGCTAAGACAGAATAATGCAATGGAAACCCGAACATAAAAATTAAGAAAATACAGAAAGGAAAATATATCGTTTTTGGATATGATGGTGTGGAAACGAAGGAATCAAGAAAAGGTGCACAAGATACTGTACAAGTAAGTGATTTATAATAACCGAAGGATAACCAAGCCTTGAATGAAGTGTAGTACTATTGGTTGTCGATGATGAAAATGGTTAAAAGGAATGGAGGTGGGAGAGGAGACGAAGCAGAATGTTTCAGAGGAAAGATACGTGTACATGAGGTGACATAAAACGAATGTGTAAAAGTAAATGTAAGTGAAGTTTATTTAACAGATAATATATGTCATTAAGAAGGCAAATGAAGATGTAAGGATGTATGAAAGGAAGATGATGAATGTAGGGAAAAAATATAGGCCAGTAGTGTGATTACGACAGCAACGACAGAAAGAGAGAGGGAGAGAGAGAGAGAGAGAGAGAGAGAGAGAGAGAGAGAGTGGAAGGGAATTAAGAAAATCAGGCTTAGGGATGGGGAAGCAATAAACCCGTCAAGAATGTCCTCATATATATAACATAATTGGTCTTTGAATTTATCTCTGGCCTATTTCCTACAGAATTGCGTATAAGAGCCCAACTTATTAGAAGAAATCATGCAAAATTACACCTTATTAACCAAGTTATCAAGGTAAAACATTTTAAGTCGTAGTGATTTTTTTTTTTCGGAGACGGAACAGAGCGTGTATGAATTATTTGATTACGGCATTTACCATGACCATTAACTAACCACAAGTGGACTGTAATGACGGGGCAAACATCACACAACTTACCTCATGCCCCCTCACCCTCTTTTCCCCAGACAGGTTCACCTCTTTGTCCTCTTTGCCAGCCCCATCTTCCTTTACCTTTTTCCCACTTCCCTCTTCAACTTTTTTCTCGTCCCCCATACTCTTTTTTTTCATCAGCGTGCATCTCGTATCTCGTTCCTTGGTCTAGCTTTCGTCAGCTCAGATCCCTCATCTCTCTTTTACCTCTCCTTGCCCTCGGCAATTCTTTTTCTTCACCATTGCTTTCCTCCATTTCATCTCACTTCCTCTGTCTCTTAGCACGTCCCATCCCCTTGCCTCTTTCTTTACATATTTGCCATCATCTCTCCCTCTCTTCTTCCCTTTACCTGCTTTCTTATTTCGGATTCCTCTTCTCTTGCAACCTCATCTCTCCTTTCTCTTCCTCAGCCCCCTCACTTCAACTCACCTTTCCAATTCTTTCATCTCCTCACCTCTACTTTCCTCTCCCTCATCCCATGGAGTCTCTCCCCACTCATCTTCTTCCTTCCTTCTTAACTACTTTATTTTCCTCTCTCCTTTACTTTCTCGCCCATCCCATTTTATAATCTCCTTTCTTTTTCAATTTCTCCTTATTTTCATATATTATCTTCGTTTCCGATACTCTTCCTCACTCGGTTATTTCCCCACCCTTTTATTATTTTTTCTTTACCCTTCTCATTCCCTTCTAGTCTATATAATGACATTTCCCGCCTCCCACTGTCCCAGATCATCTCAGTCCCATTCTATCATTATCTCTATCTCTGCTTCTCCCATCTTTTCGCATTCAATTCCTTTTTTTTTATTTTTTATTCATGATTTCCCTTCCTTACTCTCAACATCTTTTTCCTGTTTTAGGATTGTCCTTCTATTTCTTCCTATTTCTCTCTCTCTGCCCGGCTCTTCTATTGTATCGTTCAGTCGTTTCATTCTATCTCTTCTTCCCCTTTGCTTCATTCTGTTCTTTTGCCCACGTTCCCACTTACTTAGCCCTCTACTAAATTTATCTCTTATGTCATTTTTGCAATGTCATCCTTCCTTTCCCTTTCCTTCACTTCTTTCCTCAAGATCTCTCTATTTTTTTTTTCTTTCTTGCCTTCCTTCATCGGTTTCCTCTCTCTTCTCTTATCCTCGGTTTTCTTCACTCACGACTGTGTATTCTCTTTTTCCTTACCAATTTTACCGTTCCATTCCTACCTGAATATTACTGCGTCTTCTCCTTGGTTCTCAGTAGGTAATTGTTATGACAAGAAAACCTAAATAAAAGTCGTTGTGGGTCTGGCACGAGGCACGGTGGAAAACGTGCTTGTTGGCAGTTTTAGTTGTGGAGTGCCTGCGTAAGAGCACAAGGGCCTCGTTGGTGCGTGGGGGATCTTGTGAGGGGTCAGAGGTGTGGTGTGATGGGTTATTGGCAATATCTGTGAGAGATAGGGATATGGTGGTTAGGTTGGGCTGCCTGTGATTGGGTTTGGATGTGGTGGGTGGGTTTGCCTGTGAGGGGGCGTGGGTGGGGTGAGGGTGTATGAGAAGGGCAGTACAACACAAACACAATAGATACACACAAAAGAGGGATTACTGTAACAAGGAACGAAAGAGAGGAGAGGAAGGGTGAAAAAACGCCATGAGCTAAGGAGAGAAATGAGGGGTTATAGTTCATTTACCTTCGGATTTTTGTCCTTGTGCAGTTGATTTCACGTAGCTCAGTGGCAGAATAAGATAAAACTGTCTCTACATCCTTTCAGTTGCACTTCGTGACTAGCATCATATTCTAGAATCAGTCAGTTGTTGCAACTCAGCACTCAAGATAGAGAGATGGCAGTTGTGGGCCAAGTTAGAGGAAAAGGAGTCTGATACTATCAGCGAAAGGCATCGATACACATAACTGTTTAACTCAAGGCCGATAAGATATTCGTAAATCGTTTGAGGCAGTACTGATACAGCAGTACTTAACAGAGCAGGTGGTCAGAACGAATCCGATATCGATATGTGTTGTCGATATTAGCTTGTAAAAATAAATCCCTAGATTACATTTTTACATAATGATTGACCAGTGTCATTTGTGTGTGCGTGTGTGCATGTGTGTGTGTGTGTGTGTGTGTGTGTGTGTGTGTGTGTGTGTGTGTGTGTGTGTGTGTGTGTGTGTGTGTGTGTGTGTGTGTGTGTGTGTGTGTGTGTGTGTGTGTGTGTGTGTGTGTGTGTGTGTGTGTGTGTGTGTGTGTGTGTGTGTGTGTGTGTGTGTGTGTGTGTGTGTGTGTGTGTGTGTGTAACAACAAAAATTAGCTTGTGAATATTATTTTTTTCTTTGATAAAACAAATAATTCTGAAAAAATCCAATATACACTTACCGAAATGATAGTATTCAGGTTACAAAAAATCGTAGATCAGCACTAACAAAAACTCAAGGCTTTTCTGGCGCACAGGTCAGAAACATGGCAGGTTAAGTCGTTCATCACACTTGTCAGTCCTGAAGAAGCCCAGCATTGTTATTAGGACTGACTAAGAACATTTCGTGTCTCTAATTTCAGTATCGAATTAAGCTCCTCTTCAGCTCCTATTGACAACAACAATTTTTTGCTTCTTGTAGTTTAACATCAGTGAACTGGAAAGCTTCACCATTTTCAAAAAAACACGCAATCTCGGCTTCTCTTGCCTTCCAATGAAACTATGACATGAACAGCTAAACCTCGACGCTGTAAACAGCTTTTGCTGTCTGGCAAGCTTGATATATAAGTTTAGGAGCTTGGAACTTGGTCCAACGAGGATATTCGTTTCCCACGTAGAGCATCATTGATTAGAGAAGCTCGCTATAAAATTCGTTGTTGATGATTCCACAGTCGCTTTTCAGTAAATGCAACCGCGTTATTCTTGATATCACTGAGCCTCAATGGAGCAAATCCGACAAAGAAGGCGTTCCCATACCCCATTTTTTGTCAATCTATGGTCATTGTGCTTGGACCTGATTGAGAATGAAAACTGCTATTGGGCTGGTGAGCCCCAGGCTTTCTTCTAAATCAGTGTCCGAGACCAACTCATCACATGGTGCTGACAGCCGACATGCAGATGTCTGCCCACTAGCATCTTCAAAATTACACAGGGTTCTGATGACCGTTTAGTGTTGGAGGTTACTGTGTCAGAGCAGATGACAGACTAAACTGTCTACCTCCTATTGGTGGATGGCACTGGGCACAGTTTCGCCAGCTGGTTGTCCTGGCCAGTCCCATTAGATATCTTTCATATATGCACCAACCTCTTCCACATAGTTAACCCTAAAAAGGGCAGCCTATTCACATTTAATCTTTCCTGTGCAGTCAGGAAGATACTTGTTGTCACAGTGAACTATCAGAACCATATCAGGTTTAAATGCCTTTGTGATGGCGACAGCAGCTGCTCCTTGGTAACAAGGTTAGTAAAGAACAGTACCGGTATGTTATTTGCCTTACATATTCTTACGTGAAAGTATTCCATAGGACCTGAAGGAATATATCATACCGTAATTCTGCACAGTAGCCTACTTTGAACAAAAATCAGCCATACCATACTCTAATGTACTGCCAACTTTAGCAGTTGAGTGCAGCCAGCACATGTGCCTTGATCTGTGCACATAAAATCCGCAGTGCAGTGGTGCACGGTGTCTACCTATAAGTTAGCACATTGGAAGCGAAATTTGGAGCACTTGAGGCACTTTTAACTATTATTGTATATGTTGCCTATTTCTCCCAGATGAATTTTTTATGACGACTGACTAATTTGAAAAGGTCAGAAATATAACTTTCTTACTGATACACCAAGCAACTTTTACCACACTCTGTAGGTTCACATAAACTTATCCGATAGATTCAATCCGAAAGGTGTTACGTAAAAAGGGATGCCAAATCCCTGATGATGCACTTCTCACAACATTCAACAAACCAGCTCGATCTCTAGTAAGTCCCCTAGTCTCACGGACTTCCATACCACTCTTCCTCACAAACTCATCCACCATAACCCTCCATCTTCTCTTTGGCCCACCTCGCCTCCTCCTTAATTAACATTCGCTCAGATATACCTTTTTCGCGACTCTACAGGGTATTGTTATCCATTCTCTTCACATGACCATACCATCTCAATACACGTGCTTCGATTCTGGTGTTCACAGAAGTCCTCACTCCGCATCTTTCACGAATCATTATTTCTTATCTTACCCATCCTCTGTACTCCACATACGTTCCTCAGCAGTCCCATCTCCATTACTCTCACTCTTGACCCCTTATTTTCATACCACACCATAGTCTTAAACTCAATAGTTAAAACTGGTCTTAACACTCCTTCACACAAGCCTCTTGCAGCTGCAACACTCAAGCCTCTAATTTTTTATCTAGGCCTTCATAGCACCAGCTACTTTCCTTCCTTGTGTCACTGTACTTTCCACTTCTTTTGCACATTTTCCTCTCTTTTCTATCAATGTACCCAGATATTTGAACTCACTCATCATTTCCAGTCTCTCTCCATTCACTATAACATCACACTGGGAGACACCTTCTCTCTCGATTACCATCACTTTACTCCTATCTACATTTACTCTCAAGGCACGACGCTCACAGACATCAGCAAAACTCTGCACTAGTCTATCAAGTTCTTGTCCGGTAGCACTGCGTCATCAGCACACAACAAATTTGAGATATTCCATTCATCACCATTCACTACCAACGCCATCCCTCTCTCCATTACTCGTGTTCTTAGTTCTCTCATCACCCCATGCATATATTTACTGAACATCCATGGGGACCTCACACAACCTTGTCGCACGCCCTCATTGATTGTGAACCATTCACTTAGATACCCATTTACACTTACACATGCCTCACTGCCATCGTAAAAACTCGACGTTACCTAGCAGCATACCATCTACACTTTACATGCGTAAAACCTTCCACAATCCATCTCTGTCTGCTTTGTCGTATGCTTCTTCCAGATACATAAATGCCATAAACACCTTATAATCATTCTCACAAGCCTTCTCCACTATCTACCTCACTGCAAATATTTGATCCACACATTCTCTGCCACTCTTAAAGCCTCCCTGTTCATCACTCATGAGGACTTCTGATATCTCTCTTACTTTCTCTATAATTTCTCCATATACCTTCCCCACAACAATCAATAAACTTATACCACGATAATTCTGGCACTCACTTTGTTCACCTTTATTTTTGTACAGGGGTACAGTCACAACTTTTTTCCACTCTGTTGGCACAGTTTCACTTGTAAGTGCCTTGTTACGTATCTCCAACAAGCACTTCTTTCCGTTCTCTCCACTACACTTAATCATCCCTGCATACACCTCATCAACTCCAGCTGTTTTCCCATATTTCAGTTGTTTCACAGCGTTCTTCACCTGTGCTAGTGTCACTTTTCCTAGCACAGCATTATTTCTCGGCACACTACCAAAACCAATCATGTTAACAGTTTGCTCGCTCCATTCATATTCGTCAGACTTTCAAAATACTCCTTCCATGTGATCCTTACTTCATCCCCATGGGTTGCTAATCTACCACTTACATCCTTCACACTTTCACATTTCTTTCCGCTGGCACTTTTACATTGCCACACCTCTTTCTAGATTAACTTACTATTTTCAGAGTAATTTGCATTCATTTTTCTTCCTAGATCATCCTTTACTTCCTTTTTCCTCGTCACTAGTTCCTTTACGTGCATCTTGCTGTCAATATGCTCAGTTCTTATTTCAACTGAACCCCTGTCCTGTAACCTCTCTAGCCACTTCCTCCTCTTTTCCTCCACTGCACTCAATCTCTTCATTCCACCACTTCGTACCTTTCTTCTTTGTCGTTACTCTTGTCACACCATACACTGCTTTACATTCCTAACTAAGCAATCTCTATATGCATTCCACAAGCTGTCTAGTCCATTTCATTCCAATTCACTTATTCTACCTCCTCCCCTATTTTGGTCCTATATTCATCTGCCATATCTTTGATCCTCAGCTTCTCGACTATCAGTCTTTCTCTCTGGCTGCTCCTTTCTCTCCTGGCCCACCTCGCTCCTCTCAGTTTGATCTTGCATACCACAGTCTTATGATATGACAGACCTCCACATTTTCCTTTCATGGCGTTCCTATCAGCAACCATTACCAGCATCGACCTCTCTATGAGCCCGTAATCAATCAGGCTCCTTTCTACATGATCTGCGTTTCCTCTATACCATGGATATTTATGTGCATCTTTGTGTTTGAAATACTAATTACAAATGCACAATCTCCTTTCCTGACACATATCTTCAGTCGCTCCCCATTATCATTTTCTCCTGGTACTCCATTACAACCCATTATATCATCTTTAGGACCAGTGCCTAATCTCCCATTCATATCGCCCATTACGATCACTTTATAGCCTCTGGGTATTTCTCTCTCTGTTTCATTCAGCTCATCCCAAAACCTCTCTCTCTCTCTCTCTCTCTCTCTCTCTCTCTCTCTCTCTCTCTCTCTCTCTCCTGTCATTACACGGTACTTACGCAACAATCACTGCCTTTTTCTCCCTCTCAAACTTGAACTTGATATACATGCATCTCGAGTTGGCACATTTATAATCTCTCATTCAACTCTGCCACACCTCATTCATCAACAAAGCAACCCCTTCCTTGCATTCATGCCCGATCTTACACATTTCACACTCTACCTCTCCTCTACATCACACACTTTCATCTTTGTTTCACACAGTGCCATCACGGCTTATCTCGCACTCTTGAACACATTCACCACTTTCACCTTATTCCTCTCCTCATTGACACCTCTTACATTCCACATGTCCATGCGAATCTGCCTTTTTGGCTGGGGCCCTAGGCAGGTATTGGGCCGTCCGAGGCTCTCCAAAACGTTTGCCATGATTAAGTGATTTTAGAAGGGGAAATCTGGAGGACACTTAACCCGCCAAAAACCCCGGTTATATGGTTACCACCCAGCCCAGTAAATGGTTTCCTGGGTACAGGAAACCATTTGGCTTCTCACTCAGTGTCGAGACCATAAGGCATCCCTACAGTGAGTGAGTGGATGATGGGCGCCCCCACATATCACGACACTGAAAAAATAATATTCATGCAAGCACACATTTCATTTATGGTATATGGGTATTAGTAGGAGTATATATATATGTACAGGGAAACATTTGGAAGGTACGTAACACTGAAAAAACAATTTTCTTCCAAGTACACATTTCGTTTATGGCTAATGGGTACTAGTAGGAGTATATGTATGTACAGGGAAACATTGGAAGGTACGTAACATTTAAATATATTCACACAGTACGGTATGCATTACTTTCCACAGAGAAAATATTCCGTTTCTTCGAGAAAATAATTCCGATACACTAAAACAGTAGTCTTCAAAGCAAGTAGTAGATAATAAAAATAAAAAGTTTAAGTACAAAAAGAACCACAAAATATTTACAAAAAAAAAAAAAGGTCCACTTTTGCAGTATGTTTCTTTTAAATATATGTAGCAAAACGATATCAAATTTTCCAAGTGGCTGCTGTATCTTATTTTCACACACACGCACACACACACACACACACACACACACACACACACACACATATATATATATATATATATATATATATATATATATATATATATATATATATATATCATCTGGAACTCATTTCTCACCCTAGAGCAGGGTGAGGAGTATCAGTGTCCAGACAACCCAAATTTGCCCAGTCCAATGGGACACGCTTCCATTCACTCATCATTCAAGACCCCGGAATCCTGGCTCTTTCGAATACGCCAAAACATTTACCACGTTCTGTAGGTTCAAAGAGACGTGTGTGTATATGCATATATATATATATATATATATATATATATATATATATATATATATATATATATATATATATATATATATATATATATATATATATATATATATATATATATATATATATATTGCCAGACGCCTCAATCCCTTTTGGGGTGGCCACAAACAAATCGCCTCCAAGTCGCCCTGTCCCCCGCCATTTCACTCCCCTGCTCCCAACTCACACCCCCCTCTCTCATATACCTCTCCACCCCATCTCTCCATCTCATCCTCGGCCTCCCCCTCCCTCTTTCCCCCTCCACCTCACTCACATACACTCTCTTCGTCAGTCTTTGACCCTCCATCCTCTCCACATGGCCAAACCACCTCAGTGTGTTCCTCATAACGCTTCCTATCACATCCACATCAACACCACAACGCTCCTTTATATCCTCATTCGTCAGCCTGTCTCTCCATGTGACTCCACAGGCTCCTCTTAAATAACTCATTTCCACTGCTCTCACTCTTGACTTGTGTCCTTCCAACAACGTCCAAGCTTCACTTCCGTACGTTAGAGTTGGTATCACAATACTGTCATGTAGTAACTTTTTCACTTCCATGCTCACTTCCCTGTTTCTTATCACTGCTTTCAAAGAACCAGCAACTTTTCTTCCCTGCTGTACCCTTTCAAGCACTTCACCCTCCAAACCTCCATCCTTACTCATCACACTACCCGAATACTTAAACGTACTCACATTTTCCAATTCCTCACCATCCAACCTCGCTGTACATTCACTGACTTCACCTCTCTCAAAGACCATCACTTTACTCTTCCCTACATTCACCTTTAGATTCCGTTTCTTACACACTCTCTCAAACTCATCCACCAAGCCTTGCAGCTCCCCTTCGTCTTCACTCAACAACACGGTATCATCTGCAAACAGGGAGTTTCCAAACACTATCCTGTCTCACCAGGGCCACTCCAACATCCACTACCCTACCTTGTACCTCTTTTATTACCCCATCCATGTACAGATTGAACAACCACGGAGACATGACACATCCCTGTTTCAACCCAACTTTCAAAGAGAAAAATTCACTTAGTTCACCATCCACACGCACTGCAGCCTTCGCACCATCGTACATACTCTTCACAGCATTCAACAACTTCCCATCTATTCCATATATTCTTAACACTTTCCACAATCCTAGTGTATCCACCCTGTCATATGCTTTCTCCAAATCCATGAAAGCCGCATACAACTTCTTTCCCTTATCTAGAAACTTTTCCACTAAAGATCTGAGAATGAATATCTGATCTACACAACCTCTTCCCTTCCTAAAGCCTCCCTGTTCTTCTCCAACTAATTTCTCTGTTCTTTCTCTAACTCTGTCAATAAGTATCCTACCATATACTTTTCCTATTATACTAAGAAGACAAATGCCCCTATGATTACCACACACTTCTTTTTCCCCTTTTCCTTTGTACAAGGGAATAATTATACCTGACTTCCAATCCTCCGGGACTCTACCTTCCTCCCAGGCCAATCTGCACATCTTCCACATCCATTCTACTACTATCTCTCCCCCATGCTTCAGCATTTCACCACACACTCCATCAATTCCTGGGGCTTTCCCTGATTTAACTTTCTTCATTGCTTCCACAACTTCCATCCTACTGATTTCTTCCTGTCTTCTCACCTCCCTCCTTCTTCCAGCCATTCCCCAGCCACTTATACTCGCATTACTTCCATCCTCCACGTTCAACAATTCCTTAAAGTGTTCTCTCCATCTGCTCACTTTTTCTCCCTTCTCCACTAGTAATCTACCATTTTTATCTTTCACTCCCCTGCTATATATATATATATATATATATATATATATATATATATATATATATATATATATATATATATATATATATATACATAAATACACACACACACACATATAGATAGATAGATAGATAGATAGATATAAATAAATAAATAAATATATATATATATATATATATATATATATATATATATATCCATCCATCCATCCATCCATCATCGAATCCTACATTGCCCAATGGGGAGCGTAGGAGCCCGGGGCTAGGCGGTGGGT